>NW_027507748.1:30699195-31006695 GCF_037356315.1 Lithobates pipiens | reverse complement strand
TGTAGTTTTCTACAGGCTACCTGTAGTGGGAGGGGCTTCTGGGGACCCTCCCACAGCTCTTCTCTTTGCACAGGCTGTTATAACAGACTTTCTATTTCCTGCCAAGGTCGCAGTGACCCCTATCCACTCCCACGCTGATCTGATACTGAAAAAAAAAAGAAATAAAAAAAGCAAAAAAAGTAATGAAATAAAAATTGTAATTTCTTCTTGACACAATCTCTTTAAAGCTCTATTTTTATATTGTTTATATTCTTCCCGTCCAATGCGGCCATTATACTTCACACTGTGATAAATGATGCAGTCATTTATTGATCTATAAATATGGAAAATTCATTTGAGCACGTTATTTAAAATTAAAGTAAAACTGTTGTGACAGAGAAGAGAAAGCTGTCATTGCTGGCTTTTGTTTACCAGTTCTCTGGCGGTTATGCTTTCCCTATGGCTTCAGAAATTAAAAATCCTAACCCCTTTTCACTTATCATCCTTGTAGAGGCATATATTTTTTTTTTTTACATTAGATATATACAGGTATATATTATGTCATGAATGTCACAATGTTGTTATTAACAGTATTTCATTAGCATTACTATTAATACCCATACAATTTTTTGGAGATTATTACCATTATAATTATTATTTTTTCTTATTATTCTTCTTCTTAATTATTTTCTTCTTATTATTATTATTATTATTATTATTACCAACTCAATATTTCCATTGTTCATTTATTTATGCTTAAAGATGTTCCAACAAATGTTAGAATTTTTGGAAAAATATGTTAATTCTCATATATAATGTTTCTAAATATGATTATTGCTATTATAATTATTAATTATTTTGAATAATTGTCAATAATGAATTCTTTTGTCTTTCTTTTATTATTACCGATTCAGTATTTCCATTTTCCTTTTATTGGTTGAACTAGCTGGGCATTTTTCAACCAGACTAACTGTAACTATGTAACTATTACTAATTTCCTTATGCTTAAAGATTTTCCTACAAATTTTTGTATTAATTAAACAGAATATGTAAATTACTATATATAATGTTTCAACAATTGCTATTATAATTATTAATTATTTTTAATAAGTAATAATATTTTTTCTTCTTCTTCCTTCTTTTTTCTTCTTTCTTCTTCTTACTTCTTTCTTCTTTCCATTTTTAATTAATTTATGCTTAAAAATGTTCTCATCAGTTATATAATTTTATATATATATATATATATATATATATATATATTGAATGATTATTGCTAATTCTAATTATTAATTTGTTTTAATATTTATTAACACTTAATATTTTTTTTTTTATTATTGATATTACTAATCCAGTATTTTATTTTTTATTTTATTTATTCATGAAAGCTGTTTCTACCAGATTTAGCATTATAGCTCAAAACAAGTTAATGCCCTTATATCATTTTTATTAGCATGATTATTATATGTATTATGTCTGCTAATAGTTGTGCAAAATTATGAATATTTAATGATTTTTCTTCTTCTTCTTCTTCTTCTTCTTCTTATTATTATTATTATTATTGTAGTGTACCCCCTAAAAAGCAGTTGGTGAATTTGGTCATATTTCCCCCTTAGAGCACACATAGCCAGGTGTACAGCATTTTCAGCAATCTGGTGAACTTGGATAAGGAGAGAGAGCATTGGATAACCCCGATAACTGCAGAACTGAACAACTGAAGGACTCCTCAATTTCTGGCTGCACAGTACAAAATTACTTGTGGCACTGGGTTCACTGCATCTCTATGCTGCTGGTGACCTGTACTCCTTCCAGAGTTAAAAGCTACACACCGTCACTTTCCTCAGCACTTGGATTCATCTACTCACTTCGATTGGATCGATTGACTCCTGCCGATATCCTCAAGGCTCTTTCTATGAGGAAGATGAAGGCTTACACCACCATAGGACAGCTTGATTCTTGTGTGTGTATATATATATAGATAAATATATATATATATATATATATATATATATATATATATATATATAATACAGTGATACCTTGGTTCACAAATGCTTCTGTTCACGAACAACTCAGTTCGCAAACAGAAAAGTTAATAAAAATTTGCTTTGGTAAACGAACTCTGCTTTGGTTCATGAATGCGAGCCTTGCCCATTTTCCCTGCTCTTCCCTGCTCTGACACGTGGTTGTGATTCCTTGTAGGTGGATCACGGTCACAGAGAAGGATACTGTGAGTTTACTGTAAGACACTTACAGTATTTTGAAACTTTTTGGCGTGCTTTTTAGCACATGTTGTACAGTATTGTACTGTACACGTCCCTGTACACACTTGCTTTTACAGTTTTGTGTGCTTTTTTAGCACATACTGTACTGTACTGTACCAGACATGCAGTATGGATCCAAAGAGAATTAAGAGCAAGCATGGTGGAAAGAAGAATGTGCGGAGCATTAATGAAGGGGACAAGAATATGTGCAGAGCCGTAATGAAGGTGACAAGGATGTGCAGAGCGGAAATGCAGGTGCCAAGAATGTGCAGAGCAGAAATGCAGGTGCCAAGAATGTGCAGAGCAGAAATGCAGGTGACAAGAATATGCAGAGTGGAAATGCAGGTGACAAGAATGTGCAGGGTGGAAATGCAGGTGACAAGCATGTGCAGAGCAGAAATGCAGGTGACAAGAATGTGCAGAGTTGAAATGCAGGTGACAAGAATGTGCAGAGTGGAAATGCAGGTGACAAGAATGTGCAGGGTGGAAATGCAGGTGATAAGCATGTGCAGAGCGGAAATGCAGGTGACAAGAATGTGCAGAGCAGGATTTCTAAGAATAAGGTTGTGAAGAAAATAACCATTGAGCTGAAGAGGAAATTATAGAAAATGATGACCGTGGTATTCGTGTGACTGATCTGGCCTCAGAGTACAACATGGCAAAGTCGACAATCTCAACTATTTTGAAGAACAAAGCTGCAATCATAGGGGCTGATGTGGCAAAAGGTATAACAATGTTAACCAAGTTCTGGAAGAGATGGACAAACCTTTGCTAGTGTGGTTAAATGAGAAACATCTGGCAGGTGATAGCGTTAGTGAAGCTATGATCTGTGAAAAAGCCAGGAAATTGCACAGTGATTTATTTCAAACAAACCCCTCTACAAGTGCAGCAAGTGAAGAATTTAAAGCCAGTAGAGGGTGGTTTGAAAAATTCCGCAAGAGAAGTGGCATCCACAGTGTAATAAGACATGGTGAGGTTTCCAGTTCTGACAAGGCCTGGTGCAGAAGCCTACAAGAAAGAATTTGCGGAATCCATAAAGACAGAAGGATATATCGCTCAACAAGTGTTCAACTGTGATGAAACAGGCCTCTTCTCAAAAAAGATGCCGAACAGAACCTACATCATGCAGGAGGAAAAGGCACTGCAGGGACACAAGCCTATGAAGGACAGATTGACCCTTTTGCTCTGTGCAAACTCAAGCGCCCATCTGAAGATTAAGGCACTACTGGTGTACTATTCCCAGACCCCTTGTGCATTCAGGGAACAGACTGTGAACAAGGGCAGACTGCCTGTCATGTAAAGGGCCAATGCAAATGCTTTGGTCACAAGGCAATTGTTCACGGAATGGCTGCACGAGATGTTTGCACCCACTGTAAAAAAATATCTTTCTGACAACCAACTGGCTGAAAGGTGACTTCTTCTGATAGACAATGCCCCGGCACACCCTCCAGGCTTGGTGGATGATATGGCTGCTGAGCATGACTTCATAAAGGTCAAGTTCCTCTACCCCCAACACGACACATCTTCTGCAGCCCATGGACCAGCAAGTAATCTGCAACTTCAAGAAGTGGCACACAAAGGTGCTCTTCACTAGGTGTTTTAATATCAACGAAGAGACGTCCTTCACTCAGAAGGAATTCTGGAAGAAACATTTCAATGTTCTGCATTGCATTAACCTCATTGACAAAGCCCGGGAAGAGGTCACTGGCCAAACCTTAAACTCAGCCTGCAGGAAACTATGGCCAGAATGTGTCACTGAATGTGACTTTGAAGGGTCTGATGCAGAGGTAGTGGAGGAGATTGTGTCCATAGGCAAGAGTATGGGTCTGGACTTCGATGGTGCAGATGTAGAGGAGCTTGTTGAGGAACATAAGGAGGATCTGACCACAGAAGAACTTTCTGAACTTCACAGTGAGCAGCAGCGGGTGCTTATTGAGGAACATTTTACTGAGGAAGAGAAAGACGGGAGGAGGTCAGTGATGCCATAAAATCCATTATGGAAAAATGGAATGAGTGACATGATTTTTTTGAGAAGCACCGCCCCACCATAACTGTAATGAACAGAGTGTTAAATCTGATGAATGATAGCATGGGCTCTCATTTCTGGAGGTTTATGCAGCGCAGGAAAAAACAAGTCACATTGGATAGATTTTTCAGCAAAACTGAGAGTGACAAAGAGACAAAACAACAAGAGACAAAGAAGCGAGGAAACCCCTGAAGGAGATCTCCTCAATGTGCTTATGGAGGGCGACTCTCTTCCTCCTCCATGCCAGAAGTCATCTCAAGCAAGGTTAGTGTTTTCTGTCTTCATACTGTACTGTACCATACTTTGTTTCATATTTCTGTGGTTCAAAAAACAAAAACAAAAAAGTTCAGAACGGATTAACCAGATATACATTGAACACTATGGGAAAATCATATTACGTTTGTGAACCAAGATATCACTGTATATATACAGCATATATATATATATATAGGTGTGAATGGGGAGCAGGTGTGTTAAATTTGGTGTTATCGCTCTCACTCTCATACTGGTTACTGGAAGTTCAACATGGCACCTCATGGCAAAGAACTCTCTGAGGATCTGAAAAAAAGAATTGTTGCTCTTCATAAAGATGGCTTAGGCTATAAGAAGATTTCCAAGACCCTGAAACTGAGCTGCAGCATGGTGGCCAAGACCATACAGGACAGGTTCCAGTCAGAAAAGGCCTCGCCATGGTCAATCACAAAGAAGTTGAGTGCACTTGCTCAGCGTCATATCCAGAGGTTGTCTTTGGGAAATAGATGTATGAGTGCTGCCAGCATTGCTACAGAGGTTGAAGGGGTTGGGGGTCAGCCTGTTAGTGCTCAGACCAGGAATCAAATTGGTCTGCATGGCTGTTGTCCCAGAAGGAAGCCTCTTCTAAAGATGATGTACAAAAAAACCCGCAAACGGTGTGCTGAAGACAAGCAGACTAAGGACATGGATTACTGGAACCATGTCCTGTGGTCTGATAAGACCAAGATAAACTTATTTGGTTCAGATTGTGTCAATCGTGTGTGGCGGCAACCAGGTGAGGAATACAAAGACAAGTGTGTCTTGCCTACAGTTAAGCATGGTGGTGGGAGTGTCATGGTCTGGGGCTGCATGAGTGCTGCCGGCACTGGGGAGCTACAGATCATTGAGGGAACCATGAATGCCAACATGTGTTGTGATACGCTTTGCATATGGACGCAGAACTGTCATCTGCTCATTGTGGCTCACGACTGGTTGCTGAGTTGCTTAAGTGGCCCTCGCTCTTCAAAAGGCTGGGGTTGAATAAGTGCTGCCAGCACTGGGGAGCTACAGTGCATTGAGGGAACCATGAATGCCAACATGTACTGTGAAATACTGAAGCAGAGCATGATCACCTCCCTTCAGAGACTGGACCACAGGGCAGTATTCCAACATGATAATGACCCCAAACACATCTCCAAGACAACCACTGTCTTGCTAAAGAAGCTGTGGGTAAAGGAGATGGACTGGCCAAGCATGTCTCCAGACCTAAACCCTATTGAGCATCCGTGAGGTATCCTCAAATGGAAGGTGGAGGAGCGCAAGGTCTCCACCAGCTCCGTGATGTCATCATGGAGGAGGGGAAGAGGACTCCAGTGACAACCTGTGAAGCTCTGGTAAACTCCGTGCCCAAGAGGGTTAAGGCAGTGCTGGAAAATAATGGTGGCCACATAAAATATTGACGCTTTGGGCCCAATTTGGACATTTTCACTTAGGGGGTGTACTCACTTTTGTTGCCAGTGGTTTAGACATTAATGGCTGTGTGTTGAGTTATTTTGAGGGGGCAGCAAAGTTACACAGTTATACAAGCTGTACACTCACTATTTTACATTGTAGCAAAGTGTCATTTCTTCATTGTTGTCACATGAAAAGATAGAATAAAATATTTACAAAAATGTGAGGGGTGTACTCACTTTTGTGAGATACTGTATATGATAGTTTGTATGCTCAGAGTTCAGCTTTAAGTTAAAGTGTAGCCAGCTTTCAATGGAGAGGTGAAGTTGTTGTTGTCTGTGTCCCCTCTTTGGAGATTTGTCCTTTCTATTAGTCATGGGGGGACCATTGATGCAGGAACAAAAGGTGATGCAAACTACCAAATTTCGACTTACAGGAACAAGAGGTATGGGGAAATGTAATGACAAACGACACTAGAAAGGTTTTATTTATAAATTCAATTAGCATGTTGATGAGTGGAAACGGAGGAACCAGGGAAGGCAAAACATAAGCAGATTAAACTTCAGCTTTAACACAGACAGCCATATAGGCAGAGCATTATTCAGAAGCCGCGTACACAGTGTATTATTTGTACGGCTCCGGTCACTGGGCTCCGGCACAGGTCCTGTACACGGCATCTCTTGGAGCGATGACAAAGCATTTGAGCTGAGCTAGGTTTGCCGGCTCCAATCATGCAGAAAGTTCTCTGGATAGAAGCTCCAACAACAATAATGAAAAAGACAGAAAAATCCCCTCTTTTCTGGGAGCGCTGGTGGGAGATTTGGAGGAGTCAGCATTGACATGGCTACTCTGTCTGAAAGGAAGCTTTTAGACTGATGAGCTGCATGGAGCTGATTTCCTTCCAAACGGTCAAAGACAAATAATGCAAAGTTTAGAAAGACGCGGCGAGGGTAGCCAAGGACAGATGTGAGAGTTTTATAGATGTTTGAACCATAAGAAAAAAAATCTCAACTCTGAAACCCATTTTACAGTGAAAAAATATATATATATATATTTTTGTATTTTTTTTTTCTTTACAGTGAACATACAATTTTTCATGCTAACCACTTAAGCCCCGGACCATTTTGCTGGCCAAAGACCAGAGCACTTTTTGCAATTCGGCACTGCGTTACTTTAAATGATAATTGCGCGGTCGTGTGACATGGTTCCCCAACAAAATTGACGTCCTATTTTTTTAGGACACAGCATAAATGTGCAATGCAATAAACAACAATATGCAACTTTAAACTGTACACTTTTTAAATGAAAGTTCCTCCTTAATGTGTGCCAATATTTTGCACTGAGTCCTAAGAGTTGTAGAAGAAGAAACAAGGGCCCAAAAAGATCTCTGCACTAGTGATGGCCGAACGGTTCGCCCGGCGGTCGTTTCGCGGCGAATTTCCGACTTTCGCCGTCCGCGGGTTCGAACGCCTTTTTCCGTCGTTCGCCCCGGCGGACTTACGTGTTTAATGTATACAAGAACTTTAACCTTTCGTGACACGTTTATCATGTGTTACAGGACAACCAATTGAGACATGACAGCTCATGGACACTTGGACATTCCCCCTAACCTATAAATACACCCGATCCGGTGGCCATTTTACATTCTTTCTTCTGTCACTGTAGGGAAAGGATCCTGTGTGGAGTAGGGACAGAGAAAACGCTAGCTATTTGGTACACAAAAGTTCTTTTCAGGACTGGTATAGGTGTTAGGTCAGCAGCCTGAGTTTCTTTTGTCAGTTTAGATAAAGGGACAGAGCGCTGTATGCTGCTATTTTAGGGACAGCTCAGCCAGATTAGTCTTTCTTCATCATCATCATCATCATCATCATTAGCTGTTACTATCAGGTCCACAAAAGAGCTGTTCCAGCTAATCGTTCCAGCCTACTCTTTTTTGCCAATTTGTATAGGGACAGGCAGGAAGCAGTGTGTCAGGCAGTGAGGATAATTTTAAAGACTTGCTGTTACTATTAGTTCCACAAAGGTTCTTTTCAGGACTGGTATCAGTGGTACGGTAATAGGCTTGTACACGTATAATATTCTTTCTTCCAAATATAGAAAGAATATTATACTTGACTGCTGCCCTTCTGCTGCAGTCTGCTAATCATTCACAACTCACTTGTTCCACAAAGCTCTTTATCAGGACTGGTAACTTGGTCTGTCTAGGGTGCTACGGTACATAGGCTTGGGTGCGGTACAGTCTGCTGTTCTGTAAGGACCGCTATCGGTCCACAATACATAGGGTTGCCGTGCACTACTGCTGACCGCTGCCCTATACTGCAGCAGTCCTTCAGCGGTATAGGGACTGACGCACAGTCTGCTAAACACTAATACACAACCTGCTTGGTCCACAAAAGTTCTTATAAGGACTGGTAACTTGGTATAGGGTGCTACGGTACATAGGCCTGAGTGCAGTACAGTCTGCTGTTCTGTAAGGACCGCTATCGGTCCACAATACATAGGGTTGCCGTGCACTACTGCTGACCGCTGCCCTATACTGCAGCAGTCCTTCATTGGTATAGGGACTGACGTACAGTCTGCTAATCACTAACACACAACCTGCTTGGTCCACAAAAGTTCTTATAAGGACTGGTAACTTGGTATAGGGTGCTACGGTACATAGGCCTGAGTGCAGTACAGTCTGCTGTTCTGTAAGGACCGCTATCGGTCCACAATACATAGGGTTGCCGTGCACTACTGCTGACCGCTGCCCTATACTGCAGCAGTCCTTCATTGGTATAGGGACTGACGTACAGTCTGCTAATCACTAACACACAACCTGCTTGGTCCACAAAAGTTCTTATAAGGACTGGTAACTTGGTATAGGGTGCTACGGTACATAGGCCTGAGTGCGTTACAGTCTGCTGTTCTGTAAGGACCGCTATCGGTCCACAATACATAGGGTTGCCGTGCACTACTGCTGACCGCTGCCCTATACTGCAGCAGTCCTTCAGCGGTATAGGGACTGACGCACAGTCTGCTAAACACTAACACACAACCTGCTTGGTCCACAAAAGTTTTTATAAGGACTGGTAACTTGGTATAGGGTGCTACGGTACATAGGCCTGAGTGCAGTACAGTCTGCTGTTCTGTAAGGACCGCTATCGGTCCACAATACATAGGGTTGCCGTGCACTACTGCTGACCGCTGCCCTATACTGCAGCAGTCCTTCATTGGTATAGGGACTGACGTACAGTCTGCTAATCACTAACACACAACCTGCTTGGTCCACAAAAGTTCTTATAAGGACTGGTAACTTGGTATAGGGTGCTACGGTACATAGGCCTGAGTGCAGTACAGTCTGCTGTTCTGTAAGGACCGCTATCGGTCCACAATACATAGGGTTGCCGTGCACTACTGCTGACCGCTGCCCTATACTGCAGCAGTCCTTCATTGGTATAGGGACTGACGTACAGTCTGCTAATCACTAACACACAACCTGCTTGGTCCACAAAAGTTCTTATAAGGACTGGTAACTTGGTATAGGGTGCTACGGTACATAGGCCTGAGTGCGTTACAGTCTGCTGTTCTGTAAGGACCGCTATCGGTCCACAATACATAGGGTTGCCGTGCACTACTGCTGACCGCTGCCCTATACTGCAGCAGTCCTTCATTGGTATAGGGACTGACGTACAGTCTGCTAATCACTAACACACAACCTGCTTGGTCCACAAAAGTTCTTATAAGGACTGGTAACTTGGTATAGGGTGCTACGGTACATAGGCTTGAGTGCGGTACAGTCTGCTGTTCTGTAAGGACCGCTATCGGTCCACAATAGATAGGGTTGACGTGCACCACTGCTGACCGCTCACCTATACTGCAGCAGTCCTTCAGCGGTATAGGGACTGACGTACAGTCTGCTAATCACTAACACACAACCTGCTTGTTCCACAAAAGTTCTTATAAGGACTGGTAACTTGGTATAGGGTGCTACGGTACATAGGCCTGAGTGCGTTACAGTCTGCTGTTCTGTAAGGACCGCTATCGGTCCACAATACATAGGGTTGCCGTGCACTACTGCTGACCGCTGCCCTATACTGCAGCAGTCCTTCATTGGTATAGGGACTGACGTACAGTCTGCTAATCACTAACACACAACCTGCTTGGTCCACAAAAGTTCTTATAAGGACTGGTAACTTGGTATAGGGTGCTACGGTACATAGGCCTGAGTGCGTTACAGTCTGCTGTTCTGTAAGGACCGCTATCGGTCCACAATACATAGGGTTGCCGTGCACTACTGCTGACCGCTGCCCTATACTGCAGCAGTCCTTCAGCGGTATAGGGACTGACGTACAGTCTGCTAAACACTAATACACAACCTGCTTGGTCCACAAAAGTTCTTATAAGGACTGGTAACTTGGTATAGGGTGCTACGGTACATAGGCTTGAGTGCGGTACAGTCTGCTGTTCTGTAAGGACCGCTATCGGTCCACAATAGATAGGGTTGACGTGCACCACTGCTGACCGCTCACCTATACTGCAGCAGTCCTTCAGCGGTATAGGGACTGACGTACAGTCTGCTAATCACTAACACACAACCTGCTTGTTCCACAAAAGTTCTTATAAGGACTGGTAACTTGGTATAGGGTGCTACGGTACATAGGCTTGAGTGCGGTACAGTCTGCTGTTCTGTAAGGACCGCTATCGGTCCACAATAGATAGGGTTGACGTGCACCACTGCTGACCGCTGCCCTATACTGCAGCAGTCCTTCAGCGGTATAGGGACTGACGTACAGTCTGCTAATCACTAACACACAACCTGCTTGTTCCACAAAAGTTCTTATAAGGACTGGTAACTTGGTATAGGGTGCTACGGTACATAGGCTTGAGTGCGGTACAGTCTGCTGTTCTGTAAGGACCGCTATCGGTCCACAATAGATAGGGTTGACGTGCACCACTGCTGACCGCTGCCCTATACTGCAGCAGTCCTTCAGCGGTATAGGGACTGACGTACAGTCTGCTAAACACTAATACACAACCTGCTTGGTCCACAAAAGTTCTTATAAGGACTGGTAACTTGGTATAGGGTGCTACGGTACATAGGCTTGAGTGCGGTACAGTCTGCTGTTCTGTAAGGACCGCTATCGGTCCACAATAGATAGGGTTGACGTGCACCACTGCTGACCGCTGCCCTATACTGCAGCAGTCCTTCAGCGGTATAGGGACTGACGTACAGTCTGCTAAACACTAATACACAACCTGCTTGGTCCACAAAAGTTCTTATAAGGACTGGTAACTTGGTATAGGGTGCTACGGTACATAGGCTTGAGTGCGGTACAGTCTGCTGTTCTGTAAGGACCGCTATCGGTCCACAATAGATAGGGTTGACGTGCACCACTGCTGACCGCTGCCCTATACTGCAGCAGTCCTTCAGCGGTATAGGGACTGACGTACAGTCTGCTAAACACTAATACACAACCTGCTTGGTCCACAAAAGTTCTTATAAGGACTGGTAACTTGGTATAGGGTGCTACGGTACATAGGCTTGAGTGCGGTACAGTCTGCTGTTCTGTAAGGACCGCTATAGGTCCACAATAGATAGGGTTGACGTGCACCACTGCTGACCGCTCACCTATACTGCAGCAGTCCTTCAGCGGTATAGGGACTAAGAGTTTTGTCACAGGGTCATTTAAAAAATGACATGCAGAGGAAGAGGCAGGCCCTTCCGCAGGGGTGGTAGGGGTAGGGCAGGAGCAACAGGCTTGAGCCAAAGTGGGAAGTTGCAGAAGGTGCGTTCAATTACTTTAAAGGATGCACCAGACTTGGTTGAGTGGCTCGCTCAGCCTTACTCTTCTGCACCCTCCTCATCCTCTCGATCTGCACCCTCTTCTTCACTCTCTGCTATGTGCACCCCCAAAGACACTACCACCAACAACACGACCACCACCACCACCACCACATACCTTCCGCTTGAGTCACTGGAATTATTTTCCGATCCATATCAAGAGGACATTTCTGATGCGCAGCCACTCTTGGTATTGGATCAGGAAGAGGAGGTAGCAACAAGCGCTACTCAGCAGTCTGACGCCAGTACCCAGATCAGCCCAAGGAGGAGGTTGGTCCCCGGTGTTGCTGCCTACTCTACTTATAGCGGTGGGGAAGGTGACGTTGATGATGACGTGTCTAGTGATGTCACGTGGGTGCCCACAAGAGAGGAAGAGGAGGGGAGTTCAGAGGGAGATATGGACCAGCAGATAGGGAGGAGAAGCAGCAATGACTTACATTGCACAGCAGGGACAAAGCAGACTGCAAATGTATCAGGAGCGAGTCATCGACCATGTACGGTCACATCTGGCGCTCCCAGGACACCGGCACATGGCTCCGCAGTGTGGGCTTTTTTTAACGTGTCCGCTGCTGACAATAGCGTTGCCATCTGCAATCTTTGCAGTCAACGCGTTAGTCGCGGTAAGCCCAATACTCACCTAGGGACGACCGCCTTAAGAAGGCACATGAGCAGCCATCACCGAGCCCAGTGGGAGCAACGGAACACACAAAGCCACACTGCAGGCTCTCACCGTCCAGCCTCGTCTTCTACTTCTCCTTCTCCTCTCTCCTCACAATTGTCCTCCACTCCACCTTCCATCACGCCAAGCTCACATTTTTCTGCAAAAAGGCAGGCTTCCGTGGGCCTAATGTTTGAGCGTAAAAAAATGATGACGCCGGATAACCCTCTTGCCCAACGGTTGGCGGCTGGCTTGTCAGAACTCATAGCCCGCCAACTACTGCCATATAAACTGGTGGACTCGGAGGCCTTTCGCAAATTTGTGGCCATTGGAACACCACAATGGAAGGTCCCAGGAAGGAAGTATTTCTCAGAGAAGGGCATCCCAGAGCTATATGGCCATGTTCAGCGGCAAGTGAATGTATCTCTGGCACACAGTGTCGGTGCCAAGATACATCTGACCACAGACACGTGGTCTAGCAAACACGGGCAGGGAAGGTATATCAGTTTTACTGCCCACTGGGTGAACCTTCTGACGGCCGTCAAGCATGTAACCCGTGGCACCCGTGTAGATTTGGTTTTACCGCCACGGATTGCATGCAGGCCTGACTCTTCTTCTCCTCCTCCTACTCCATCCTCCTCCCTCTCCTCCTCAGCTGCCTCCTCCTTTTCCGCTGCTAGCGTCTCTTCCACTGCACCGCCCAAGCTCCCCAGAACCTATTCCACATGCCAGGTGAGACGTTGCCATGCCGTGCTGCGTCTGTTGTGCCTGGAAGCAAAGAGCCACACTGGCCCGGCACTCCTTTCAGCTTTGCGTTCACAGGCAGATGAGTGGCTAACACCGCTCAATTTGACAGTTGGTAAAGTGGTGTGTGACAACGGTGCCAATCTGCTTAGCGCATTGAAACAGGGCAAAATCACGCACGTGCCGTGCATGGCACACGTCTTAAACTTGGTCGTGCAGCGATTCCTTGTCAAATACCCTGGGGTCCAGGACATCTTGCGGCAGGCAAGGAAAATCTCGGCCCATTTCAGAAGATCTTACACGGCCATGGCTCGCCTTGCTGACATTCAGCGGCGACACCATCTGCCGGTCAGACGTCTTATTTGCGATTGCCCGACGCGATGGAACTCAACCTTCTATATGCTTGATAGGCTGCTCCAGCAGAAACGTGCAGTTAACGTCTACCTGTATGAACTCTGCGAAAGAAACGGTTCTGGGGAGCTGGGTTTTTTTTCACCGCGCCAGTGGCTGCTCATGCGCGACACATGCAGACTTCTGCGGCCATTTGAGGAGATCACCAAACTGGTCAGTCGCAGCCATGGCGCCATCAGTGACATGGTACCTTATGCCTTCTTTCTGGAGCGTGCATTGCGTCGTGTCATTGATCAGGCTGTGGAGGAGCAGGAGCGGGAAGATGAGGAAGTCGCAATGCTGGATGAATTCCCAGGGGGGGCTACTCTATCTGAGACAAGTCAACAACAGGAGTCTGATGAGGAGTCAGAGGAGGATGGTGCCGGGGCGGATGAGCAGGAGCAAGAAGAGCATGCTTTAAACCTTTCTGGGATCCCTGTTGTGCGAGGATGGGGAGAGGAGAATGAAGAGGACGACATTATCCTGGATGATGAGCAGGAGCCAGGCCACCACACCGCTTCCACTTTAGTGCAAATGGGGGCCTTCATGCTCCAGTGTTTTAATAGGGACCCCCGTATAAAAAGCATGAGGGTCAAGGACCAGTACTGGGTGGCAACGTACTTAGACCCCCGGTACAAACACAAAATGGCGGAAATGTTACCGCCGTCGCAGAGGGCTGTCAGAATGCAGCACTTCCAGGCCTTGCTTCGAGAAATGCTGCATTCTGCTTTTGCGTGCGCTGGCAGAGGAGCAATTCCCACTCCCAGAGAAGGATTTGCGGGTACCAATCCAACAGCGCCTGCAAGAAGAGGCCGGTTTGAAGATGTGTTGGTGACTTCGGATATGAGGTCATTCTTTCAGCCGACCCATCGACAGGTGTCATCCGGATCCAGCATCAGGGAACGCCTAGACCGTCAGGTGTCCGACTACATTGGGTTAACGGCCGATGTGGACGCTCTGAGGAGTGATGAACCCCTAGACTACTGGGTGGGCAGGCTTGACCTCTGGCCAGAGCTTGCCCAATTTGCAATCGAACTGTTGGCTTGCCCCTCATCCAGTGTCCTGTCCGAAAGGACGTTCAGCGCAGCAGGGGGGATTGTGACCGATAAGCGTACTCGCCTAGCTCACCACAGTGTTAACTACCTCACATTTCTAAAAATGAATGAGGCATGGATCTCGGAGGAATTCAACACATGTGATCAGTAGACCATGTATATGTCTATAAACAATTTTTGGAATCAAGCACACAGACCTTCTTAATTCATTTGGCTCACTTCCCTGACCCAAAAAAGCACACCGTACTATATGCCCCTACCCTCCTCTTTGAAGAGGTTGAGCGGTGTCATATTTCTACTGGGGCTGCTTATTATGAGGGGTTCCCACCATCCCTGTGCTGTGCTGACTTCCTCCTGGGTGTTCTTATTATGAGGGGCTCCCACCATCCCTGTGCTGTGCTGACTTCCTCCTGGGGGTTCTTATTATGAGGGGATCACACCATCCCTGTGCTGTGCTGACTTCCTCCTGGGGCTGCTTACGGTGCTGCTGTCAGCGCTGTATGTCACGGAGCTGCTGTCAGCGCTGTATGTCACGGAGCTGCTGTCAGCGCTGTATGTCACGGAGCTGCTGTCAGCGCTGTATGTCACGGAGCTGCTGTCAGCGCTGTATGTCACGGAGCTGCTGTCAGCGCTGTATGTCACGGAGCTGCTGTCAGCGCTGTATGTCACGGAGCTGCTGTCAGCGCTGTATGTCACGGAGCTGCTGTCAGCGCTGTATGTCACGGAGCTGCTGTCAGCGCTGTATGTCACGGAGCTGCTGTCAGCGCTGTATGTCACGGTGCTGCTGTCAGCGCTGTATGTCACGGAGCTGCTGTCAGCGCTGTATGTCACGGAGCTGCTGTCAGCGCTGTATGTCACGGAGCTGCTGTCAGCGCTGTATGTCACGGAGCTGCTGTCAGCGCTGTATGTCACGGAGCTGCTGTCAGCGCTGTATGTCACGGTGCTGCTGTCAGCGCTGTATGTCACGGAGCTGCTGTCAGCGCTGTATGTCACGGAGCTGCTGTCAGCGCTGTATGTCACGGAGCTGCTGTCAGCGCTGTATGTCACGGAGCTGCTGTCAGCGCTGTATGTCACGGAGCTGCTGTCAGCGCTGTATGTCACGGTGCTGATGTCAGTGCTCTGTATTACGGTGCTGCTGTCAGTGCTCTGTATCTCCTGCACCCTCTTGTTTGCCTACCCTGGTCCCTGACCTTCCCTCTCCTCCATTGCCTTCATTAGCTCCATAGTCCTGAATTGTCAGAACAATTTCCCAAATAAAAAAAAAATGCTTGTAGTTATCGATCCCAAATTCACCTCATACATGTATTATGCTATTGTCCAGGTGGTGGGACTACGTGCTACCCCCTAATAATTACCCCGTGGCCGCAAATTCGACCTAAAGGTTTGCGAAATTCGCCTCCCATTGAAGTCAATGGAGCCCGCGGCGAACGGTCGTTTTCGCGAACGTTTGTGTCCGTTCGCGTTTCGCGTTCGCGAAACGTCCCGTCGGAAGTTCGTCCATCACTACTCTGCACCATAAGACTTGCATAAGGGGATAGCTTGTGTAAAGTGTCTCCTGGGAAGGCTCTGATGAGTAGATCACTAATATGCAGCACTGCTTCACACTGATAGGTGGCACTGATAGGCGGCACTGATAGGTGGCACTGGTATGCAGCACTGATGGGCATTGATAGTGGGCACTGATGGGCACTAAAAGTATGCACTGATGTGTACTTATGGGTGGCACTGATTGGCGCTGATGAGCTTAGATAGGTGACACTGATGGGCACTCTTAGATGGCACTGATGGACACTGATAGATGGCACTGATAGACATCACTGATGAGGAGGCACTGGCAGGCATTTATGATGGGAAAATATTCGCATAATTTATTGGCACTGATTTGGCATCATTTATGGACACGGATTGGCATCACTGGTGATCATGGGTAGGCATACCTGGTGGTTATGGGTGAGAATCCCTGGGGGTCCTGGGTGGCATCCTTGGTGGTCCTGGGTGGGCATCCTTGGAGGGGGAGGCTGCACTGATAATTAATCCTGTCGGGAGAGCAGCTGATCAGCTCTCCTCTACTCACATGTGTCAGATGCAATAGAGGAAAAGCTATAAAAAGCAATACACAGCTCACAGCTGATCATGTGGTAAAGAGCCTCTGTCAGAGGCTCTTTACCTAGATCAGAGTTGCGTTATGTCAGACTGACACATCACACCACTGTGCTGGCTGGTTGTCCTGCTGGACGTCATATGACACCCATCAGGATAACTGAACCACTTCCTGGCCATCATTTTGCTATAGGCCTGGCAACTTAAGTGGTTAAGTTGTTATTGGGTACATTACATTAATACAGGTTTTTCTCTATAGAGTATTTATTGTAAAATTTTTGTTTCTTTGAGCTGACTCATTTTTTCTATCTTTTTTAAACCATTTATAAAAGCTTAATTTTAACTTTCTTTCAAGATCAAATCAATATTATTTTGATCCATTGTCGCAGGGGCCCTTAAATGGCACAATCATGCAAATCCTGGTGTCCATGTTGTGTTCACAAATATCTGGCACAGATAAGCCTTTGCTTGAACCTTCAGAGTCTGACACTCATTAGGACTGCAGAAGTGGCTTAAAGAAGCTACACCATTGCCAAACAAGTCCAGATGAATGGAACCAACCACTATTAGATATACCATAAGCTCACTGCATGAGAACCTTCACAACCTGACACTCATTAAAAATGAAGAAGTGCCTTGGATAAGTTATAAAATGACTTCAACATTACAGAACAAGTCTAGTTGTATGTGACTAACTACTACTAGATACTATATACCATGACCTGGATAAATAAAACTTCATAGTGTGTTACTCCTTTAGGACTGAAGAAGAGGCTTGGAGAAGCTTTGAAATGTCTTCAACATTACAGAACAAGTCTAGTTTAATATGACCAACCACTACTAGATATACCATGACCTGGATAAATGAGAACCTTAACAGCCTGACGTTCATTAGAACATTATAGAACAAGTACAGTTGCATGTGACTGCCTTGTCCTAGATATACTATGACCCAGATAGGTGAAACATCATAATCTGACACTCATTAGAACTAAAGAAGTGGTTTGTAGAAGCTACAAAATGTCTTCAACATTACCAAACAAGTCTAGTTAAATGTGTCTAACTCCTACTAGATTTACCATGATCTGAATGTATGAGAACCTTCGCAGCCTGACACTCATTAGAAATGAAGAAGTTTCTTGGATAAGTTACAAAATGGCTTCAACATTACAGAACATGCCCAGTTGAATGCACCTAACTACTATCAGATATACTATGATCTAAATAAATGAGAACCTTCACAGCCGTATATTATATATACGTATACAGCCGCAATCCACTTAATTTAGTTTCTATCCCCCTGCTTCCTCAAAGCAGCCCCCCTATCTCATGCGCCCTTTGGAATGCCCGCTCCATCTGTAACAAGCTAACATCTGTACATGACCTCTTCATCTCTCATAGCTTCAACATACTTGCCATAACTGAAACCTGGCTTCAAAATTTGGACTCAGCTTCTCCTGCTGCCCTCTCCCATGGTGGTCTCCATTGGACTCACTCCCCCAGACCCAATGGACAGAAAGGAGGTGGAGTTGGATTGCTCCTATCCCCACAATACACCTTCCAAGTCCTTCCCATCCCTCCCTCTCTTTCCCTCTCTTCTTTCGAGATGCACTGTATTCGCCTGTTTTCTCCTATTTCTCTGAGAATTGCAGCAATTTATCGGCCTCCTGGACCGGTGTCACGCTTTCTTGATGACTTTGCTGCCTGGCTACCCTACTTTCTCTCCTCTGAAATACCCACCATCATTCTTGGTGACTTTAACATTCCTATCAACATTAACAACCCAACTACAGCTAAACTTCTTGACTTAACATCATCTTTTGACCTAACCCAATGGACACATACTTCCACTCACTCCAATGGTAATACCCTTGACCTTGTATTCTCTCATCTCTGCAACCCTAGCAATCTCACAAACACCCCCTTTCCTCTCTCTGATCACAACCTCATTAGTTTCACTGTATCTTTGTCTCCAACCACCCATCCTTCCAAGCAGCAAACTATCACTTGTAGAAACCTTCGCCACCTTAAGCCTTCTCTTCTCTATTCTGCTACTGACCACCTATATGATATAATCTCTCCCCTGTCCTGTCCTGACCTTGCCATCTCTGTCTACAACAGTTCACTCTCTTCATCACTAGATGCACTTGCTCCTCTAACCACACGCAGAATCAGGCCCCGACCATTACAACCCTGGCAAACTGACAACACTAGAAATCTCAAGAGACATTGCCGTGCTCTTGAACGGCTGTGGCGTAAAACCAAATGCCTCCAAGACTTCATCATATATAAATCTGCCCTTCTAAAATACAATTCCTGCCTCCATGCTGCCAAACAAGCCTACTTTGTATCTCTTATTAATACTTTGTCATCCAATCCTCGTCGGCTCTTCTCAACTTTTAACTCTCTGCTTCGTCCCCCACCCCCTCTACCCACCAACTCACTCACTGCCCAAGAGATTGCCAATCACTTCAAAGACAAGATTGATGCAATTCGCGAGGACACCTCCGCTGTGCGTACATCTTCCCCACCCAACATACCTGGCCCAATAGCACATTCAACACTCTCCTCTTTTGAATTGACTACTACTGAAGAGGTTGCAAAACTTTTCTCAGATGCTCACCTAACCAATTGTCCCTTGGACCCTGTTCCCTCACAACTATTAAGGTCACCCTCTAATTCTATCCTATGCTCCCTCACTCACATCTACAATCTCTCCCTCTCAAGTGGCACCTTCCCCTCCCCTCTAAAACATGCGCAGATCACCCCCATACTTAAAAAACCCTCTCTGGACCCCACCAACCTGAACAACTTAAGACCTATCTCATTGCTCCCATTCACCTCTAAACTTCTAGAACGCTTAGTCTACAACCGCCTTAGCTCCTACCTCAGTGAAAATAACCTTCTTGACCCATTACAGTCTGGCTTTCGCTCTCAGCACTCCACAGAAACTGCCTTACTAAAACTCACTAACGATCTACTAACTGCTAAAACCAACAGCCAGTACTCCATACTCCTACTACTTGACCTCTCTGCTGCCTTTGATACTGTTGACCACCCACTCCTCCTCAATAAACTACATTCCCTTGGCCTCCGAGATTCTGCGCTTTCCTGGTTCTCTGCCTATCTATCACAGCGCTCCTTCAGTGTCACCTACAACTCTGTATCCTCCTCTCCATTGCCCCTTTCTGTGGGGGTCCCCCAAGGCTCTGTTCTTGGACCCCTTCTCTTCTCTATTTATACCTCCTCCCTTGGTCACCTGATAACCGCCCACGGCTTCCAATACCACTTATACGCCGATGACACCCAAATCTATCTGTCTACTCCTCACCTCACTCCTTCAGTCTCCTCTCGCATTACTAACCTGCTAACTGACATATCAGCATGGATGTCACACCATTTCCTTAAACTAAACCTCTCTAAAACTGAGCTATTAATAATCACCCCTGCACATGCCCCCCTCCATGACTTTTCCATCAAAATCAACAATGCAACTATCAGGCCCTCCCCTCACGCCAGGGTACTCGGTGTAACCCTAGACTCTGACTTGTCATTTCAGCCCCAAGTCCAATCGTTGTCAAAAGTTTGTAGATTTCACCTCCGTAACATCTCTAAAATTCGCCCCTTTTTAACAATTAAAACTACTAAGATCCTCATTCACTCCCTTGTTATCTCTCGCCTTGACTATTGCAACTCCCTTCTCATTGGCCTGCTTCTCCATAGGCTATCTCCTCTTCAGTCTATCATGAATGCTGCTGCCAGACTTATCCACCTTACCAACCGCTCAGTGTCTGCCAACCATCTCCTCCAATCCCTACACTGGCTCCCAATCACCCAGCGAATTAAATTCAAAATACTAACCACCACATACAAAGCCATTCACAACTCTGCCCCGAGCTACATCACCAATCTTGTCTCCAAATATCACCCAAACCGTCCCCTCCGTTCTTCTCAAGACCTCCTACTCTCAAGCTCTCTCGTCTCCTCCTCCCACACTCGTCTCCAGGATTTCTCCAGAGCCTCTCCAATCCTCTGGAACTCGCTACCTCCACCGGTCCGGCTATCCCCTACTCTTACTACCTTCAGACGATCCCTGAAAACTCATCTATTCAGGGAAGCCTATCACGTCTCAAACGAATCTCCTACCACTTCCATAAACTCATTCCCAACAATTATAACCTTCTGTACCACCTGCCCCACCCTTTTAGATTGTAAGCTCTTCTGAGCAGGGTCCTCTTAATCCTCTTGTATTTAATTGTATTGTAACTGTATTGTCTCCCTTTTATATTGTAAAGCGCTGCGTAAATTGCTGGCGCTATATAAATCCTGAATAATAATAATAATAATAATAATAATAATATATTCATTAGACCTGAAGGAGTTGCTTGGAGAACCTTTGACATGTCTTCAACATTACAGAACACATCTAGTTGAATGTGACCAACCACTACTAGTTATACCATGACCTGAATACATGAGAACCTTCCCACTCAGCCTGACACTCATTAGAAATGAAGAAGTGTCTTGGACAAATTAAAAAATGGCTTCAACATTACAGAGTTAGTCCAGTTGAATGTGACAAACTACTACTAGATATACAGAGGATGGACAAAATTAGGGAAACAATTTTGGCAAAAGAAAATAAATTGTTGCCTAATATGGGGTTGGGCCCCCTTTGGCATCAAAGATGGTGTCAGAGAACTCACCATGCGAAGATCCGTCCCCGTGTAGCAGCAGTTCACTTTCGTCCCAAGGATCATGCGCGGTGTCCCCGTCGAAGGCGTGCGAGTTCCGGTACGAACGGACGCACGCCAATACGAACACATGGACGCACTCGCGCCAACCGAACGTGTGTACGTAATTACGCACGCACGGCCACGTCCACCAATCCGGGCACATCTCGCCCTATATAAACAGGATCCAGTATTGGAAGGAACACACTGCTAACAAGAGCAAAAAGGGTGCTGCTCACCCCTATAAATCAGAAAAATAAAACGAATTCCCCCACCAACGGGATTTTTAGGCAGCAATAAACAGTAAGCGTAGCATACTATATAAAAAAGATTACTTTATTGTGTGGTAAAAACATGAGCTTCACCCAGGTATTTAAAATAAAAAGGTATAAATAGAACCAAACTTGTACATACAAAAATTACAATGACAATTGGGCATACACTAAGCAGACCTAACTATAAATATACTGTATAAGATTAGTAACAGCAAAAATAAATTTATAGTTCTAACGCGTTTCAACCACTAGGGTCTTCTTCAGAGAAAGTCTGTTGATAGAGAGACAAGATACAACTTAATAAATCTATCGAATAGGATTAGTATTAAACATATTCTAGATTTGTCAGTGTAATTACCCAGTATGGCATTGCCGAGAGGTTCATACAAATTATAGTGCTTAATGGTGGAGTTTACCCAGGTTCATGCTTGGACGTCCTTCACAAGTTAAAAAAGATATATGGTCCATGCATCTCGCCACAGGATCCAGCAGTGGGGTGAGGGTCGGAAGCCCAGAGGCGCGGCTCACGAGCGGTCACACGACAAAACCCTATGCCCCACAAAGGTTGTAGGGAATAGGTGCAAGCGTAGGCAGCCTGCCTGTATGGTAAGTCACGCCTGTGATGAAAATCCCAACATAGTCGCAATTAGACATATATATTTATATATTTGTTTTTTATATTCTATATTATATATATATAGACCCACATATGGGGTATGGAGATATCTTATATGTGATTTGTGTGCATATAAAGGGAATATCCCCAGATATCTGTATTCACATCCAAAAAAAGAAAAAAAAAAAAAAAAAAAAAAAAAAAGGGGGGGGGGGGGGAAAGGAAAACAAAACTCAAAAGGCAAACACGTATTAAAAAGAAGGAACAGAAACAACAAACGTGGTTGAAATAAAAAGAAAACAAACGTGAGATGACATATGGTAGGAATAGTGTGTGTGATAACAACCCAGATATTGGGTGACTGGAGTGAGTAAGTGAGTGAATGATGTGCAGGTGAAGTGAATAATGAGGTGAGAAGTGTGGGTGTTGGTGTGATGAAAAGAATTGGAGGGATAACATATTAGGAAATCAGAGTGACAAAGGGAGGAGTGCATAGGGGTGCTAGTGACGGATAGAGGTAAAAATGAAAATGCATGGAAATGCTAATGTTGGGAAAAAAAAAAAAAAAAAAAAACCCTTCAGATGTGATAAACCATGTTTATACTGAAAGTGATAACAGTTACCTGGATAGCTGGGCTGAACAAAAGATTCCCAAAATGGAAAAGGGGAGACAGCAGCTGGGAAACTATCCCGGGAAGAGTGCCAGATACGGTCAATAACTCCTAGTCCATAGGAGTTAACTGAATGGGAGGCAAACTTGAATGCTTGCTCACAGCAAATGATGGTTATTCTCACCAATGAGTATACCAGGCAAATTGCACTCCTAGACAAGGAGATTTGTATCCTAGAAAAGGCCCTACAACCGTTTGCCTCTCATGCTCTATTTGTGGAATCCCGGACTAAACTCCGTGCTGATTTATCTTTCCACAATAAGAGCATTTTGGGCAAGAAGGAGGCCAAATATTGGAGGGACAAGTTTGCCTTCTCAGAAGGACGGGCATACAAATGGAATACGAATATACCATCTCATAATAATACTAGTGGGAAAGTGCATCCCGCTACAAGAAATACCACTAAATCTAAAGCCATGCCCAACTCCAATGAAGGAGCTAAATCTATGCAGAAACCTCGGGGTAAATTCAAAAGAAATAGAAGCAATAAGGATTCCCCGGAAGGAAATAGTAAAAAACGTATCACTGACAACATTCCAACAGAAAGTTCAAGTACATATAAGGAATTGCAAGCTATATCACATGCCGTGTTGGTACCATTAGACCCCCCATACACATATTTTGATGAGATGGCCGACCCCGTCTGCGGCGGTGGGACGTGTGGTGAGAGAGGAAGGGAAATCATGCTATCATCTATGGAGGTTAGCCAGAGGGCTGACGTCGCCAATGCTAGTGGGACAAGCAGTGGCAAGAATAGGGAAAACCATGTATCCGATTTGGAAACTGGTCAGAACTCTTTAAACCCGAAGCGGGGATTTCCCTCACCCCGACTAAACAAGGGAGTAGGAAACTTGGACGCATTTGTCACACGGATCCAAGCGAATCCTTCAGTGTGATCTACCTTTCGTCCTACGCGCTATCACCAGTGGAAACTGCGGTTCTGGCGCGTGGTTTAACATTTTGCCCACAAGAAAACTGTGATCCCTTTGGGACTATCACAGACATACAACTCTTTGCACGCAGGCTGTTGTTAAAGAGCCTGCACACTAGGAATGCTCACCTCTTTCCCAGGCCTGAACGAATCGGTCTCTTTTGCTCCCTTCCTAAAGGGGTTCTCCTCAGGGAGGACACAGTAGAAACCGGGTGTACCTGCCCCCTTTCTTTGTGAGCCCGTTCTCCTTTATGTTCCCTCTTTTTCTCCTCTCTAACTCTTTAGTAAGTGTCTAGGAACACCCCCTGACCATGCCCCTCTTATAAATTGTTGATAATCTCTAATTATTATGATTACAACCTAACAGGGTACCATGGTATGGTGTTCGCAATTGAACACCATATTTTTCTGTGATTCATTGTATAATTACGTTATCACTTCATTTTTGCTGTTTGTATATATTCTCTTAGCTATATATTTACTCTGTCTGTCCTTGAATAAAGACGTGCGTTCTCACGTCGGGACATGCATGCTATATGTGTATATGTAATAATCTGAAAAAGATGTTATTTTATTCTTGTCTTTGGTTAAGCAAATGGCTTCTTTTAGCTAATGGTGTGTTGGGATCGGTCGCCTGTCCCTTTCCCCCCCCCCCCCCCCTTTTTTTTTTTTTTTTTTTTTTTTTTTCTCCTCCCCGCCTTCTACCCACACACCTTTATCCCATCCCTGTTCTGGGGGCCAGGGGAGGTATAGGACAGTAGCGACATATCCCCACATTGACCTGACCCGGGTTTATGCTTGTCCCCCACTTTTATGGTCCCTCCGCACATTGCTTCCAATGCCCTTCCGCTTTTATGTGGAGGAGGTGGTGTGTGGGGGGCTGTTTGCCTCTTTTGCGCGACTCCCCGACAAGGGTAGGAGGGACCCCTGTCTGTGCACATGCAGGGCTCTCTCCACAGATGTCTCCCTATATGACTGGTGCGGGCTGGTCCCGCCCAGCCATTGGAGACACGTATTTCCTTGTCGGTGGCGTCCCTGAACACTTCCGGACGTGCCTCACGTTCGTCTGACCCTTCGTACGGACGGACGTGACGCAATCACGTCGTGCATTTGCGTCGGAAGTGACGTCGTTTCGGGGTCGCTTTACGACCTTCCGGGACGCCGGGGCGTTCACACGAGGTCGACCTGTTTAGGCGGCCAAGCAATAATAGGCGGTACCAGCCAATGGGTGGGCGGCCATGCCTGTGATGCAATCCCGGGGCACTATATAACACAGTACACTTGGCAGCAAACATCAGCTCCTGTACACAAACAAAGACTCTCGTACCTTTGAATCCCTGGTTGGTAAGTTTGATTATCTGCTAACCTGGCTGACATGCCCCCATTTTACTTAAATAAACTTCTGAAAAACTAGCTTTTCTAACAGCTAGCTCGCTTTATCATTCTATTTATTCTTAGATGGGGGTGCCCCTATGGACTAGGAGTTATTGACCGTATCTGGCACTCTTCCCGGGATAGTTTCCCAGCTGCTGTCTCCCCTTTTCCATTTTGGGAATCTTTTGTTCAGCCCAGCTATCCAGGTAACTGTTATCACTTTCAGTATAAACATGGTTTATCACATCTGAAGGGTTTTTTTTTTTTTTTTTTTTTTTTTTTTTTTTTCCCAACATTAGCATTTCCATGCATTTTCATTTTTACCTCTATCCGTCACTAGCACCCCTATGCACTCCTCCCTTTGTCACTCTGATTTCCTAATATGTTATCCCTCCAATTCTTTTCATCACACCAACACCCACACTTCTCACCTCATTATTCACTTCACCTGCACATCATTCACTCACTTACTCACTCCAGTCACCCAATATCTGGGTTGTTATCACACACACTATTCCTACCATATGTCATCTCACGTTTGTTTTCTTTTTATTTCAACCACGTTTGTTGTTTCTGTTCCTTCTTTTTAATACGTGTTTGCCTTTTGAGTTTTGTTTTCCTTTCCCCCCCCCCCCCCCCTTTTTTTTTTTTTTTTTTTTTTTTTTTTTTTTTTCTTTTTTTGGATGTGAATACAGATATCTGGGGATATTCCCTTTATATGCACACAAATCACATATAAGATATCTCCATACCCCATATGTGGGTCTATATATATATAATATAGAATATAAAAAACAAATATATAAATATATATGTCTAATTGCGACTATGTTGGGATTTTCATCACAGGCGTGACTTACCATACAGGCAGGCTGCCTACGCTTGCACCTATTCCCTACAACCTTTGTGGGGCATAGGGTTTTGTCGTGTGACCGCTCGTGAGCCGCGCCTCTGGGCTTCCGACCCTCACCCCACTGCTGGATCCTGTGGCGAGATGCATGGACCATATATCTTTTTTAACTTGTGAAGGACGTCCAAGCATGAACCTGGGTAAACTCCACCATTAAGCACTATAATTTGTATGAACCTCTCGGCAATGCCATACTGGGTAATTACACTGACAAATCTAGAATATGTTTAATACTAATCCTATTCGATAGATTTATTAAGTTGTATCTTGTCTCTCTATCAACAGACTTTCTCTGAAGAAGACCCTAGTGGTTGAAACGCGTTAGAACTATAAATTTATTTTTGCTGTTACTAATCTTATACAGTATATTTATAGTTAGGTCTGCTTAGTGTATGCCCAATTGTCATTGTAATTTTTGTATGTACAAGTTTGGTTCTATTTATACCTTTTTATTTTAAATACCTGGGTGAAGCTCATGTTTTTACCACACAATAAAGTAATCTTTTTTATATAGTATGCTACGCTTACTGTTTATTGCTGCCTAAAAATCCCGTTGGTGGGGGAATTCGTTTTATTTTTATAAACAGGATCCTGACTTGGTACCAGTGCTGGATCGTCTTCAGCTACTCCTGAGACACCTGACCATTGTTTCTGTGATCTTGTTCCTGCGACCTTGTTCCTGATACCCATTCCTTTGAATACTCCTTGTTTCGATCTCCTGGACAAGCGCTGACCTCGGCTTGGACTTACGACTTTGGCTTGCTTCCTGATTTTGTACCTCATTGCTAGCACGTTACCAGACCCTTGCTCATCCTTGACTACGCACCTGCCTCTCGTTCCTGTACTGCATTGCCTGCCAGTTGCCGACCTTGCATGTCCCAGGCACGCAGTGTTTCCTGTATACCTGTTGAGCCTCCGCTGTCTACCTCCGTGATCAACCTACACCTCTTCCCCCGTGAGGACCCAGCGTCTCCAGGTCTTCAACTTCCACCTGCAGGCACCTGCACCCTTTTGCTGTCTTCACGCTCCCTGTTACCACCTCCAGGGGTGTGGAGACCGGAACCGTGCAAGAGGCCACCCTCAACAGTCTGACTCCACTGTAAGGTACGTGACAGATGGCCTGAATTCTCCTGGGAATTGACAAATATAAGTCTCGGATGGTGAATAATGGAATCTGATACCACTCTTCATGCAAAAATCCGGATCACAATCCTGCGCAATGTCCTTTTGTTATATAGTTACGTAGTTGGTCTAGTTGAAAAACAACACACATCCATCTAGCTCAACCAATAACAGGTTAATACATATATAGTATAACGGTGTAAATTTGCTGTCCCCTCAAAATAACTCAACACACAGCCATTAATGTCTAAAATGCTGGCAACAAAAGTGAGTACATCCCTAAGTGTAAATGTCCAAATTGGCCCAATTAGCCATTTTCCCTTGCCGTGTCATGTGACTCGTTAGTGTTACATGGTCTCGAGTGTGAATGGGGAGCAGGTGTGTTAAATTTGGTGTTATCGCTCTCACTCTCTCATACTGGTCACTGGAAGTTCAACATGGCATCTCATGGCAAAGAACTCTCTGAGGATCTGAAAAACATAATTGTTGCTCTACATAAAGATGGCCTAGGCTGTAAGAAGATTGCCAAGACCCTGAAACTGAGATGCAGCACAGTGGCCAAGAGCATACAGCAGTTTACAGGACAGGTTCCACTCAGAACAGGTCTCGCCATGGTCAACTAAAGAAGTTGAATGCACATGCTCAGCATCATAGCCAAGGGTTGTCTATGGGAAATAGACATATGAGTTCTGCCAGCGTTGCTGCAGAGTTTGAAGGGGTGGAGGGTCAGCCTGTCAGTGCTCAGACCATACACCGCACACTGCATCAAATTAGTCTGCATGGCTGTCATCCCAGAAGGAAGCCTCTTCTAAAGATGATGCACAAGAAAGTCTTCAGTTTGCTAAAGACAAACAGACTAAGGACATGGATTACTGGAACCATGTCCTGTGGTCTGATGAGACCAAGATAAACTTATTTGGTTCAGATGGTGTCAAGCGTGTGTGGCAGGAACCAGATGAGGAGTACAAAGACAAGTGTGTCTTCCCTACAGTCAAGCATGGTGGTGGGAGTGTCATGATTTGAGGCTGTATGAGTGCTGCCGGCACTGGGGAGCTACAGTTCATTGAGGGAACCATGAATGTCAACATGTACTGTGACATAAGCCTGAAGCAGAACATGATTCCCTCCCTTCAGAGACTGGGCTGCAGGACAGTATTCCAAAATTATAACAACCCAAAACACCTCCAAGACAACCAACGCCTTGCTAAAGAAGCTGAGGGCCAAGATGATGGGCTGGCCAAGCATGTCTCCAGACCTAAACCCTATTGACCATCTGTGGGGCATCCTCAAATGGAAGATGGAGGAGCGCAAGTTCTCTAACATCCACCAGCTCAGTGATGTCACAGAGGAGTGGAAGAGGACTCCAATGGCAAGCTGTGAAGCTCTGGTGAACTTCCTGCCCAAGAGGGTTAAGGCAGTGCTGGGAAAAAACGGTGGCCACACAATATATTGACACTTTGGGCCCAATTTGGACATTTTCACTTAGGGGTGTACTCACTTTTGTTGCCAGTGGTTTAGACATTAATGGCTGTGTGTTGAGTTATTGTGAGGGGACAGCAAATGTACACTGTTATACAAGCTGTACACTCACTACTTTACATTGTTGCAAAGTGTAATTTCTTCAGTGTCGTCACATGAAAAGATATAATAATATTTACAAAAATGTGAGGGTGTACTCACTTTTGTGATATACTGTATATACACAATCCCATACCACCAGTTGATCTGGAGGAAGGCAAAAAAACCCTAGCAAATCATGATCCAATTTTCTCCAACGGGGGAAAAAAATCCCTCCTGTATCAAGAGGCAATCTGTTATTCCCTGGATCAACGTTACCTATAAATATTAGTATCTAGTTATATCATGTACATAATACATACTTAGGAATACATAATTCATAATTAGGAAATTATCCAGGCCTTTTTAAAAGTAATCTATTGAGCTGGACAGAACCAGCTCTTGAGGGAGTCTATTCCACATTTTCACAGCACTTACTGTGGAGAAACCTTTTCATATTTGGAGATGAAATCTCTTTTCCTCCAGAATTAAAGAGTGCCCCCTTGTCTTCTGAGATGACCTTAAAGTGAATAACTCAACACCAAGATCACAATATGGACCCCTTATGTATTTACATGTTGATTATATCCTCCCTTAGCCCTTGTACACACGATCGGAGATTCCGACGGAATGTGTCCGATCGGAGCGTTTTGTCGGATATTCCGACTGTGTGTGGTCTCCATCAGACTGTTTCTGTCTGAATATCCGTCGGACCAAATTTTCCAACTTGCCGGAAATATTTTCCGACAAAATTCTCCGATCGGACATACTCCGATCATGTGTAGAGAATTCCGATCGGACAAAGTGCCACGCATGCTCAGATCAAATTCCTACATCAAAGCTATTGGCTACTAGCCTGAACGTAGTCTCGTCGTAACCAAATAACATCATCACGTTCTGAACGATCTGATTTTCCGACAACTTCGTCCGACCGTGTGTATGCAACAGTTTCGGACAAAATCCGTCGGACAAAATCCGACGGATTTGGTTGTCGGAATCTCCGACCGTGTGTACAAGGGCTAAATCTCCTCTTCCCAATTGCTGTTCAGTTGACCATGTCAACTGCGCTTATTCTTATCAGATGACGTTCTCCCCGAAAACCGCATATGTGGTCATAACTTTTTATACTGTACCTTGCAATACTGCAAATAAATTGGCAACTTGAGTCACAGAGGCACCAGCTTAGTGGGCACCAACAATTTACCCATATTTAGAAAATTAGTAAGCTCTGACATGAGGTTTGTCACCTGTTAGCTAGGTGTCTCATCACAAAGCAGAAGCAAAATAATGTTACATCACTTCAGCTTTCAACATGAAACATGTGGTCACGTTCACACCTGCAAATCATGTAGTGTTTCCATATTTTCGTCCAAAACCCTGTAGGATAAATATGAACCTTCACAGCCTGAACTGAAGGAGTGGCTTGGATAAGCTTAGAAACAGCTTCAATATGTCAGAACAAGTCCAGCTGAATGTAACTAACTACTACAAAATATGGCATGGCCTGGATAAAAGATAACCTTTACAGTCTGACATTCATTAGAACTGAGGACGTGTCTTGGAGAAGCTACGAAACGTCTTCAACATATTCAACACTGCAGAACCAATCCAGATGAATGTGACTAACTACTGCTAGATATGCCATGACATGGATAAATGAGAACCTTCACAGCTTGAAACTCATTAGAATTGAAGAAGTGACTTGGAGAAGCTTCAAAACGTCTTCCACATATCAGAACAAATCTATTTTAATGTGGCCAACTACTACTAGATATACCATGACCTAGATAAATGAGAGCCTTCACAGACTGTCTTCTTTAATAACTGAATTTCTTTCTGTGGGCACAGCCAGTTTGAAAAAGAATTGGTTTATTTGCTAAAAAAAAAAAAACTCCTGTGTTCACAATGTCAAAGGGTTGGGAAACACGCTGATCAGTTCCTTGTAACTAGTGGGGATCAGAGCCAAAAGCTAGGAATGCAGCTCAAAGCTAACTCCCATTCCTGGCAAGTGTGCTCAACAAATTGCAGGGGTAAAATGCCTGGGTGATAAAGTAAATGTATAAATAACTGTCAGGGCTGGGCTCAGTCCTTCCTTCTCTAAGCTGGCCGCTCAGCTGCCAGCTAATTGCCAGCTCCCATCTCTCTCCACAGTTACTCAGCTGTTCTTCATATCCTGCTCATCAGTCCTGCCTACTTAAGCCATCCAGTCCAGAGAGTCTCTGCCTTCGCCTTGGTAACATCACAAGAAACTATCTCCTGCGTTCTTCTTTAAAGACTTGCTTTGCTGACATCCTTTCTGGCTCCAGATCCTGCTTGCTGTTCCACTACATTGATCCCTGACTTCTGGCTTGGCTGACAATCCGTTCAGGTTACTGAACTTTGGCTATGTTTTGACTACGTTTGTTCTTTTTACTTTTATTATTAAACAAGTGTGACTTAAATGTACTTCTGGCTCAGCCGGATTTCATGGTTTCTGACAATAACAAAGTTAAATGCAGATAAAGTAGTGATAGCAGAGCAGAATCTCCCAAATTCTAATCATTCACAGTTAGCCTCAACACTCAGACTCAATGTGAACTTATGTTCTTCATCAAAAATGGCATTGGCCAATCTTTCTGGTCTCATTGGTTACCTTGGTTACAACATCCGTCCTGCACAGCACGTCTGTTATGATGGCGCAATGGCACCCATTATCTTCACTGAGAAGCCATCTTTCGTGTTTCACAGGACTATATTTTGCTTTTTCTTCTCTTTTAGGAGTACCCGGCTGGGTTTTTCTCCCCGGAGTTGTTAATATTGGTAACATTGATTGCATTTCTACAGTGCCTTGAAAAAGTAATCATACTCCTTGAAATTTTCCACATTTTGTCATGTTATAACCAAAAAGGTAATTGTATTTTATTGGGATTTTATGTCATAGACCAACACAAAGTGGCATATTATTGTGAGTGGAAGACAAATATTAAATGGTTTTCAATTTTTTTTACAAATAAATAAGTGTGGCATGCATTTGTATTCAGCCCCCCAGAGTCAATACTTTGTAGAACCACCTTTGACTGCAATTACAGCTGCAAGTCTTTTTGAGGATGTCTCTACCAGCTTTGCACATTTAGAGAGTGACATTTTTGCCCATTCTTCTTCGCAAATTAGCAAGTCTGTCAGATTGAATGGAGAGCGTCTGTGAACAGCAATTTTCAAATCTTGCCACAGATTCTCAATTGGATTGAGTTCTGGACTTTGACTGGGCCATTCTAACACATGAATATGCTTTGATCTAAACCATTCCATTGTAGCTCTGGCTGTATGTTTAGGGTCATTGTCCTACTGGAGTGGAAACATCTGCCCCAGTCTCAAGTCTTTTGCAGACTCTAATGCCGCGTACACACAACCAGACTTTTCGACGGACTAGGTCCCACGGAATTAATCTGTCAGATATTACTGTCTTTTATGGGCTCCAACAGACTTTTTTTTCCCAAAAGTCCAACAGACCTAGAAATAAAACATGTTTCAAATCTTTCTGACGGACTTGAGTCCGGTCGAAAAATCCGTTCGTCTGTATGCTAGTCCGATGGGCGAAAACCAACGTTAGGGCAGCTATTGGCTACTGGCCATGAACTTCCTTATTCTAGTCCGGTCTTATGTCATCACGTTCGAATCCATCGGACTTTGGTGTGCTTGTGTGTGGCCAAATCCATTCATTCGGAAAGTCCGTCGGAAAGACCGTCGGACCTAGTCCGTCGAAAAGTCTGGTGGTGTGTACGCCGCATAACAGGTTTTCTTTAAAGATTGCCCTGTGTTTGGCTCCATCCATCTTCCCATCTACACTGACCAGCTTCCCTGTCCCTGCTGAAGAAAAGATTACCCACAACATGATGCTGCCACCACCATGTTTCATGTGGGAATGGTGTGACCAGGGTGATGTGCAGTGTTAGTTTTCTGCCACACCTAGCGTTTTACTTTTAGATCCCTGTGCAATGCTTTTAGGCCAAAAAGTTCACTTTCGGTCACATCTGACCAAAGCACCTTCTTCCACATAAATAAGAAGTTTTGGGACTTTAAATGAGGCGGGAACCAAAGGTCCATCCCTATTTTTGATTAAAAATGCAGAGCAAGTGGCGGGACTTTAAATGAAGCATGCATTAGCAGAAGAGGAAGTCAAATGACTGGGAAATACAGTTTATTCATGTTGTGTAATCTACATATAATACTTAATAGGTATATAACCTCCAAAAGCATTTGATCATTTACAACATAAATTCCATAGTAATCCACAATCCTTTATACAGTCATATAGTATTGATGGAACAAACAATAAATACAAAGTCCCGCCACTTGCTCTAAATTTTGAACCTTCTTCCACATGTTTGCTGTATCCCCCACATGGCTTCTCTCAAACTGCAAATGGGACTTCTTATGGCTTTCTTTCAACAATGGCTTTCTTCTTGCCACACTTCCATAAAGACCAGATTTATGGAGTACACGACTAATAGTTGTCTTGTGGACAGATTCTCCCACCTGAGCTGCAGCTCCTCCAGAGATACCATGGGCCTCTTGGCTGCTTCTCTGATTAATGCTCTCCTTGCACAGTTTGTCAGTTTAGGTGGACGGCCATGTCTTGGTAGGTTTGCAGTTGTACCATACTCTTTCCATTTTTGGATGATGGATTGAACAGTGCTCTGTGAGATGTTCAAAGCTTGGGATATTTTTTATAACCTATCCCTGCTTTAAATATCCCCACAACTTTATCCCTGACCTGTCTGGTGTGTTCCTTGGACTTCATGATGCTGTTTGTTCACTAAGGTTCTCTAACAAACATCTAATGGCTTCACAGAACAGCTGTATTTATGCTAAGATTAAATTGCACACAGGTAGACTCTATCTACTAATTAGGTGACTTCTGAAGGCAATTGGCTCCACTTTTAGTTAGGGGTATCAGATTAAAGGGGGCTGAATACAAATTCATACCACACGTTTCACATATTTATCTGTACAACATTTTGAAAACCATTTATCATTTTCCTTCCAGTTCACAATTATGTGCCACTTTGCGTTGGTCTATCACATAAAATCCCAATACAATACGTTTATGTGAAAATTTTCAAGGGATATGAATACTGTTTCAAGGCACTGTATATCTATATAACTTGAATGCTTTTTACAACATAATTCTTCTTATACCTGAACAGCCTTATAGAGTTCACATCAGACCCACCCACGGATGTAGCTTGAGTCTAATGACTGACCACGTCACACACTATAACATCTAACACCCTATGTATGGAACATTATCCATAATTCCTGTCCAAATGTTGCAGTATAATGTATGCATAAGATTGGACACCTTCCTTGCATTATTACTCTTTGAAATCTATGTTTATACTTATTTGTTGCAAAAATGTATTAATGATCTTTGTTTATGCATCTTCTAAAATTTATAAAATATGATCAATAAAAAAAAATAAAAATAAAAAAGTAGTGATCACAGAATAAAATCTCTTAAAAGGTAATTATAAAATTGTACAACCGGATTGGAACGTATGGCCAACTATAGATGACATAAATAGATATTGCCAACATTTGAACATAATGATTGATGACAAGCTTCTTTAAAACTCATAGTTTGCTTAGCTCTTGAAGCGGCAAACATATATATTTGCTAATGAATATTAATTGATTAATGCTGGGATGAAATGAGGCAAAGAAATTAATTAGCCCGACCCAAATGATATAAGTTATAAGAAGACCGCTGAGTGATTTCAATTAATTGCTTCCATACATGAAAAGCGGCTACGCCATGGAATGTAGTTGTATGCTGGAAAAATTTACTCAAAGAGAAAGGAACCAGTGGCCTGTTAAAGCCCAGCTCAGGGCAATTATTTTTTTTCCCCCATGCAGTGGGGCTGTGCCTGCTGGTTTACTGCTTGTTTTTGTCTAGGGGTTCGGAGAACCAAGATATACTCACCTAATCCTCCAATCCTCTCGGTGCAAGACTGGTCCCCTCCAATCTAGCTCCTCCGTGGTCCAGTGGTCATGTGCCATGAACTGTTCCTGACTGCTCTGGATGTGAAAACATCAGGAACAGTCCACCACTGGATGTGGGGGAGCGCCATTTTCCATAAGATCGAAGGATCGAGTGAGTATAGGCTCTGTGTTCACCCCTAGAGAAAATGAGCAGTTAACCAAAGCAGTGCAGGCACGGCCCCACTGCATGGGGGAAAAAAACATTAGGCTTTAATGCTGGCCCTGGAATTCTCACTGAAATTTCCCCCCTCCAGTACTCTGCCACCAATCACATCCCTAACAGCAATAGGATATCCCTCCAGTCAACCCACAAAGAACAAACAGCATGCAAAATGAACAATTTCGAGAAAAAGATACCATGCATTTAAAATCAAAACTGGATATATGGTACATAAAGTAATGCATCCAAAACTGTCAAGTCTATATTAACACATATACCAAAAAACAAGCCAGCATTCTCATCACCATGGCTGCTGGGCCCTCCCTCTTTCCAACATAGGGTCTTTCCCTGGTATCCTCTTTGTGGTTGTAGGTGGTGCTGTGGACAGCCTGGTGGCAGAGGTGGAAGTGAAGGCTTTGTTTGCATTTTGTATTTATACTTGATTGGCATTGTGCTTATTGCCTGTTATCTACACCCTCATTCACTGCGTTATCTATAAGTGATGGGGAGAAATTAGTCTTCAAAATCAAATTAAATCTACGAAGCTCGTTCTGTATTATAACATAATTGTGGCAGGCTGCCAGACCCCTATTGTAAACACACAGCAGGATTTTTTAACCTCTGCCTTCCCCCCTTCTGCCATAATGCATATCAATGATGGCAGGGCTGGTGGGCCTTAGCCCTAAACCATTGCTTCTATGTGTGCATGAGGTCCAAGACCATGGGCTGATATTGCACCCACTGCGCACTCCCAGCACACTGACAGCTTTAGTCTCTGTTTATGATCGGAAGCCAGCGAGTTGGACTTCTGATCATGTAAGTGCCGTGAGAGCTAATGTGATGAGGCATTGAGGACACCACCTCCACCGGGAGTAGTTAGGAAGGGGTGAAGCAGTTAGACACTGACTGAAACTGACTTCAAAGTCTTTGTTGTGATCTTTGAGAAAAAAAATAACGTTAACTACAAAGAGCTGGAGAGGTCAGTGATGGCTTGTTTTAAAGCTTTCTTCATTCTCATTGGTTCAGACACAGCAATGGGAGCTATTGGCTGCTGTCAATCACAGCAATTGAGGAGGAAATGGAGGCTTGGGCCAAGCCATGCTCTTTGTGTCTTATGGAGACACAGAGTCAGCTCGGGAGTTAGTATGCATGAGTGAGCAAGCGACTTGCTATGGGGGTGTTCCATCAGATTAGGTGACCCGTCAGATTTTGTAATGGAAGTGACGTTCTGTCACGGCCATCTTGGTACACCCCGCACTCGGCCACACTAAGCCTACAGTCTGATGTCGCCAGTCTGAAGTGGACATCTTTTTTACACCCACCAGACCAATCTTGAATTTCACACTTATATCCTGATATGCAGCATTTAGAAGTCCATGACACTGTTTTGATGTTGAATTTTAAAAGCAGCCGCAAGCCTGCTGATCTCACAGGTTTTCTGATCTGACAGAAGACCGCTGCTTTTACAATTCAACATCAAAACAGTGTCACAGGGGGGCGTGGCGGCCGCTGATCGTGATGGCCGCATAAAGAAGAGCTCCGCTCTTCACAGGGAGAATTAACCGCACTACAGCTAGCAGAGGAAGCGCACGAGTACAGCCGCGATCTCACAACACCGCTGGGAGCTTCAGAACATCTCCAGACATGAGAAGGAGGCAGCCAGAACAGCCCCAAGCATTAAAACTACTGGACTTTTACCCGGCGGTAAACCACAGACCACAACAAAATGGCGGCGGGAGACACACACCACCGCCGCACTGCAGCCCTCAGCAGCTCATTCCGCCAGAGCAGAACGGAATAGCACAGCGGCAGGAGAATGCAAAAGGAGCTGTGGAAGAAGCAGGCTCCAGTGGATCCACCTCCCATGTGGCTCCCCATCAGCGAGAAGCCCTGTTAAGTCCAAGCCGAGGCTGGATCTAGAGAGCACAACAGGCAACACAGAGTCCACACAGATCATGGAGGTGAGTGACCCCCAGAATTATGCGACATCCAACATGTCATATACTGATCCTATGGCCCTATTCCCCACCACGGGACAGCCACTTTTCGATGTTACAATGAAAGAAATGTTAATGTCTCTATGTACATCCATACAATCAGACATGGTTGCATGTATACAATGCAGAGAAGAAATATGTGACATAGGTGATAGAGTACACCAAGTGGAAACTCGGATGTGTGATGTCATGTCATCCTTTAATGCACTTGTGGATTCTCATGCAGCACAACAACAATCTATCTTAAAAATCCAAATGAAATTAGCAGATCTCGAAGATCGCTCTCACAGAAACAATTTAAAAATCAGGGGGATACCTGAATCCATCCCCGCACAGCAGCTTCCACATTTTTTTCACGATCTGTTTCATGCAGTCATCCCATCACTGTCCCAAACAGAACTTACCATAGACAGGATCCACAGGGTACCTAAACCATCTTTCCTACCCCAAGAAATACCTAGAGACGTACTGCTGAGAATTAATTTCTTTCAGATAAAAGAAAAACTCCTAGAAACATTCCGTAAATCGGAGAACTTACCTGAACAAGCAAATAACATACAAGTCTTACCAGACCTGTTGTAATACACACTCCAGCAGCACTGTAATATGGCGACACTCACCAAAGCATTGAGAAGCCACAAGATAATTTATCGTTGGAAATACCCAGCCAAACTTAACATCACCTATAAAGGCTCAAATCACCTCATCAACTCCCTTGAGTAAGGAATCCTCCGGCTGCAAAACTGGCAGATCTTGATACCGGAGCAGGACCATGGGCTGCCCTCACATCCACAACACCCCCCTCCCAGTGGTAAAATCCAACAGGACTGGACAATCAAGCCTCAACTAGGTCCCTACAAAATGTAATTGAGACGACCCAAGTCTTACCATGTTCACTTCAGAGATTAATAGAATTCCCCCAGTGACTAACCGAGGTACCTGTCACCGTATCAAAACCCCACTGATATAGGCGACTCGTTGCCTGTCCTTTGGACCTTTATTTCTTAAGTTGTGTTTTCAGTTACCATGTTCTCCAAGTTCCCCATTGGAAACACGGAAGTTCTTGTTTATAACTATGGACAATTATTGCAGTACCACTCGTGGTACATGTTGATCTTTCAGATATACTGAACAAACAAATGCAGTGCTAAAAAGGAAAACACCCAATGGAGTGAAGTGTTATTACCACATAGTAAATAGATGGCGTGAATAGAACATGCCAAATGGTAAACAAGTGTGAGCAATAAAAGTGAACAAATGTGAAAAAAATATGTATATCATATATACCGTGACAGAAAATTTTGCAATCAATAAATATAAAGTTGGATGTAATGAAAAAATAGCCTGGAGTCAAACCCAAGCAACGACTATAGCAATAGTCTTTAAGGTCCTAGATAGTCTCTTCACTATGAAAAGTGACCAAGGCTCATCACAATGACACACATCTGGCGCCCAAAATATCTGGACCATAAGAAAAACACCAGCTTGATGCCACTGCGAGTTTCTTCGTATAAGCACGACAACACACTGAATGTAAGCAGAGGAGATAATAGGTACGCTTACCAGAAGGTGTGGACCCACACACCTAGGTGGTGAGTCGTTCAGACATCGAATTGCAATGACCAGCAATCCTCCAATCAGATGGATGATGTAAACCTCAGCTGTGCTCAGACGTCATCAGATCTCAAGATACCCAATCCGGGATGTTTTTCGGATCCGAGGAAGTGGAAAAAGTATTCACACCCCAATGGGTGCATGAAAAAATGTAGACCAAATAAAAAGATAAAAGGGGAAAAAAACTGAGAGCCTCCTCATAGAGCAGATTACTCCAATATAAAAATATTTATTAAAAAATAAATTAAAAATCAGAATACATGCCAGTACACACCATCGTTGAAGAAGGGTACAAAAGCACAAAATGTCAATAAAAAAGCGTGGAAGATAGGATACAGGGGAGACACCCGCAAATCCCTTCTCTTTCTACTCCACTCTCTCCAGGAAACCCGCTTCTCACCCCCTTTATCCCCACCAGTTGTATCAACTCTCCACCTCCATGGCAGGAATTCAATCAAGCCTCCAGCACGGATATCGACAACATATGGAAAGTCAATTACAGGCATTAAACTCTTATCCATAAATGCAAGAGGACTAAATCACCCGGCCAAACGGAGATCCTTATGGAAAGAAGCTAACCTAAAGCGGACATATTAACAGTACAGGAAACTCACTTCCATAAACTGGCCCCTCCGAAATGTTCACACCCGAACTATCCTCATATCTTTCAGTCGTCTATCACAACGAAGAAAATAGGAGTGATGTTAGCCATAAGGGATACGGTCTCTTTTGAACTTAAAAACTCAGTAATTGACCCAGATGGGCATTACATAATTCTGGTTTGTATCATTGATAATCTGCCTATAACCTTTACCAATGTTTATGCTCCCAACACGCACCAATTAAAATTTATCAGAAAGATCATCAAAAAAATATCCCAAGTGTCAGAGGGGAGCATATTACTGTGTGGAGATTTTAATACTATAGTAGATGATAAACTAGACACCATCTCTTCGGTAAGGAGCCATCCTCCCCACTTTCAGGACCGCCTTGTCAAAGAGGAACTATTCGCTGTTTGGAGGTGCCAGAATGCTAACGAGAAATCCTATACATTCTATTCCCCTAGACACAATTCATATTCTAGGATAGATTTATTCATAGCAGATAAGATGTTGCTGCAGAGGACTTCCCACTCAGACATAAAAGGAATTACGCGTTCGGACCACGCCCCAATCTTGATCCAAATTGAGGGGGGGAACTCCTTTGCTGCAAGCCGCATTTGGAGGTGCAATGAGATGGTGATACAAGACCCTGACTCATATAAAGAGATTTCCCATAAATTATAGGAATATTTTAAATTGAATGTACCCAGCGACACCAGTATATTCACTAATTGGAATGCCCACAAAACTTTTGTAAGGGGTATTCTAATTAAGATAAACGCCAGATTAAAATGTTCATGTTCAGCAAAAATAACAGAACTCCTAAATAAAATTCAAGTATTAGAATCCCAAAGCCAGATGAACAAATCCCCACATCTAGCATCCAAGTTATCAGACCTTCGGTATGCATTAAGAGAGACAATGTGTATCCAGCAAGAAAATTACATGAGAAAACTACTACTACTAGCTAACCGCCTCAAAGTACAGAGGACCAAAACTAAAATGCCGCACATCTTATACCCTATAACATCCACTAAAATAATAAACCCCCAGGAAATAGCTGATGCTTTCGCAGATTACTACTCATCACTATATGATATAGCAAACGACCCTGCCACCCCACAACCTTCACTAAGAGACATAGAGGACTTTCTTGCCAAAACAGTGTCACAGACTTCTAAATCCCGTATATCACTATATAAACTCAGTTTAGTGGTAAAAAGAAGTGTGAAATGCAAGACTTGGGTGGGTGTAAAAAGATGTCTGCTTGGCGACTTCAGACTGTAGGCCTAGTGTGGCTGAGTGTGGGGTGTACCAAGATGGCCATGACGGAACGTCACTTCCATTACAAGTTTTGACGAGACGCCTAATCTGACAGAACAGGGGCACTCGGGAGGGGGAGGAGCACCGGCGGGGACCCGAGAAGAAAAGGATCAGGGCTGCTCTGTGCAAAAGCATTAAACAGGGGTTGATTTACTAAAGGCAAATCCACTTTGCACTACAAGATCTGAGGAGAAGATCTGAAATGAGGGGAAGCTCTGTTGATTTTATCACTCAATCATGTGCAAGCAGAAATCCTGTCTCCCTCAGATCTACAGCACCTGCACTTCCAAGTGCACTTCCAAGTGCAAAGTGGATTTGTCTTTAGTAAATAAACCCCACACAGTAGGTAAGTATAACATTTTTGTTATTTTTTTATTTTTTTAATTAAGGTTTACAACCACTTTAAAAAATTTAATGTTCATAGTCTGGGCACAGGTCCACTTTGAGTCAATTCTTCCCCTCTTAGCCTCCTTTCCTCTGGCTGTTCCTCTAGACCAGTGATTCTCAACCTGAGTTCCGTGGAATCCTAGGGTTCCTCCAAAGGTTGCTAGGGGTTTCTTCAGCATTGGGCAATCTCTCCTCTCAGATAAGTTCCCACTGACACCATTGATCTTTTTAGCTATCTGTAAGGAGATAATTCTTCCCAATGACCACAAGTGTAAGGTTCATTCTTCCAATTGACCATCACACTATTGTATCATGAGTTCTAGATTCTAATTTTTAGCAGGGGTTCCCTGAGACCGGGGAACTATTTCAAGGGTTCCTCTGTGTTGAAAAGGTTGAGAAAGGCTGCTCTAGACTCTTCTACATTTTATCCCTCGTACCTTTCACCATTTTATTGGCCATCTCTGAACACTATATATTTTTTTTTGCTTTCAATATTTTTATCAAGGATTCAAAATATTATCCAGAATAAGAAAAATGTTGTGACAATCAATGCCAGTATTAATCTAACAATGGTCCGCTGTTGAAACAAGAGTAATAGCTAAAGTGTCTCACTAAAAAAATAGAAGCAAGTCTACAGAATACCACTTACTTACGATGAAATAATGTAGTAGTCTCTTCAAGGCATTTATCAACAGCAAAAATCTGTGTCGCAATCGCCAGGTTATACACAAGATAATATAAGAAAGAAAGGAAAAAGAGGTAGAGTAGAAAATCAGAAAAGAATAAAAAAGAAAAGGAAAAAGATGAATCCCAGTGGACTGTAAAGACAGACAGATAGGGCCCCCCAGGAGGGTTAAAGGTCAATATACATTGGGCTTCAAGCCTTTTAAAAACAGTTGCCTGTATCATTTAGGAGGCTAATTTAAGTTTTTTATGGGTTATAATTCTAGATACTTTTCGCCTCATGTGAGCTATGGAAACTGAAGTATTTTTCCATGCTCTGGAATATGGTTAATTTAGCCACCAAGAGATAAAAAATATTTGTCATTGGACAGCATGGGAGACCTTCTCAAGTGGCTCATTCAAAAGAGCAAAACGTGGAGATTGTGGTATCGAGAATCCAGTAACCCATCTCAGTAAGGCAAAGACTCTGTTCCAGAATTCACTGATTCTAGGACATTCCCACCATATATAATACATAGTGCCTTGCAGATGGCATCCCCTAAAAAAAAGGTGTGATGAATTCAGATAGTGTTTTGAGAGGCGATAAGGAGCCAGATACCATCTAGTGAGGACTTTTATGTTGGCTTCAGGACTCTCGATATCTTTCATTGTTCATCCTCATTTCTATGTCTTATCCTTCAGGCTTTCAACCATTTGTGTTGCCCCTCTCTGAACTCTCTTTAACGTTTTATAAGTGTGATCTTTCCTCCTCTCAGGCTGTTCCTCCATTCACTTTTATGTTTTATCCCTCAGGCCTTTCACCATTTTTGTTGTCCATCGCTGCACAATCTTAGCTCTAACTTTTTGTAAGCGTGGTCTACAGAAGTGGACACAGTATTCTAAATAGGGTCAACCACACTTATATAATTAACATCTCTAGCTCTGGACAACACTTTACTCCAATATTGTATTTTTTTAAAGCCTCACCCACCCCAAATGAATAGGTTTATTTTAAGAAACACTGTGTTGGAGTGTCCAATGCTTTGATTGATTTCCAACAATTGTGAATCATGCTTGTTGGAATGCAGAATTGCATTGTGTGCAACAACTGTACATTAGTATTCAGCAGAGATATATTTTTCAACCAGTAGATGGTAGTGTTTATAAGTTTGTAGCTGCATCTATGGTTAAACTCTATTGCCTGGTACATACGACCGGACTTTCCTACAAAATAAACGTGGATTTTTGTTCGAAGGATGTTGGCTCCAATTTGTCTTACATGGTCACAAAAATGTTGGCCAACAATTACGAACATAGTGACGTACAAGACGTACGTGATATCTCCATTACGAATGCTAGTTTTAAGACTGAGAGAACCTGCTAGCCAACATTTGCTGGCGGAAAGTCCGCCAACAAATTTTCGATGGAGCATACACACAGTCGGACTTTCTGTCAACAAGCTCACATCCAACATTTGTTGTACGCTGCATTTGTCTGTTTTTCGTAAATAACATTCCTGATTCCTGTCTGCAGTTAAGCAGCAAAGCCAACGTGGACTGTGCACTATCTGTCTGTTCCGTAGGGCTATATACAGAATATCTAACAATATTCTATTAAACAAAGCCCCAGGGAACATCAGCCATATTAAAAACCTTCATATCCTCAGCAAAAAAAGATGAATCTTACCCATTAAACTTTTAGTTACAGTATATGACTTACAAACAGTTAAAGCGGGAGTCCGCCGGGAGTCCGCCATTTTTTTTTTTATAAAAAGCCAGCAGCTACAAATACTGCAGCTGCTGACTTTTAAAATAGTGACACCCGCCCAGCGTGCTCGCAATGTCGGCACCCGAAGCCGATCTCTCGATCGTCTCTCGGGTGCTGCCGCCGCCATCTTGGGTAAGGGAATCAGGAAGTGGAGCCTTTCGGCTTCATTTCCCGGTTCCCTACTGCGCATGCGCGAGTCGCGCTGCGCAATAAGGTTGGTCCCCGCTGTCTCTGGGATCCGTGTGTTTCCCAGCAGGCAGCGGGGGACTTTCGGAAAGGGGCGTACCTTCTGCAGAATCTACGCCGGAAGTGGGTGCAGATACCTGTACTGTACAGGTACCTGCACCCACCTCCCCCCTGAAAGGTGCCAATTGTGGCGCCGGAGAGGGGGAGGATTCCAATGAGCGGAAGGTCCACTTTAGGGTGGACCTCCGCTTTAAAACCGAAAACAGCCTAGTCCATAGTCCAAACCTTTAGTTACAGTATATCACTTTTAAACAACCAAAACTGAAAACAGCCTAGTCTTGTGGCACACTGCTTGTGACTGGTGGCCCTATGTGTTGTAAGCTATACATGTACTGAAACACACCCGTACACAAGGAGAATAGACTAACCCCATACAGATAGAGATCCCAGGGATAATGCCAACCTATTAACCACCATGCTGCCCCCTACCACTTAGTAGACATGCACCTCTCTTGGCCTTCTTCCTCTCTTACTGTATCATACTTTATATGCCTTTTTAATTCTTCTACTGAACATCCTAAGCTGGTTCCTCAAGAAAAAAAAAAAAAAAATCATTGTAAGGCCATTTTCATATATATGGATTCATGCATTACTAATTTTTCTATAAATTAATCTTCCTATGTGAGCAGATATAGTTATAAATCTTCTATATTTAATACATGTACTTTATATGAAAATGTTAGAACCCAAAGTAGGACATAGTAGATCTCTTACAGGGTGTTTTATATATACTCAGCTTGCTTGTGCCATAAAAAAAAAAAAAAAAAAAACATTCAGATTGTTAAAAAGAGAAAAGTGCAGTGTTTCCATTAAAGTAGCACTTCAGTCCAAGCTGTTTCTATTGTGGATACAGAAATGTAAGCTTTTGAATTTATGTACAATTTTCTGGATCTTATGAGCATTGACTCGTGGTTTTGAATAAAAGCAACTTCTGATTATACAGTTTGTGAATACTCTGTCTGACTTGCTCTGGTATGAGTCACTCAGTTTTACATTTAAAAAATGTAAATAAGCAAGACCTGCAAAAGAAGAGTATTTATACCTATCTATCCAGTCATCCTTTGTTTGATCTTCACCCCGCTCAAGAGCTTCTGCTTGAACATTCAGCACTTCCATGCAGGGCCGCTGATAGAAATCATGGGGCCCCGTACAGCCTACCTGATGGGGCCCCCTGCAGCTCCACCTTGGCCCCGTCCCTGGTCCCTCCTTCAGCCCCACCCCTGGCCCCACTCATTGCCCCTCCCCAGACCCCGCCTTGAAACAAAGTGTAGGTTTGTCTACAAGTGATATTTGTTTTTCTCCAGCCAGTTATAGGTTTGATTATCCAAAAGAAATACTGTTTTCAGATGAGAACAGACCTTGTTAATATCTATATGTAATACAAACCGTTAATGAATAAATAAAATGGTATTTTGAAAAAATTAGGGAGATTAAACAAATGACAAAGGTTGAAAAAAAACAACAGGGTATTGGCAGGGTATTGGCAGGGTAAGTATTGCAGAGTATTGGCGGGGTATGTATTGCAGAGTATTGGCGGGGTATGTATTGCAGAGTATTGACGGGGTATGTATTGCAGAGTATTGGCGGGGTATGTATTGCAGAGTATTGGCGAGGTAAGTATTGCAGAGTATTGGCAGGGTAAGTATTGCAGAGTATTGGCAGGGTATTGGCAGGGTAAGTATTGCAGAATATTGGCGGGGTATGTATTGCAGAGTATTGGCAGGGCTAAACTCATGGAAGCAGGAGGTAGGCCGTCAACTGGCGCTGTCTTGGACAGCCAGCAGGGAGGGTATTGGCAGGGTATGTATATTCCTCCTCCACCGATCAGTGTCCGCCACAGACTCGACGGAAGAATACGTCTTCTGCACCCGCTCCTAATGCTGGCCGCACACAATGTTGAACTTCAAGCCCCCCCCCCGCCCCCCCCAAGCAAGCATACACCTCACCTGTAATTGTCCACAAGATCTCAATCGCCCGGCCCCTGCTCTCTCTGCTCGCCTGAGTCGCCTCTCACTCTGCTACTAAGTTCTTGTCACGCAGAGAGAGAGAGAGGATTGGGAATATCACTCCGCAACACCATAACATGATATGCTGGCCTGGACTTGTGCTGTGTGCGGAGCATTAGGAGCGGGTGCAGAAGACGTATTCTTCCGTCGGTCTGTGGCGGACACTGATCGGTGGAGGAGGAACTTTTTTTTTATATATACATAAAAATTTACTTTGCAGTTCAGGTTGCCCGGGCCCCCCTGCTGGTCTGGTCCAGGACAGCAGGGCCAGTTGAACTGGCCTATCAGCGGTCCTGCTTCCATGAGTTTAGCCCTGCCATGGGCTGTGTTTCTTTCTGTTGACCCTTACGTTTTCTGTAATGGTGTAGAGCGGGGATCTCCGAACTTTCTAAACAAAGGGCCAGTTTATTGTCCTTCAGACTTTAAGGGAGTTGGACTGTGGCCAGCGGGAGTGGATGTTTTTTTTTTTTTTTTAAATATAATTTTTATTAAATTTCACAGTTACAATTGAATTGTCAAGCAAGGTCATAAGAGTAATACGTTGTAACATCAAATAAAATACAATAGGTTGAGTGAGAACATTACCATTGGAACATAAATAAGGTTGCATGTGAAAACTACTGTTGTTGTCAACCAACTGGAAAACGCGTCTAGTGAGACTTGTCCGAACCTCTCCGGTGCCCCAATTGGGATCACACTGCGCCAGAGGAGGTTTGTTGCTTGGATTCGAATATGACGCATACTCCAGGTGGAGGACTGCTATAAAAGTACAAAACGATGAATTGAATGCCTAACCAATAACTTGCTTCAACTGCTTGGTAAGGTACGTGAACGATAGAGTTCTAGGGATGACAGGAGGAGTATAGGTAGGGCAAATAGTGGAAGTGAAAGATAATATATTATCAACGGCCATACCAATCTTTCCAGCATTTCCAGTTTTTGTCAAAAGTCAAGCAAGAGTTACTTCTAATCGCTAATAACCTTTCATAGCGATAGTTAAGATTTACTTGTGCCGTTACTTCAGAGGGGTTAGGAGAGAGAGTATTTTTCCAGTGTCTGGCAATAATCAGTTTTGCTGTGGTTAAAATATGCGTTACGACTAACCGGAGTTGATAAGGGTAGTTATGTATGCCTAAATGGAGAATTGCTAGAGCTGGGTTAGGATTCTTTAATATACCTGTGATTTCTGCAAGTATTGTGAATATTTTTCTCCAAAAGCTGGTTAGATTTTTGCAATGCCAGAAAATATGTAGTATTGTTCCGGTTGAGTCACAGTTTCTCCAGCATAACTGGGAATGCATAGGGAACATTCTAGCTAATTGAAAGGGTGTCCTATACCATTTAGTGAGAATTTTTTGGGACAGTTCCCAGTGATTAATACAATGCGTGGCCTTGTAGTTGTAACGCAGTGCTACTCGCCAGTGGTCAGGATCAAACGTTTCATCCAGATCTTTTTCCCAGGACAGAATATTTGGCGTTTTGAGGAACTCGAGTTTGGATTGTAAGAGATTGTAGATAAGGGATATGCCTCTGCGTTTGCTGTATTGTGATGTAAGGAACTGCCATACCTGCTTGTTTATCTGTATAATCGGAAGGGGATGTTTACTTAAGAATGATGAGATTTGTTTATATAACATAAAATGTGAGGTAGGTAGATTGTATTTACTTTGTAAAGTTTTAAATGGTTTTAGCGTGCCGTCGTCTAGAAGTTCTTCTATTGTATCTATCCCCAAATCTATCCATTTTTGAATGTGGCTATAGGGGAGGATTATACCGAGTGTCTGCAATGGTATTTTTAAGGTGGTGAGATTCTGTTCAGTTTTGGGTTGTGATAGAAGATATCTCCACGCAAGGAGAGTGGCCTTGGTGGTTGGGGACAGGGATGTAAGCGATAGTTGTTTCCAGGAGTCTGCTATCAGTAGAAGACTTAAAGGGTACGCCTTGTTGACCGATGCTTCTATGTCTACCCATAACGGAGGTGAAGATTCTTGAAACCAGCTTTTGGACTGGGTAAGAAGAGAAGCCCAGTAATAGTCTTTTAGGTCCGGGAGTCCCATCCCCCCTCCCTTCCTATGTCGAGTAAGAACATTAAATGGACAACGGGCCCTTTTCCCTTGCCAGATATACAACTTAAGGGATCTGTTTAGTTCGTTGATGTAGGAGGCTTTAAACGGAATGGGGAGGGTTCTGAACATGTACAGTATTTTAGGGAGGATGATCATTTTGTAGGATGCAATCCTGCCTGCCCAGGAGAGTTCAATTTTGGTCATCTTATCTAAAGTTCCTCGGATGTCCGAGAGTAATAATTTAATATTAATCTCGGCTATCTTTGAAATCCTTGCCGCAAGTTGAACTCCCAGGTATGTTATGGATTTTTCCGCCCACTTATATGGGAAGGTATTTTTTAAATGAGTTTTAGTAAGATGGTGAACGCCTAAGTCTAATATTAGGGACTTGCTAAAGTTTACTTTATAATACGATAAGTTACCGAACTCACTGAGAACGTTGTGGGTGAACTGGAGTGAAAGAGAGGGGTTGGTAAGTAGAAGAATAACGTCATCCGCAAAGAGGCTTATGACGTGGTTGACTTTACGGAATTTAAAGCCTGAGATGTGGGGATGAGTACGAATGGTTTCCGCCAGGGGCTCCATCATTAGGTTAAAAATTGATGGCGATAATGGGCACCCCTGGCGGGTTCCATTCGTAATTTGGAATTCTTTCGATAACAGTCCTGAGGTATAGACCTGTGCTACTGGATTTGAATATAGGGCCATAATGGCTGATAGTGATTCACCTTGGAAACCAAATTTTTGCAGGACTGCCTCCATATAGCCCCAGTGGACCCTATCGAACGCCTTCTCTGCGTCCACTGATAAGAGCAGAGAAGGCGTTCTCCGGGTCTCTGCTTGGTTAATAATGTTCAAAAGGCGTCTTGTGGCATCTGAAGCCTGACGGCCTTTGGTGAAGCCTGTCTGGTCTGATTTCACCAGGTCTGGGATAATATCATATAATCGGTTGGCGAGTAATTTTGCATAGATTTTTACGTCTCCATTGAGAAGAGAAATGGGGCGGAAATTAGCCGGCGTATCGGGAGTTTTCCCCGGTTTTGGTAGTGTGATTACATAAGCCTTTAGCATTTCTGGTGGGAAGAAACCATTTGACCTAGCCTCGTTGAATAGTGATATAAGGTTTGGAGTCAGTATTTTGGTAAATATTTTGTAGTATCCATTGGATAATCCGTCTGGGCCGGGGGCCTTATTGAGTGGGAGGGATTCTATGGCTTTTTCTATTTCTGGGATTATAAAAGGGTCGTTCAATGCTTGAAGCTGGGATTCTGATATTGAAGGTAGATTGATTGTGGATAAAAATTTGACTATATCCGTCCTATTTGGTTGAGTAGTATTGGGGTCATCTTTTAAGTTATATAGTGACGAGTAGTAGTCCGCGAATGCGTCAGCAATACCCTGTGGATTTTCTATTTTTTTGGATGCGTCGGGGTAGTGCAGATGGGGAATTACCGTTTTGGATCTTCTTTGTTTTAATCTGTTTGCTAGGAGTTTACCTGCCTTGTTGTTATTAGCGTAGTAGTTTAATTTTAGTCTATTCATATGTTGGTCGTGTTGAGTACAGAACAGTTCCCTGAGTTGTGAACGTGTGTTGGCTAGTTTCGAGGCAGTGGCAGCTGTAGGTGTAAGCTGGTTTTCTTTTTCCAGCTTACGAAGTGCAGATGTGATTTCCGTAATTTTAGCCGAGCGGGCCTTGTGGGCTACTGCATTTAGTTTGATTAGGATACCCCGGATATAAGCTTTGTGGGCATTCCAATTTATAAAAGGGTTTGTGTCAGCAGGGGTATTAATATGAAAGAATTCTGTTAAGTGGTTGGCGATCTCTTTTTGAAAGTTAGGATCCTGAATAATGTAGTCATTGCAACGCCATAAGCGAGCTGCGGCAAATGCACTCCCACCCTCTATCTGAATAAGAACAGGTGCGTGGTCTGACCACGTTATATCGTATATAGCAGAGTGGGAGATTCTCTGCAACAGCATCTTATCTACTAGAAACATATCTAATCTAGAGTATGTATTGTGTCTGGGGGAGTAATAAGTGTACGATCTGTCATTAGCATTTAGACAACGCCACGCGTCATACAAATCTTCCCTGATAAGGAGGTCCCGAAAATTCGGGTTACTATTTCTAGTGCGGGAGGAAGAATCTAAGTTTACGTCTACCACCATGTTGAAATCACCACAAATGAATACACTCCCCTCTCGCAACTCTGAGATCTTTTTAGTGATACGCTTTACAAATTGGAGTTGATGCGAGTTGGGAGCATATATGCATGATAAAGTAACAGGAAGCTTATTTATGGTACAAACCAAAATGATGAATCGACCTTCTGGGTCACAAAAGGAGTCTTTTAGATCAAATACCACTGTGTCTCTCACCGCAATCATCACTCCTCTCTTCTTCGTCATAGCAGATGATAAGAACACATGCGGGAAATTCGGGTGGGAACATTTAGGTGTGGCTGAGCTAAGAAAATGTGTCTCTTGGACTGCTAGAATGTCTGCATTGTGCTGGATGGTCTCTCTCCATAGGGATCTTCTTTTAGCCGGGTGGTTAAGGCCTCTCGCGTTGATCGATAGGATCTTAACTGACATTCACAGATATGGGACGATACTGCAGTCGGTAATATCTTTGATCATGGGAGAAATGGCACAGTATTCTCTGAAGTGGAAATGATGTAGAAGCAACTTTCAATAGGATCTCCGATAGGTTTGTATTTAGATATGTAACAGAGTTAAAGCATAGGTGGAGGTTTGCAACAGTCAATATCCAGGATGACTGCCAATAGTAGTGGTAATGGAGGCAAACAATCAAAGAAGCGGTAATGTCCGGAACTGCATGTGGAGATGATCTAAAAATTGCAGCTGCGAGCATAATAGTCGTGCAAAATCTCCAAAGATCAAAAGGAATGGGAAAACAAAAGGAAAACAAAAAGAAAACACTCAAAAACATACGAACAAGTCCAGACGGACCAGGCAAGCTGGCCGTCCAACTGGAGGAAGCTACGGTACGGTGTATGGTACCATAGGCCGTCGGGGAACCCAACTGTGTTTAGCAGGTCAAGTAGTACTGGTCGGTTCAGGTACGCCTCGAATTGGATCTTCTGCGCTGTTGTAGCTGCCACTCTGGTTGAACTTTGCCAGGAGGGGCCACCTGCAGTGGAGGAGGATCAGCACTGGCATCAGGCGGTAGGATTTGCCATTGACGGATGAGACTCAGACCATCTTCCAATGATGTAATTAAGTGAGTGGCACCCTGATGTGAAACGACGAGTTTCGCCGGGTATTTCCATTTATACATTATCTTGTGGTTTCGGAGCGCTTTAGTGACTGTCGCCATGTTGCGTCGCAATTGCAACGTGTGTTGCGAAAGGTCCGGGAGCACTTGTAATCCTGCAGCCTGTTCTGGGATGTTCTCCGCTTTACGGAAGGCATCTAAAAGTAATTCCTTTGTTTGGAAAAAATGGACTCGAAGGAGCACGTCTCTCGGGACTTCTTGTGGTAAGAAGGAAGGTTTAGGTACTCTATGTATCCTGTCTATCTTCAGATCCAATGGGGACAATGATGGCGCAACAGCATGAAAAAGATCTGTGGCATAGGACTGGAGCTGTTGCGATGTGACACTTTCCGGTATGCCCCTTATTTTCAAATTGTTCCGGCGGGAACGGTCCTCGAGGTCTGCCAATTTCGATTGTATTTTAGATATAGAGTCTTGCTGGGACATATGGGAGTCCACAAGTGCGTTAAATGAAATGGTAACATCACTCATCTGCGTTTCAACTTGATGCACCCTGCCCCCCAGTTCAGTGATATCCACTCTGCATTGCTGGAGACACGACATTATATCTGATTGTAGCGATGATCTAAGCGACATCAGCATCTCTTTAAGTGTAATATCCGAAATTGACTGCCCTGTAGTTGGAAACATTGCTATTGGGTCTGCTGGGGCATGTGTTCCTGAGTCTTTGTCAGTAGTACCACTCACCTCCATATCCAGGGCTGAGAATTTGTTAGGGTGTTCAGGGATACCCGGATCCAGCCTGGGCTTGGATTTCGCCGGGCTCCTAGTTGTGGGTGAGTCACAGGGCGATTTGTTTTCACTGTGCCGTGCAGCGAACATGTTATGTGCGGTGGCTGCGTTCCTCTCCTTCTCCTTCCGCTGCGCTTCCGGTCCGGACGGTGTCCCTAGAGCACTAGAGGCTTGCCCGAAGTTTTGTCTCTCGCCGCCATTTTCTTGTAGTCCGCGGGATATGGCCGGAAAAAAGGCCGGTAATTTTTGCATATTCTCCGCCGCGCGGAGCTTTTTCTTCATGTCCCCGGGACTCCTCGCTTCTGCGGCGTTTAGTCGAGCCGCGGCGGCGATTCAGAGGTGCGACCTAAAGGCGGTATATCGATAGTTCCCCTTCGGCCGAGCGGAGCTCTATTCGCTTGCGGCCATCTCGTTCGGCGGTCGCCACGCCCCCACCGGGAGTGGATGTTTTTGTTGGCATCATTGAAAGTAAGTATCAAGACATTTTGTATTAGGATGCGGAATAGTGCTCCATTGGTGTCAGTGGAAAAAAATGATGCCCCATTGTTGGTATCAGTGGGGGAAATGGTGCCCCATTGTTGGTGTCAGTGGGAGAAATGGTGCCCCATTGTTGGTGTCAGTTGGCAGAATAGTGTCTTATATCAGTGGGAGGAATAGTACCCCAAGGGACTGATAAAGGGCATGCAAAGGGCTGCAGTTTTGGTATCACTGTTTAATATAAAACAATCAGTGCACACATGACTAAAATTATTAAATAGCAAAAGATGCAAGCTGAACACTTGAAGGCAAATCACAACACATCAAATCAATGTAAGAAAAAGAAATAAGCGCAGTGCACTTTATAAGTCCATACACATATATAAAACAGAGCATTAATAAACAATTAAAGTTCTTTGATGATGGAAAACACCTTTTGAAGGAAAGTACAAACAACCCTGTTGTCAATGTTCAAGGTGACTAATCCTCCACCAGCCAATTCAAACTCTTACCAGATCTGATGGACCTCTGAGCTAACAGAAGGTCCCATGAGCTTGTATCCACAGAAGGGATAGATGTAATTGATGAGTGAGACCGGTAATGTCAGATGACCCATATAAATTGGAAACAAACACACTCTAATGCCGCCTACACACCGTTTTTTTGTCAGAATAAACTCTGATGGAGTTCCGACGGAGTTCCGTTGAAACGCTCTTGCCTACACACGATCACACCAAAGTCCAATCGTATAGAATGCAGTAATGTACAACACGTACGACGGGACTGGAAAAAGGAAGTTCAATAGCCAGTAGCTAATACAGTAGGTGACCGCGATATTGTGTCAATCTCGCCACTTTTATCGGCGAGATTGACACCCTGCGAGCCCCGTCGCTGGAGCCAGCGCCAAGCCGGCTCGCATCGGGAAAGTAAAAATGTTTCTTTTCCTTTCCCGATAAGCGACAAGCATCGCTGACATTGAGGCCTGGTTAACACCGGTGCGGGGATCCGAATTGGATTCCCGCCAATACGAGGCACTGTATTTGGTATGAATCCTAAGAGAGAACTCTACGCCAAATTTAAAAAAAAAAACGGCATGGGTTCCCCCTCCAGAGGCATACCAGGCCCTTAGGTCCGGTAGGGATTTTAAGGGTGATTCCCCTACGCTCGAAAAAACGGCGTGGGTGTCCCCCCAAAATCCATACCAGACCCCTATCCGAGCACCCAGCCTGGGCGGGCCTCCGCTAGTAAAAGAGCTAAAGGTAGAAAGTGGAGGCCCGGCAAGAAGAACCGAAGAGGGGGACAAGACCCCCGAAGTCAGAAGAAGACCCCCGGGTGGTGGCGAGAAGACCCCCCAAGACGGAAGACCACCGGAGCTGTGCAATAAATTATTTTGAAACCTTGTGTTGTGCTTTATTAACTTTTTTTTTCACCTGGTGAATTGGTAGGGGTACATGGTACCCCAATACTCATTCACATAGGGTGGGGGGCCAGTATCTGGGGTCCTCATCAACATGGGGACAAGGTGCTTTGGGGTGGGGTGGGGTGGGGCCACAGGGCGCCCCCTTCCCCCAAAGCACCCACCCCCCATGTTAAGGGCACTCAGCCTGGTACGGCTCGGGGGGGGGGGGGGGGGGCGCTCGCCCGTCCTCACCCCCTTTCCTGACCGGCCGGGCTGCGTGCTCGGATAGGGGTCTGGTATGGATTTTGGGGGGACTTCCATGGCGTTTTTTTCGGCGTAGGGGATTCCCCTTAAAATCCCTACCAGACCTAAGGGCCTGGTATGCCCCCGAAGGCATGCAGGTTTCATTAGTTAGGCGGCATTATCGCCGATCTCTCTCGCTCGCTACTATAGGAAAATGACATTCTCCTATTGCAGCCAGCGCGAGAACCAGCGTGGCGGGATCGCGCTGGTTAGAGAAGCCTGTCGCTGGGAACCAGAGCGACAGGATCGCACTGGAAACACAATATCGGCGGCACCTACTGTAGCTGCCTTTGCGTCATTTTCGGTCCGTCAGAACAGCATGCAGACGAACGGTTTCCCCAATAGGAGTTGATTCCGTTGGAAAGATTTAAAACATGTTCTATTTCTAGGTCCATCAGAATTTTCGGGAAAAAAAAAATCTGCTGAAGACCACACAATCGGAATATCCGGTGAAATGATTCCGGCTGATTTTTTCTGTCGGAAAGTCCGACTGTGTGTACACGGCATAAGTGTTCTCCGTATGTTTGGTAAGAGTTTGAATTGGCTGGTGGAGGATTAGTCACCTTGAATATTGACAACAGGATTGTATGTACTTTTCCTCACGAGATGTTTTCCATCATTGAAGAACTTTAATCGTTTACTATTGCTCTTTTTTATATATGTGTATGGACTTATACAATGCGCTGCACTTATTCCTTGATATCACTGTTGTAGAGGTTGGAGGAAAGAACCATAGATCCCTGCAAGGCACCAGACTTCACCCAGGCATTGGATGTCAAGAGGCCATTGATTTGCAGTTTCAGACACCTGCATTCAGGGCCACTCATCCACACCTCACACGTAACAAAATTAGGACCTGCTGCTGTGTTCGTACAGCTGTTGCATCCTTATAGAGTAATAGACTGCTTCAGCCACACAAACTGCTCATTTCACACTGTATGGGTCAGAGAACCCGTGTGAATGAGACCTTAAAGTGATTTTAAAGTCTCTCTTTTTTTTTTATAACAAACATGCTTTACCTACCTCCTCTGCACGTTTGTTTTGCACAGGGCAGCCCCGATCCTCCTCTTCTCGGGTCCCTCTTCTCTGCCCCTGGCCCCTCCCTTGCTTTCTATGGGGGAACTCGAGCCAAGCTGCAGCTCCGTGTGTCTATTCAGACACATAGCTGCCGCTCCCTCTCTCTCCTGATTGGTTAACTAACTTAGATTGACAGCTGCGAGAGCCCCATTGGCCAATCAGGAGGTAGAGCCTTTAGATAGGTGAGGGACTCGTGGACATCGCTGGACAGAGATGGGGTTGTACACCTGTGGGAGGCTTTAGAAGGCAGTCTGGTTGGACGCATTGGGTGCCAATCTCTATCTCGGAGCCAATCAGTGGGCGCGTTTGTCTCACTGCGTAATCTGGGAAAGGGTACTTAAGGTGCCGAAGTCACATGGTTCTGGGTTCCGGTCCAGAAGCTATTGCTGACTCCGTGGTCCTTGTCCTCCTGACCAGCCCCCGGGGGCCCTCATGCCCTGGGGTGTGGATCCATCCGTTTCCGAGCCTCGGTTACTGGCTAGTTCAAGGCGCAGTAACTGGAAGGAGGATTCTAAGGTGTTCCGGTGCCGTCTCGGGTTTGGAGAGGCCCAGCAACTCTACACGCGACCAGGGGAGGACTCTTCAGTAAGAGAGCCACGCACAAGGCTGTCTGCTCGGTAAGAGCCTGGAAACTGAGCTGCCATGGACATTGACTGAATCCACAATTCTTACAGTCTTACGGACCGGCTGAAAGATTCTGGTACAGTAAGAAAGGTTCCTACTTCTACCCTTCCAGTTGTAACTAAGTTTCCAACCAAGTCTGTGTGAGAGACTTTGAAAAGCTAGAATTACCTGTTGGCTGCTAAACCCAAAACTTAAGGATTTATCCAACAGTTAAAGAATCCAGTTGTGAGCGGCTGTTCCCTGGATTGTGTACAGAGAGAGAGAGACTTTTATTGAAGTCAACAGTTATAAGTACAGCAGTTATAAGTACCTGACCTAAACTTTACCTTGATACGCTCTATTCCCAACTTAGGCCGCGTACACACGGGCGGATTGTCTGTCCAACTTAGTCCGCTGAACCGTGTTTCAGCGGACAATCCGCTCGTGTGTGGGCTTCAGCGGACTTTTTCAGCGGACAATCTGACGAACAAAGTCTTACGGAATTTCCGTAAGACAGTCCGTTCAAACTTGGTTTTGTCCATCCAAACTTGGTTTCAGCGGACAGTCCGCTCGTGTGTAGGCAAGTTGGACGGACTAAGTATGGCGCATGTTCAGAAAGGGTTTACACGGCCGAAGGTTGCATTGCAGTGTATAGGACATCGTTTTTCTAGTCCCGTCGTACGTGCTGTACACGTCATCACGCACGCTTTCAGCGGACTGTCTGCTAATGCTAATTTTGAACGGACTGTCTGTCGGATTGTCTGCCGAACTTAGTTGGGCAGACAATCCGCCCGTGTGTACGCGGCCTTAGAGACTGAGTTTGTTCAATCATTTTATGCAAAATAAAAATCCTAACAAGGAATTTAAGTTTCAGTCTCTACAGTTACTGGGTTATCAACCCTGGGAACCCCTAGACAAAGACAACGAGTACGAGCTGGCGGAGGTAATCGGTAAGCCCAGAAAAATTCAGCGCTCCTTCGGGTTAGTGCTACACTAACATACACATATGTGGTATCCCTGTGATCGCCAGGAGCAGGACAATTTATTTGGTGTTGTTCCTTGGTGGAAGTTTATGGTAGTAGCAAGAAATAGACAGCTACATTAAAAAAAAAACATATATATATATATATATATATATATATATATATATATATATATATATATATATATATATATATATATATATATACACACACTTACAGACCAGACCATTTTGCTGGTCAAAGTCCAGACCACTTTTTGCGATTCGGCACTGTGTCATTTTAACTGACAATTGCGCGGTCGTGCAACATGGCTCCCAAACAAAATTGACGTCCTTTTTTTCCCACAAATAGAGCTTTCTTTTGGTGGTATTTGATCACCTCTGCGGTTTAAATTTTTTGCGCTATAAACAAAAATAGAGCGACAATTTAAAAAAGAAATGCATTATTTTTTACTTTTTGTTATAATAAATATCCCCCAAAAATATCTAAAAATTTTTTTTTTCCCTCAGTTTAGGCCGATATGTATTCTTCTACATATTTTTGGTAAAAAAAATCGCAATAAGCGATTATTGATTGGTTTGCGCAAAAGTTATAGCGTTTACAAAATAGGGATAGTTTTATGGCATTTTTATTAATATTTTTTTATTATTATTTTTTTTACTAGTAATGGCGGCGATCAGCGATTTTTATTGTGACTGCGACATTGTGGCGGACAAATCGGACATTTTTGACACATTTTTGGGACCATTGTCATTTATACAATAATCACTGCTATATAAATGCAGGGATTCCTGTGCAAATGACACTGGCAGTGAAGGGGTTAACCAGTGGGTGGCAGTGTAGGGGTTAAGTGTTCCTAGGGGTGTGTTACTAACTGTGGGGGGGGGGGGGCTGGGTTTTCATTTAGTGAACACTGATCTCTGCTCCAATCACATGGAGCAGAGATCAGCATCACTAGTTGCTAGGCAGAATGGGGAAATGCTGTTTACGCGGCATTTCCTCCATTCAGCCGTCCCGTGAGACGATCGCTAGTATGCCCGCGGCGATCGAGTCCGTGGGACCCGCGACCGGACTCACGGGGGTCCCGACCTGCACGCGAGCGCTCCGCTGGCGGCGCGTTCGCGATGGCAGGGCGGCATTGAAGATTGGACGTACCTGTACGCCAATATGCCTGCCCGTGCCATTCTGCCGACGTACATCGGCGTGCGCTGGTCGGGAACTGGATATATGTATATATATATATTATATATATATATATATATATATATATATATATATTTTTTTTTTTTTTTTTTTTACTATTGTGGGCCAGTTTTCCATTGATAGTTAGAAAAAAAAATCAGGACATATCCATTACCATACCTCCAAATGAAAGCCCAATTTGTCCTGAAAAAATATGTTATAACACACCTGGATACACTAAGTAGTAGTGATGGTATGTATGTACAGTTTTACAAACACCTGTGAAAGTTGCAAAATTGTGCTTAGGCATTTAGATTTTTTTTATCCTTAGGCATGAAGGGGTCAAGGAAGAGATAAAAGGAGGCCTTTAATTATCAAGAGCTTTATGGTGATAATTGTGCAATATCTAGACATTTGTTTGATATACAATAGGTATAAAACAAAAAAAACAAAAAAACAATGCAAATTAGATTTTTTTTTCCCCTTTCTCCTTCCCTTTTAACCTCTTTTTATTTTATTTTTTTAAATAAACACAAGACATTACGTAACATTCTAAAACATATATGTGAATCATTGCTAGAATGTGCAAACAACAAAACATTGTAAATCCTCCATAAAATAAATATAATGCCTAGATTTTCTCAGTCTTTTATGAAAACCCCTCCGGCTCTATCCATCAATACCCCTCCCTCCCCCCAAAATCTCCAACCAACAAACTAAAAATAAATAAATAAGTAAAAACACTCCCCGCTATAAACGGTGAAAAAAAAACAAAAATACTTAAAAATGAGTGTGCAAAATGGATTAAAAAAAATAAAAATAAAGTTAGCAGAACCACCAAAGAGAAAAGTTTGAAAGCTTGTTAAATTGATATACTGCCGACATAACAAGAAGACTTGCTTTTATTGAGCATTTCACTTCTTTCTTTTTTTTTTTTTTTTAGGACAAAGATGTACTGTTCTCTGTGGGTTTTCCGTTAAATTAACGGCCATATTTAGACCCATAGAGAAGGGGGGCAGAAAAAAAAAAACATGTGTAGCAGAAAAGAAAGAAAATAAGGTTCTAAAAGCTTTGTATACCATATTAAGGCAAAGAAAGATTCTCCTGCGGACACATTATACAAGGCCAGCATGGAGCGGAGCCGCGTGAGTTAAACCCGACATGAAAACAGAATCAGCCGGGCTTCTTAGTCTGCTATTACCTGGTGATGATAATGGCACACTGAACGTAATCATAGGAGTGGTAATGTAGGCTCTTGCTATGTTTCTGTTCCTAATGTGATCTAAGGGAAAAAAAAAAAACCACATTAGATCGCGAGGCTCGTCTTTGTGCTTTTGTGTCCTTGCAGCGCGTCTGTCACCTTTGTGATTGGAGGGTAATTAGGCTTAGAACATGGAAGTTAATTCAAGTCGGCCTTGATGGGATTATCATAGCAAAAGAAGACTTGAAGTATAAGAAAAAATATATATATACATACAGTGGGGAGAACAAGTATTTGTTACACTGCCGGTTTTGAAGGCTTTCCTACTTACAAAGCATGTAGAGGTCTGTCATTTTTATCATAGGTATTCGTCAACTGTGAGAGACGGAATCTAAAACAAAAATCCAGAAAATCACATTGTATGATTTTTAAGTAATTAATTAGCATTTTATTGCATGACATAAGTATTTGATACATCAGAAAAGCAGAACTTAAGATTTGAGTTCAGGTCTGGAGACTGGCTAGGCTACTCCGGGACCTTGAGATGCTTCTTACGGAGCCACACCTTAGTTGGCCTGGCTGTGTGTTTCGGGTCGTTGTCATGCTGGAAGGCCCAGCCACGACCCATCTTCAATTACTCTCTCTTACTGAGGGAAGGAAGTTGTAGGCCAAGATCTCACAATACATGGCCCCATCCACCCTTCCCTCAATATGGTGCAGTCATCCTGTCTTCTTTGCAGAAAAGAAGCCCCAAAGAATGATGTTACCTCCATGCTTCACGGTTGGGATGGTGTTCTTGGGGTTGTACTCATCCTTCTTTTTCCTCCAAACACAGCGAGTGAAGTTTAGACCAAAAAGCTCTATGTTTGTCTCATCAGACCACATGACCTTCTCCCATTCCTCCTCTGGATCATCCAGATGGTCATTGGCGAACTTCAGTGGGCGTTGACATGCACTGGCTTGACCAGGGGGGCCTTGCTTGTGCTGCAGGATTTTAATCCATGATGGCGCAGTGTGTTACTAATGGTTTTCTTTGAGACTGTGGTCCCAGCTCCTTCAGGTCATTGACCATGTCCTGTTGTGTAGTTCTGGGCTGATCCCTCACCTTCCTCATGATCATTGATGTCCCATGAGGTGAGATCTTGCATGGAGCCCCAGACCGAGGGAGATTGACCGTCATCTTGAACTTCTTCCATTTTCTAATAATTACGCCAACAGTTGTTGCCTTTTCACCAAGCTGCTTGCCTATTGTCCTGTAGCCCATCCCAGCCTTGTGCAGGTCTACAATTTTATCCCTGATGTCCTTACACAGTTCTCGGGTCTTGGCCATTGTGGAGAGGTTGGAGTCTGACTGAGTGTGTGGACAGGTGTCTTTTATACAGGTAATGAGTTCACACAGGTGCAGTTAATACAGGTAATGAGTAGAGAACAGGAGGGCTTCTTAAAGAAAAAATAACAGGTCTGTGAGAGCCAGAATTCTTACTGGTTGGTAGGTGATCAAATACTTATGTCATGTGTGTAGCGGATGACATTTTGGATAAAATGTCATACGCATGTAAATTTAGTTTTTGCCTCAGAACAGTAGGGGTTCTGAGGGTTAATTAAGTAGGCCTTAACACCAGTCTGGCCAGGCTGTGTTTGGAAGTTCTGCCTGCTCATGGGAACGGTGAGGTGCACATGACAGGCCAGAACCAGGTCTGGTTGGATGTTTGGGTATCAGCCTTCTCTGAACCAATCGGTGGGAGTGTCGGGGCCTGCTGAGGAGTCTGGAAAGGGGTACTTAAGGTGTGTGGGTCACGTGTGAGGAGAGAGGAATTCGTGAGACCCGTGGGATCTGGTCTGGTTCCAGGACCGGGGTAGACCAGTGAGGGGTCCCGGTCACGGGGTGTTCAATACCCCGTAACATGTTCCTGTGGAAGGCCCCTGATAGACCCATTTGGTCTGGGGTAGGGATCCATCTATTCCCGAGTCTCGGACTCGGCTGGTCTGAGGCGCAGTAACTAAGGGAGGATACAAGGTGTCCGGGTGTGCTCTTGGCTTGGAGAGGCACCACAGCTCGTGGAAGTGAACGGAGGAGGGCCAGCAAGTGGCATCCTGGGAAGTGCCTGGTTACTGAGTTGGGAAGGACATTGACGCTTTTCTAGTACCATTGAGGAGACGGGAAACGTTCCAGGTACTGAGGAAAAGGTTCCTGTTCACCTTTAGTTACAACTTGTCCACGTTCACGGGACTGTTTCAAGTTTTTGAGTCTGTGCTGACTGACTGCCATGGTCTCTGGATAGAGATCTGTTCAGCCTTGAAGTACCCAGCTGCGAGTGGCTACTCTTTGGGTGGAATTAGAGACTTTACTAGACTTGCAGTTCAAGGTGCCTGTGTTCTTCACCTGTGCCCTCTGTTCCCTAAAAGAATGTGTTGTTTGGAAGTTATTATTGCAAAATAAAACCTTTTAAAGAAGACTTCATCTGCGTCAGCGTTCAAGTCGTTGGGTATCAACCCTGGGAACCCCTAGACGTGGAAGAGCAGGCTGAGAGAAGGTAACTGGTAAGCCCAACAAGTCAAGGCCGCACAGCAAAGGTTGTGGTATATATATATATATATATATATATATATATATATATATATATATATATATATATATATACATATGTAGCACTAACCCCCTAAGGAGTTGCTGGTTATTTTTGGGCTTACCGTTACCTTCCGTTTTCCTTGCGACATGTCTAGGGGATGTCCCAAGGTAGATGACCCAGTAACTTGAGACTGACAATAGATCCACTTGAATGGATTTTATTTGCAAAAACTCGAACCATTGAACAGTCTTTCAACTTGGGATCAGAGGGTTGGGAAGGAGGTTCGGGTACTCTCAATGTCAAAGTCTATAAACGTTAAAGAACTTGCTTACTTTGACTGCATCCAGAGAATAGCCATTCGCAGCTGGATGATCACTCAGGTTGGACAGTCCCTCTCTCACAAGGCCTAGCTACCAACAAGGTGCTTACTCAGGAACAAAGTCTTTGTCACAGACGTTGTTGCAGAACACGTAGGAAACTAAGCTTAAGAACACTGGTAGGATACCTGGATCTTTCAGCCAGCTTGGCGATATCCACAAGACCGGATTCTCTCAGGTACTTCAGCCCTTCCAGGCTCTTGTTAAGAAAACCAGACGCACACGTGGTGTTCTTCTAAAGAGTCCTCCCCTGGAATGCTTGAAGTACAATGGGTCTCTCCCGAACCAGAGACGGCACCCAACCACCCCAGAATTCTCTTTTAGTTTCCCTGCCTCGGACTATCCAGCCCCAATGCATTAAAGTCGGGTGGATCCGCACCCCAGACCATAGCTTTCCTGGGGGCTGGTCAGGAGGACCAGGACCAAGTAGTCAGCACATCGTACTGGACCAAAACCCCGAACCATGTGGCGTCCGTATCTTAAATACCCTCTCCCAGAGGGCACAGCGAGAGGGCAACTCCCACTGACCTTGCTCCGAAAAAAGAGTAACTTAACGCGCCTGACCAGACCTGCCACAAGAGACAGTGCCCCCTGTGGCCAGGCTGAACATCTCGCAGCCCAGTCAGACAGACACAGAAGTCAAATTTAGACAAATAGACCCAAACCAAACTGTTACCCATTTGCAGCCTCACTGTGCCCATTTTCAGCTTCACTGTGCCCATTTGCAGCCTCACAGCATTTTTTTTGCATTGATACATGTACCCTGGGGCAGGACCCGGGTCTCCAAACACTTTTTATGACAATAACTTACATATAAGCCTTTAAAAATAGCACTTTTGATTATTCATGTTCGTGTCCCATAGACTTTAACAGTGTTTGCGTGTTTGAACACATTTTTTGCCTGTTCACATGTTCTGCTGTGAACCGAACCTATTAGTAAATAACCCCCTTAGTGTCAGATTTGTCTGCCGCAATGTCGCAGTCCCGCTAAAACTCACTGATCACCACCATTACTAGTAAACAGTAGTAAACAAAAGAATAAAGGTCCCTAAATCTATCCTGTAGTTTGTAGATGCTATAGCTTTTAAGCTAACAAATCAATATATGCCTATTGGGATTTTTGGCATAACAAATATGTAGTGGAATACATATTGGCCAAAATTGATAAATAAATTTGATTTTTTCACATTTTTTTGTGGATATGTATTATAGCAGAAAGTAAAAAAAAATATATATATCTTTTTTTTCAAAATTGGCAGTCTTTTAATTTTTAGCACAAAACAAACAAGACCGTGCAATTGTCAGTGAAAGTAACAACGTGCCATATCACAAAAAAGGGCATGGTCAAAGGGGGGTAAAAGGGCGGCTAAAGTCGTTCATTGACAATTGTGAATTTATGCAACGCCGTAACCAAATGAAATTCATACAATTTTTTATGTAATGTTTTTTTCAAATAAACCCCCTTTAATTTTTACCTGAGCCAGATCTGATCCAGTGATGTGCACCAGAGAGAGCAGCGGCTCTCTTCGCTGTCTCCTTCCTCATTTTGCAAATTGGCTGCCGCTGCTGTCGATCACATGCTGGGATGAGGGAGTGGGGGGTGGGGCGTGGCTGAGTCAATAGATGCAGACTGGGTGCCTCGGCAGAGAGCCCGCATGGGTGGCCCCAGGGAAGGGGCACTCTCCGAAGAGTAGGGGCCTGGAGCACCAGCAACGGACATCGCTTCCACCCTGCAATGGCATGGAGACGGGTGGGGGCCATCTTCTCCTCACTTGTCTCCATACCCAGGAAGGAGAAGGATCCGATTGCCTCCAAGCCACACCAATGGCTCCAGTAATTGGCAGAGGGCACCGGAGAGCGGCAAGAGGGGAGGCCGATAAAAGTGATCTCGCCCCACAATTGACCTCTTATTGTAGAGTAGACAGTAAGTAATGCCGTGTATACACGAGCAAACTTTCCAATGGAATTCCACTCAAGCTTGGCTTGCATACACAAGGTCACACAAAAGTTCTCTGAACTTTCGACCGTCAAGAACGCGGTGACGTACAACACTACGATGAGCCGAGAAAATGAAGTGCAATGCTTGCGAGCATTCGTCAAATTGTTTTCGAGCATGTGTAGGAATTTTGCACGTCGGAATTGATACAGATGATCGGAATTTCCAATCAACATTTTTCCCGGCCGAAAAATTGAGAACCTGCTCTCAATCTTTTGCTGCCCGAAATTTCCGCCAGCAAAAGTCTGGAGCATACACCCGATCACATTTTCCGACCAAAAGCTCTCATTGGACTTTTGCTGGCAGAATTTCCTATCGTGACCCCCTGTTCAGTAGGCAGCAGAACTCCCAAACAGGGGAAATGTTTCAACCTGAATGGCGACCCCATTGAAGTCTATGGGAGCTGAACATGAAAAATCAAAACTGCTCATTAAAGTCTTAGATGCAACTATTTGACCATAAAAAAAGGGGTATGGTGGTCTGGGTACTGCCCTGGCGGGACATGTATCAATGCCCCAAACTTTTTGACAAATAATATTATTTTCTGGAGCAGTGATTTATTGATACTTAACGTGCAAATATAAAAATGAAAAATTCCTTTAAATATAGTGCCTGGTGGGGTCCCCTTAGTCTGCCTGTACAGTGGCGCATCTGTACCATGTATAGAACATGCTGCAAAACTGACATCCCCCCCCCACACCCCCAAAAAAAGGCAAATTACATTTAAAATGACTCGCACGCGGTTATTGAAAAAATAATGGAAAATATGCCAAAATGATAAAAGAAAAAAAAACGGAGTTGACCCTTATCTACCCAGGAAGGGGGGTGGGGGGCAAGCAAGCCCCCCCTTCTTTAACCATACCAGACCACATGCTCTCAAGTTGGGGGGGTGGCTGCTGTGGGTCATCCCAAAGAACCTTGTCCCCATGCTGTGGAGGACAAGGGCCTTATCCACACAACCATGGCCGGTGATCGGGGGGTTCTTATCGGAATCTGGAAGCCCACTCGTTGATCTTCTCAGCGAATTAGCAAGGTGAACGTCAGAACAAGAGCAAAAATTCTCTTGTCAGACCTGCTACGTGACTCAGCTTCTTTTTTTTTTTTAGCTGGCAAATGCTTTAAAAGCAGTGACTATGGAGATTTTTAAATACCGTAGTATTTTGCCATCAAACGCAATTTTATAACTAGACGTATTTGTTATTCATTTACTTTGCCTCAATTATTAGCGGTGCCTTGACGTTGCATTGTGGAGTAAATAATATTTTCCAATAAATAAAACTATTATAATTTATATCAACATTTTTCCAGCAGAACGGTTTCTATTCTGTGTAATGGCCAAACAAAATAATAACAATCATTTTATTTTGTTTCTAGGCAACAGTCAATTTGTCTTGGCATATAATGTGGTCGCTGATCCAGACTGGGAAAATATACGTGGTAAGTAGAGGATACACATATGCCAATTCATTGAAAAAATATTTCATGTGTAATTAGTGATCTGTTTCAATATGAGCATGTATGAAGATGTTAAAGTCATTGTAAGGGTTTTTTTTTTTAAATAACAAACATGTCATACTTACCTCCACTGTGCAACTCGTTTTGCACAGAGTGGCCCCGATCCTCGTCTTTTGGTGTCCCTTGGCGGCTCTCGAGGCTCCTTCCCACATCAGATAACCCCCTAGGAAAGCGCTCTCCCAGGAGGGGGTTACGTTGCGGGCACGCTCCCAAGTCCAGCATTCCCCAACCATAGCGGCTGATTGTATGACTCGGCCCCGCCCCCTGGCGCCCGCCTCATTGGATTTGATTGACAGCAGTGGGAGCCAATGGCTGCGCTGCTATCAATCTATCCAATGAAGAGCCAAGAACCCCAGTCAGAGAGACAGCGCGTCCTCACCGGGTTAAGTTCCAGGGCTCGGGTAAGTAAAAGAGAGCGGCTGGGGGGCCGGTCACTGCCAGGTGTTTTTTCACCTTAATGCATAAGATGCATTAAGGTGAGAAAACAGAAAGGTTTACAACCCCTTTAGGTGTATAATATCTCATAATCTTTTAAGTTCCTGTTCAATCTCCAGTGAATGAGGAGCCTCAAGCAGGACCATCTTGCACTGGTAAATATAAAGATGTTTTTGTCCAATTGCACCTTTCTTAAGCCCCGGACACATGGTCCGAAAAGATATTGTCCGGTTCAGTAGAAGCCAGCCAACATATGACCCCTGTGTATAGAAACCGGCTGAATGGCCAGCTTCTGATAAAGGGGCATGGCTGAATTACAATTGCGCGGTCATGCTACAGTTTACCCATATTTAATTTTTATAATTTTTTTCACACAGATAGCGCTTTCTTTTGATGTTATTTAATTGCTGCCGGGTTGTTTGCTAAATAAAACAAAAAGTTTGTTATAAAATTTTGAAAACAGTTAATTTTTCTCCTTCACTGATGTGCACTGATGGGCACTGAGGCTGCACTGATGGGCACTGACAGGCTGCACTGATAAACACTGATAGGTGACACTGATGGGCACTGATAGGCGGCACTGATGAGCACTGATAGGTGACACTGATGGGTACTGACAGGCTGCACTGATGAGCACTGATAGGCGGCACTGATGGTCACTAATAGACACTGATAAGGCGGCACTAATGGCCACTGAGAGGTGGCACTGATGGGTGGCACTGATGGTTGGCACTGATGGGCACTGGTGGCTGGCACTGATGGGGTGGCACTGAAGGGCACTGATATGTGGCTCTGAAGGGCACTGATAGGTGGCACTGATAAGTGGCACTGATAGGTGGTACTGATGGGCACTGATAGGTGGCACCGATGGGCACTGGTAGGCGCTGGTAGGTGACACTGATAGGCAGCACTGATCTGTGGAACTGATTATTAGACACTGATGGGCATTGACTGGCAGCCCTGGTGGGCATTGATGGGTCGCACTGTGGGCACTGGTAGGTGGCACTGTGGGCACTGGCGGGTACTGATAGGTGGCAATGGTAGGTGGCCCAGTGGGCACTGGCAGCTAACACTGGTGGGCACAGCCGCAGCTTTCTAAGTGAAGGACTGATGTCACTCTGACAGAAGCCGGCGATCAGCTTTTTTTCCCTGTCGCACTGACAGTGTGAGAAAAAAAAATACTGATTACTAAGCTTCTGTTTACATCACGTGATTAGTTGGCTGACAGCTGATCATGTGGTAAGGGACCGGGATCAACCCCTTACTCAGATCAGTGATCAGCCGAGCCTCATAGACTTGGCGATCCCAGAGCTTGCCGCACATGCGACCTTTAGGGTCGTGTAGACTGCGCTTGCTTGGGAGGACATCCGTGGACGCCCACCGTGCAATTAAGGCCCGTGCTGCAGCCGTCTTTTGGCTATAGCGTGGGTGGCAAGTAGTTAAAGAAGATTCAATAAAACAACAGATTTTGCACTCTCCTCTTTTAGGAAGTAATACCCAAATTGTCTGACAAAATCACTTTTTTATTTTTCATAGGGATTGAGACAGAAAATGTCACTGGTCATCAAGAAATAGCGGACAAACTTTCACCACCAAGTAAAAAAATTCTCTTTATCGTACATCACGGGACACAGAGACATAGTATTAATTATATGCCCTTGTACACACGGTCGGACATTCCGACAACCAAATCCGTCGGATTTTTTCAGACGGATTTTGTCCGACGGATTTTGTCCGAAACTGTTGCATACACACGGTCGGACAAAGTTGTCAGAAAATCCGATCATTCAGAACGTGATGACGTTATTTTGTTATGACGGGACTACGTTCACGCTAGTAGCCAATAGCTTTGGTGTAGGAATTTGATCTGATCATGCGTGGCACTTTTTCCGATCGGAATTCTCTACACATGATCGGACAAAGTCCGATTGGATCATCTTGTCGGAAAATTTTACCGACAAGTTGAAACAGTCAGATGGAGACCACACACAGTCGGATTATCCGACAAAACGGTCCGATCGGACACAGTCCATCGGAATCTCCGACCGTGTGTACAAGGGCTTAGGGTATATAGGCACCTTCAGGTGATGGACACTGGCACACCCAATACAAGTTCATGCACTATATAAACCCACCTCCTACCAGGAGTACCTCCGTTTTTTTACCAGTGTCTAAGGTGTTGGTCAAGAGTGAAGATGTCCTCTGAAGTGCTCCGCTGGAGTGATTCTTGCTGGATTTAAACAGCCTCCACAGACCGGATCCATCCAAAGTGCCAATGAGGCCAAAGTGGATGGTACCCGGGCCTCATATAGAAAGGTTCCCTATGCCCAGTTCCATTTGAGACTGTTGCAAAGCAGTATCCTGTCTGCTTGGAACAAAATTGTTCAAGCTTTAGACTTACCAATGCAGCTGTCCCCAAGGGTGTCCCATAGCCTCAGTTGGTGGTTGGTAACCCAGAATCTGCTGAAAGGAAACATTTTCAGCCTGGTTATCTGGAAGGTGGTAAAGACGGATGCCAGCCTTTCAGGTTGGGGAGCAGTACCAGAAAAGACAACTGTCCAGGGACAGTGGTCAGGAACCGAAAGGACCTTGCCCATCAACATTCTAGAGATTTGGGCAGTGGGTCTGGCTCTGAAGGCCTGGACATTCAGGTTATGGGGTTGTCCTGTCAGGATCCAATCCGACAATGCCACAGCTGTGGCTTACATCAATCACCAAGGGGGTACCAAGAGTCTCGCAGCACAGAGGGAGGTGAACCATATCCTAGCTTGGGCAGAAAGGAATGTTCCGTGTCTATCAGCAGTTTTCATTCTGGAATTAGAGAATTGGCAGGTGGACTTCTTGAGCTGCCAGCAGTTGCTCCCAGGGGAATTGTCTCTTTGTGCTTTTTTGGGCTGTTTGCCAGAAATGGGGGACTCCGGACGTAGATCTTCTGGTGTCCAGGTTCAACATAAAGTTGGTCAGCTTTGTGTCCAGGACAAGGGATCCACTCGCATGTGGAACAGATGTGTTGGTGACCCATGGGATCAGTTCTCTTGATCTATGCATTTCCCCCTATTCAGTTGCTGCCACGACTTCTTTGCAGAATCAAGCTGGAAAGAAAGCTGGCAATTCTTGTAGCCCCAGCATGGCCCAGAAGGCCATGGTATGCAGAAATCGTAAAGATGGCAGTGGGGGATCCATGGATCCTTCCACTATGTCCAGATTTACTCTCACAGGGGCCGATATTCCATCCTACCTTACAAACGCTAAATTTAACGGCTTGGCTATTGAAACCCACATTCTGAAGAAACGAGGTCATTTACCTCTACCTTGATTAATGCAAGGAAGCCAGCTTCCAGAACTATATATTATAGAGTCTGGAAGGTTTATGTTTCCTGGTGTGAGTCCAAGGGTTGGCACCCACGTAAGTATAACTTAGGCAGAATTCTTGCCTTTCTACAATTAGAAACATTCTTTGGTCAAGCTTTTTATGCAAGGGGTAATGCGGCTTAATCCACCAGTCCGACCTCCTTTGAACCCGTGGGTCTTGAACTTAGTTTTGTCAGTGTTACAAAAGCAGCCATTTGAACTGATACAGCATACTCCCTTAGTCCTTCTAACAAGGAAGTTAGAGTTCTTGGTTGCTATTAGTGATGGACGAACTTCCGATGGGACGTTTCGCGAACGCGGACCGCGAACGCGGCCGATAGTTCGCAAATCGGAACGTTCGCGGCGGGCCCCATTGACTTTAATGGGTGGCGAACTTTGCAAACCTACAGGTCAAATTTGCAGCCACAAAATAATTAATAGCTGTGCAAACATAGTCCCACCACATGGCCAATGACATAACACATGTATGAGGTGAATCTGGGATCGACAACTACAAGCATTCTTTTTTTATATGGGAAATTGTTGTGACAATTCAGGACTGTGGAGCGCATGAAGGCAATGGAGGAGAGGGAAGATCAGGGACCAGGGTAGGCAAAGAAGAGGGTGCAGGAGATGATCACCAGCAGCGTGACATACAGCAATGACACCTGCACCGTGATAGAGTCATCTGACAACAGCACCGTGATAGAGAGCACTGACATCAGCAGCGTGACATACAGCAATGACACCTGCACCGTGATAGAGTGATCTGACAGCAGCATCGTAATAGAGAGCACTCACATTAGCAGCGTAACATACAGCAAAGACACCTGCACCGTGATAGAGTCATCTGACAACAGCACCGTGATAGAGAGCACTGACATCAGCAGCGTGACATAAAGCACTAACACCAGCACCGTGATATACAGCACTGACAGCAGCACCGTGATAGAGAGTACTGACATCAGCACCGTGATATACAGCACTGACACCTGCACCGTAAGCAGCCCCAGGAGGAAGTCAGCATAGCACAGGGATGGTGGGAGCCCCTCATAATGAGCATAGCACAGGGATGGTGGGAGCTCCTCATAATGAGCATAGCACAGGGATGGTGGGAGCTCCTCATAATGAGCATAGCACAGGGATGGTGGGAGCCCCTCATAATAAGCAGCCCCAGGAGGATGTTAGCATAGCACAGGGATGGTGGGAGCCCCTCATAATAAGCAGCCCCAGGAGGATGTCAGCATAGCACAGGGATGGTGGGAGCCCCTCATAATAAGCAGCCCCAGGAGGAAGTCAGCACAGCACAGGGATGGTGGGAGCCCCTCATAATGAGCATAGCACAGGGATGGTGGGAGCACCTCAAAATATGCACAGCAGAGGTACAGCCCCAGGAGGAAGTCAGCACAGCACAGGGATGGTGGGAGCCCCTCATAATATGCACAGCAGAGGTACAGCCCCAGGAGGATGTCAGCACAGCACAGGGATGGTGGGAGCCCCTCATAATAAGCAGCCCCAGTAGAAATATGACACCGCTCAACCTCTTCAAAGAGGAGGGTAAGGGCATATAGTACGGTGTGCTTTTTTTGGACAAGGAAGTGAGCCAAATGAAGAAAGAAGGTCTCTGTGCTTGTTTAAAAAAATTGTTTATAGACATATACATGGTCTACTGGTCACATGTGTTGAATTCCTCCGAGATCCATGCCTCATTCATTTTTAGAAATGTGAGGTAGTTAACACTGTCGTGAGCTAGGCGAGTACGCTTATCGGTCACGATCCCCCCTGCTGCGCTGAACGTCCTTTCGGACAGGACACTGGACGAGGGGCAAGCCAACAGTTCGATTGAAAATTGGGCAAGCTCTGGCCAGAGGTCAAGCCTGCCCACCCAATAGTCCAGGGGTTCATCACTCCTCAGAGCGTCCACATCGGCCGTTAACCCGATGTAGTCAGACACCTGACGGTCTAGGCGTTCCATGATGCTGGATCCGGATGACACCTGTCGATGGGTCGGCTGAAAGAATGACCTCATATCCGAAGTCACCAACACATCTTCAAACCGGCCTCTTCTTGCAGGCGCTGTTGGATTGGTACCCGCAACTCCTTCTCTGGGAGTGGGAATTGCTCCTCTGCCAGCGCACGCAAAGGCAGAATGCAGCATTTCTCGAAGCAAGGCCTGGAAGTGCTCCATTCTGCCAGCCCTCTGTGACGGCGGTAACATTTCCGCCATTTTGTGTTTGTACTGGGGGTCTAAGTATGTTGCCACCCAGTACTGGTCCTTGACCCTTATGCTTTTTATACGGGGGTCCCTATTAAAACACTGGAGCATGAAGGCCCCCATTTGCACTAAAGTGGAAGCAGTGTGGTGGCCTGGCTCCTGCTCATCATCCAGGATAATGTCGTCCTCTTCATTCTCCTCTCCCCATCCACGCACAACAACAGGGATCCCAGAAAGGTTTAAAGCATGCTCTTCTTGCTCCTCCTCATCCGCCCCAGCACCATCCTCCTCTGACTCCTCTTCAGACTCCTGTTGTTGACTTGTCTCAGATAGAGTAGCCCCCAATGGGAATTCATCCAGCATTGCGACTTCCTCATCTTCCCGCTCCTGCTCCTCCACAGCTTGATCAATGACACGACGCAATGCATGCTCCATAAAGAAGGCATAAGGTACCATGTCACTGATGGCGCCATGGCTGCGACTGACCAGTTTGGTGATCTCCTCAAATGGCCGCAGAAGTCTGCATGCGTCGCGCATGAGCAGCCACTGGCGCGGTGAAAAAAAACCCCAGCTCCCCAGAACCTGTTCTGCCGCAGAGTTAATACAGGTAGACGTTAACTGCATGTTTCTGCTGGAGCAGCCTATCAAGCATATAGAAGGTTGAGTTCCATTGCGTCGGGCAATCGCAAATAAGACGTCTGACCGGCAGATTGTGTCGCCGCTGAATGTCAGCAAGGCCGTGTAAGATCTTCTGAAATGGGCCGAGATTTTCCTTGCCTGCCGCAAGATGTCCTGGACCCCAGGGTATTTGACAAGGAATCACTGCACGACCAAGTTTAAGACGTGTGCCACGCATGGCACGTGCGTGATTTTGCCCTGTTTCAATGCGCTAAGCAGATTGGCACCGTTGTCACACACCACTTTACCAACTGTCAAATTGAGCAGTGTTAGCCACTGATCTGCCTGTGAATGCAAAGCTGAAAGGAGTGCCGGGCCAGTGTGGCTCTTGGCTTCCAGGCACAACAGACGCAGCACGGCATGGCAACGTCTCACCTGGCATGTGGAATAGGTTCTGGGGAGCTTGGGCGGCGCAGCGGAAGAGACGCTAGCAGCGGAAAAGGAGGAGTCAGCTGAGGAGGAGAGGGAGGAGGATGGAGTAGGAGGAGGAGGAGAAGAAGAGTCAGGCCTGCATGCAATCCGTGGCGGTAAAACCAAATCTACACGGGTGCCACGGGTTACATGCTTGACGGCCGTCAGAAGGTTCACCCAGTGGGCAGTAAAAGTGATATACCTTCCCTGCCCGTGTTTGCTAGACCACGTGTCTGTGGTCAGATGTATCTTGGCACCGACACTGTGTGCCAGAGATACATTCACTTGCCGCTGAACATGGCCATATAGCTCTAGGATGCCCTTCTCTGAGAAATACTTCCTTCCTGGGACCTTCCATTGTGGTGTTCCAATGTCCACAAATTTGCGAAAGGCCTCCGAGTCCACCAGTTTATATGGCAGTAGTTGGCGGGCTATGAGTTCTGACAAGTCAACCGTTGGGCAAGAGGGTTATCCGGCATCATCATTTTTTTACGCTCGAACATTAGGCCCACAGAAGCCTGCCTTTTTGCAGAAAAACGTGAGCTTGGCGTGATGGAAGGTGGAGTAGAGGACAATTGTGAGGAGAAGGAGAAGTAGAAGACGAGGCTGGACGGTGAGAGCCTGCAGTGTGGCTTTGTGTGTTCCGTTGCTCCCACTCGGCTCGGTGATGGCTGCCCATGTGCCTTCTTAAGGCGGTCGTCCCTAGGTGAGTGTTGGGCTTACCGCGACTAATGCGTTGACTGCAAAGATTGCAGATGGCAACGCTATTGTCAGCAGCGGACACGTTAAAAAAAGCCCACACTGCGGAGCCATGTGCCGGTGTCCTGGGAGCGCCAGATGTGACCGTACATGGTCGATGACTCGCTCCTGATACATTTGCAGTCTGCTTTGTCCCTCCTGTGCAATGTAAGTTATTCCTGCTTCTCCTCCCTATCTGCTGGTCCATATCTCCCTCTGAACTCCCCTCCTCTTCCTCTCTTGTGGGCACCCACGTGACATCACTAGACACGTCATCATCAACGTCACCTTCCCCACCGCTATAAGTAGAGATCTCGGAGTAGGCAGCAACACCGGGGACCAACCTCCTCCTTGGGCTGATGTGGGTACTGTCGTCAGACTGCTGAGTAGCGGTTGTTGCTACCTTCTCTTCCTGATCTAATACCAAGAGTGGCTGCGCATCAGAAATGTCTTGATATGGATCGGAAAATAATTCCTGTTACTCAAGCGGAAGGTATGTGGTGGTGGTGGTGTTGTTGGTGGTAGTGTCTTTGGGGGTGCACATAGCAGAGAGTGAAGAAGAGGGTGCAGAAGAGTAAGGCTGAGGGAGCCACTCAACCAAGTCTGGTGCGTCCTTTAAAGTAATTGAACGCACCTTCTGCAACTTCCCACTTTGGCTCAAGGCTGTTGCTCCTGCCCTACCCCTACCACCCCTGCGGAAGGGCCTGCCTCTTCCTCTGCCTGTCATTTTTTAAATGACCCTGTGACAAAACTCTCAGTCCCTATACCGATGAAGGACTGCTGCAGTATAGGGCAGCGGTCAGCAGTAGTGGACCTCAACCCTATGTATTGTGCACCTATACCAGTCCTTATAGAATAGCAGACTGTACCTCACTCAACCCTATGTACTGTAGCACCCTATATACCTTACCAATCCTTATAAGGACTTTTGTGAACCAAGTAGGTTGTGTGTGACTGATTAGCAGACTGTACGTCAGTCCCTATACCGATGAAGGACTGCTGCAGTATAGGGCAGCGGTCAGCAGTAGTGTACCTCAACCCTATGTATTGTGGACCGATACCAGTCCTTATAGAATAGCAGACTGTACCTCACTCAACCCTATGTACTGTAGCACCCTATATACCTTACCAGTCCTTATAAGGACCTTTGTGGACCAAGTAGGTTGTGTGTGACTGATTAGCAGACTGTACGTCAGTCCCTATACCAATGAAGGACTGCTGCAGTATAGGGCAGCGGTCAGCAGTAGTGCACCTCAACCCTATGTATTGTGGACCAATACCAGTCCTTATAGAATAGCAGACTGTACCTCACTCAACCCTATGTACTGTAGCACCCTATATACCTTACCAGTCCTTATAAGGACTGTTGTGGACCAAATAGGTTGTGTGTGACTGATTAGCAGACTGTACGTCAGTCCCTATACCGATGAAGGACTGCTGCAGTATAGGGCAGCGGTCAGCAGTAGTGCACCTCAACCCTATGTATTGTGGACCTATACCAGTCCTTATAGAATAGCAGACTGTACCTCACTCAACCCTATGTACTGTAGCACCCTACACCAAATTACCAGTCCTTATAAGGACCTTTGTGGAACAAGTAGGTTGTGTGTGACTGATTAGCAGACTGCACGTCAGTCCCTATACTGATGAAGGACTGCTGCAGAATAGGGCAGCGGTCAGCAGTAGTGCACCTCAACCCTATGTATTGTGGACCGATACCAGTCCTTATAGAATAGCAGACTGTACCTCACTCAACCCTATGTACTGTAGCACCCTATATACCTTACCAGTCCTTATAAGGACTGTTGTGGACCAAATAGGTTGTGTGTGACTGATTAGCAGACTGTACGTCAGTCCCTATACCGATGAAGGACTGCTGCAGTATAGGGCAGCGGTCAGCAGTAGTGCACCTCAACCCTATGTATTGTGGACCTATACCAGTCCTTATAGAATAGCAGACTGTACCTCACTCAACCCTATGTACTGTAGCACCCTACACCAAGTTACCAGTCCTTATAAGGACCTTTGTGGAACAAGTAGGTTGTGTGTGACTGATTAGCAGACTGTACGTCAGTCCCTATACTGATGAAGGACTGCTACAGTATAGGGCAGCGGTCAGCAGTAGTGCACCTCAACCCTATGTATTGTGGACCGATACCAGTCCTTATAGAATAGCAGACTGTACCTCACTCAACCCTATGTACTGTAGCACCCTATATACCTTACCAGTCTTTATAAGGACTTTTGTGAACCAAGTAGGTTGTGTGTGACTGATTAGCAGACTGTACGTCAGTCCCTATACCGATGAAGGACTGCTGCAGTATAGGGCAGCGGTCAGCAGTAGTGCACCTCAACCCTATGTATTGTGGACCTATACCAGTCCTTATAGAATAGCAGACTGTACCTCACTCAACCCTATGTACTGTAGCACCCTACACCAAGTTACCAGTCCTTATAAGTACCTTTGTGGAACAAGTAGGTTGTGTGTGACTGATTAGCAGACTGTACGTCAGTCCCTATACTGATGAAGGACTGCTGCAGTATAGGGCAGCGGTCAGCAGTAGTGCACCTCAACCCTATGTATTGTACACCGATACCAGTCCTTACAGAATAGCAGACTGTTCCTCACTCAACCCTATGTACTGTAGCACCTTACACCAAGTTACCAGTCCTTATAAGGACATTTGTGGACCAAGTAGGCTGTGTGTGACTGATTAGCAGACTGTACGTCAGTCCCTATACCAATGAAGGACTGCTGCAGTATAGGGCAGCGGTCAGCAGTAGTGCACCTCAACCCTATGTATTGTGGACCGATACCAGTCCTTATAGAATAGCAGACTGTACCTCACTCAACCCTATGTACTGTAGCACCCTATATACCTTACCAGTCCTTATAAGGACTTTTGTGGACCAAGTAGGTTGTGTGTGACTGATTAGCAGACTGTACGTCAGTCCCTATACCGATGAAGGACTGCTGCAGTATAGGGCAGCGGTCAGCAGTAGTGCACCTCAACCCTAAGTATTGTGGACCTATACCAGTCCTTATAGAATAGCAGACTGTACCTCACTCAACCCTATGTACTGTAGCACCCTACACCAAGTTACCAGTCCTTATAAGGACCTTTGTGGAACAAGTAGGTTGTGTGTGACTGATTAGCAGACTGTACGTCAGTCCCTATACTGATGAAGGACTGCTGCAGTATAGGGCAGCGGTCAGCAGTAGTGCACCTCAACCCTATGTATTGTGGACCGATACCAGTCCTTATAGAATAGCAGACTGTACCTCACTCAACCCTATGTACTGTAGCACCCTATATACCTTACCAGTCCTTATAAGGACTGTTGTGGACCAAGTAGGTTGTGTGTGACTGATTAGCAGACTGTACGTCAGTCCCTATACCGATGAAGGACTGCTGCAGTATAGGGCAGCGGTCAGCAGTAGTGCACCTCAACCCTATGTATTGTGGACCTATACCAGTCCTTATAGAATAGCAGACTGTACCTCACTCAACCCTATGTACTGTAGCACCCTACACCAAGTTACCAGTCCTTATAAGGACCTTTGTGGAACAAGTAGGTTGTGTGTGACTGATTAGCAGACTGTACGTCAGTCCCTATACTGATGAAGGACTGCTGCAGTATAGGGCAGCGGTCAGCAGTAGTGCACCTCAACCCTATGTATTGTACACCGATACCAGTCCTTACAGAATAGCAGACTGTTCCTCACTCAACCCTATGTACTGTAGCACCCTACACCAAGTTACCAGTCCTTATAAGGACCTTTGTGGACCAAGTAGGCTGTGTGTGACTGATTAGCAGACTGTACGTCAGTCCCTATACCAATGAAGGACTGCTGCAGTATAGGGCAGCGGTCAGCAGTAGTGCACCTCAACCCTATGTATTGTGGACCGATACCAGTCCTTATAGAATAGCAGACTGTACCTCACTCAACCCTATGTACTGTAGCACCCTATATACCTTACCAGTCCTTATAAGGACTTTTGTGGACCAAGTAGGTTGTGTGTGACTGATTAGCAGACTGTACGTCAGTCCCTATACCGATGAAGGACTACTGCAGTATAGGGCAGCGGTCAGCAGTAGTGCACCTCAACCCTATGTATTGTGGACCTATACCAGTCCTTATAGAATAGCAGACTGTACCTCACTCAACCCTATGTACTGTAGCACCCTACACCAAGTTACCAGTCCTTATAAGGACCTTTGTGGAACAAGTAGGTTGTGTGTGACTGATTAGCAGACTGTACGTCAGTCCCTATACTGATGAAGGACTGCTGCAGTATAGGGCAGTGGTCAACAGTAGTGCACCTCAACCCTATGTATTGTGGACCGATACCAGTCCTTATAGAATAGCAGACTGTACCTCACTCAACCCTATGTACTGTAGCACCCTATATACCTTACCAGTCCTTATAAGGACTTTTGTGGACCAAGTAGGTTGTGTGTGACTGATTAGAAGACTGTACGTCAGTCCCTATACCGATGAAGGACTGCTGCAGTATAGGGCAGCGGTCAGCAGTAGTGCACCTCAACCCTATGTATTGTGGACCTATACCAGTCCTTATAGAATAGCAGACTGTACCTCACTCAACCCTATGTACTGTAGCGCCCTACACCAAGTTACCAGTCCTTATAAGGACCTTTGTGGAACAAGTAGGTTGTGTGTGACTGATTAGCAGACTGTACGTCAGTCCCTATACTGATGAAGGACTGCTGCAGTATAGGGCAGCGGTCAGCAGTAGTGCACCTCAACCCTATGTATTGTGGACCGATACCAGTCCTTATAGAATAGCAGACTGTACCTCACTCAACCCTATGTACTGTAGCACCCTATATACCTTACCAGTCCTTATAAGGACTTTTGTGGACCAAGTAGGTTGTGTGTGACTGATTAGAAGACTGTACGTCAGTCCCTATACCGATGAAGGACTGCTGCAGTATAGGGCAGCGGTCAGCAGTAGTGCACCTCAACCCTATGTATTGTGGACCTATACCAGTCCTTATAGAATAGCAGACTGTACCTCACTCAACCCTATGTATTGTAGCACCCTACACCAAGTTACCAGTCCTTATAAGGACCTTTGTGGGACAAGTAGGTTGTGTTTGACTGATTAGCAGACTGTACGTCAGTCCCTATACTGATGAAGGACTGCTGCAGTATAGGGCAGCGGTCAGCAGTAGTGCACCTCAACCCTATGTATTGTGGACCGATACCAGTCCTTACAGAATAGCAGACTGTACCTCACTCAACCCTATGTACTGTAGCACCCTACACCAAGTTACCAGTCCTTATAAGGACCTTTGTGGACCAAGTAGGTTGTGTGTGACTGATTAGCAGACTGTACGTCAGTCCCTATACCGATGAAGGACTGCTGCAGTATAGGGCAGCGGTCAGCAGTAGTGCACCTCAACCCTATGTATTGTGGACCTATACCAGTCCTTATAGAATAGCAGACTGTACCTCACTCAACCCTATGTACTGTAGCACCCTACACCAAGTTACCAGTCCTTATAAGGACCTTTGTGGAACAAGTAGGTTGTGTGTGACTGATTAGCAGACTGTACGTCAGTCCCTGTACTGATGAAGGACTGCTGCAGTATAGGGCAGCGGTCTGCAGTAGTGCACCTCAACCCTATGTATTGTACACCGATACCAGTCCTTACAGAATAGCAGACTGTTCCTCACTCAACCCTATGTACTGTAGCACCCTACACCAAGTTACCAGTCCTTATAAGGACCTTTGTGGACCAAGTAGGCTGTGTGTGACTGATTAGCAGACTGTACGTCAGTCCCTATACCGATGAAGGACTGCTGCAGTATAGGGCAGCGGTCAGCAGTAGTGCACCTCAACCCTATGTATTGTGGACCGATACCAGTCCTTATAGAATAGCAGACTGTACCTCACTCAATCCTATGTACTGTAGCACCCTATATACCTTACCAGTCCTTATTAGGACTTTTGTGGACCAAGTAGGTTGTGTGTGACTGATTAGCAGACTGTACGTCAGTCCCTATACCGATGAAGGACTGCTGCAATATAGGGCAGCGGTCAGCAGTAGTGCACCTCAACCCTATGTATTGTGGACCTATACCAGTCCTTATAGAATAGCAGACTGTACCTCACTCAACCCTATGTACTGTAGCACCCTACACCAAGTTACCAGTCCTTATAAGCACCTTTGTGGAACAAGTAGGTTGTGTGTGACTGATTAGCAGACTGTACGTCAGTCCCTATACTGATGAAGGACTGCTGCAGTATAGGGCAGCGGTCATCAGTAGTGCACCTCAACCCTATGTATTGTACACCGATACCAGTCCTTACAGAATAGCAGACTGTACCTCACTCAACCCTATGTACTGTAGCACCCTACACCAAGTTACCAGTCCTTATAAGGACCTTTGTGGACCAAGTAGGCTGTGTGTGACTGATTAGCAGACTGTACGTCAGTCCCTATACCAATGAAGGACTGCTGCAGTATAGGGCAGCGGTCAGCAGTAGTGCACCTCAACCCTATGTATTGTGGACCGATACCAGTCCTTATAGAATAGCAGACTGTACCTTACTCAACCCTATGTACTGTAGCACCCTACACCAAGTTACCAGTCCTTATAAGGACCTTTGTGGAACAAGTAGGTTGTGTGTGACTGATTAGCAGACTGTACGTCAGTCCCTATACTGATGAAGGACTGCTGCAGTATAGGGCAGCGGTCAGCAGTAGTGCACCTCAACCCTATGTATTGTGGACCGATACCAGTCCTTATAGAATAGCAGACTGTACCTCACTCAACCCTATGTACTGTAGCACCCTATATACCTTACCAGTCCTTATAAGGACTGTTGTGGACCAAGTAGGTTGTGTGTGACTGATTAGCAGACTGTACGTCAGTCCCTATACCGATGAAGGACTGCTGCAGTATAGGGCAGCGGTCAGCAGTAGTGCACCTCAACCCTATGTATTGTGGACCTATACCAGTCCTTATAGAATAGCAGACTGTACCTCACTCAACCCTATGTACTGTAGCACCCTACACCAAGTTACCAGTCCTTATAAGGACCTTTGTGGAACAAGTAGGTTGTGTGTGACTGATTAGCAGACTGTACGTCAGTCCCTATACTGATGAAGGACTGCTGCAGTATAGGGCAGCGGTCAGCAGTAGTGCACCTCAACCCTATGTATTGTACACCGATACCAGTCCTTACAGAATAGCAGACTGTTCCTCACTCAACCCTATGTACTGTAGCACCTTACACCAAGTTACCAGTCCTTATAAGGACATTTGTGGACCAAGTAGGCTGTGTGTGACTGATTAGCAGACTGTACGTCAGTCCCTATACCAATGAAGGACTGCTGCAGTATAGGGCAGCGGTCAGCAGTAGTGCACCTCAACCCTATGTATTGTGGACCGATACCAGTCCTTATAGAATAGCAGACTGTACCTCACTCAACCCTATGTACTGTAGCACCCTATATACCTTACCAGTCCTTATAAGGACTTTTGTGGACCAAGTAGGTTGTGTGTGACTGATTAGCAGACTGTACGTCAGTCCCTATACCGATGAAGGACTGCTGCAGTATAGGGCAGCGGTCAGCAGTAGTGCACCTCAACCCTATGTATTGTGGACCTATACCAGTCCTTATAGAATAGCAGACTGTACCTCACTCAACCCTATGTACTGTAGCACCCTACACCAAGTTACCAGTCCTTATAAGGACCTTTGTGGAACAAGTAGGCTGTGTGTGACTGATTAGCAGACTGTACGTCAGTCCCTATACTGATGAAGGACTGCTGCAGTATAGGGCAGCGGTCAGCAGTAGTGCACCTCAACCCTATGTATTGTGGACCGATACCAGTCCTTATAGAATAGCAGACTGTACCTCACTCAACCCTATGTACTGTAGCACCCTATATACCTTACCAGTCCTTATAAGGACTGTTGTGGACCAAGTAGGTTGTGTGTGACTGATTAGCAGACTGTACGTCAGTCCCTATACCGATGAAGGACTGCTGCAGTATAGGGCAGCGGTCAGCAGTAGTGCACCTCAACCCTATGTATTGTGGACCTATTCCAGTCCTTATAGAATAGCAGACTGTACCTCACTCAACCCTATGTACTGTAGCACCCTACACCAAGTTACCAGTCCTTATAAGGACCTTTGTGGAACAAGTAGGCTGTGTGTGACTGATTAGCAGACTTATTCGTCAGTCCCTATACTGATGAAGGACTGCTGCAGTATAGGGCAGCGGTCAGCAGTAGTGCACCTCAACCCTATGTATTGTACACCGATACCAGTCCTTACAGAATAGCAGACTGTTCCTCACTCAACCCTATGTACTGTAGCACCCTACACCAAGTTACCAGTCCTTATAAGGACCTTTGTGGACCAAGTAGGCTGTGTGTGACTGATTAGCAGACTGTACGTCAGTCCCTATACCAATGAAGGACTGCTGCAGTATAGGGCAGCGGTCAGCAGTAGTGCACCTCAACCCTATGTATTGTGGACCGATACCAGTCCTTATAGAATAGCAGACTGTACCTCACTCAACCCTATGTACTGTAGCACCCTATATACCTTACCAGTCCTTATAAGGACTTTTGTGGACCAAGTAGGTTGTGTGTGACTGATTAGCAGACTGTACGTCAGTCCCTATACCGATGAAGGACTACTGCAGTATAGGGCAGCGGTCAGCAGTAGTGCACCTCAACCCTATGTATTGTGGACCTATACCAGTCCTTATAGAATAGCAGACTGTACCTCACTCAACCCTATGTACTGTAGCACCCTACACCAAGTTACCAGTCCTTATAAGGACCTTTGTGGAACAAGTAGGTTGTGTGTGACTGATTAGCAGACTGTACGTCAGTCCCTATACTGATGAAGGACTGCTGCAGTATAGGGCAGCGGTCAGCAGTAGTGCACCTCAACCCTATGTATTGTGGACCGATACCAGTCCTTATAGAATAGCAGACTGTACCTCACTCAACCCTATGTACTGTAGCACCCTATATACCTTACCAGTCCTTATAAGGACTTTTGTGGACCAAGTAGGTTGTGTGTGACTGATTAGAAGACTGTACGTCAGTCCCTATACCGATGAAGGACTGCTGCAGTATAGGGCAGCGGTCAGCAGTAGTGCACCTCAACCCTATGTATTGTGGACCTATACCAGTCCTTATAGAATAGCAGACTGTACCTCACTCAACCCTATGTACTGTAGCACCCTACACCAAGTTACCAGTCCTTATAAGGACCTTTGTGGAACAAGTAGGTTGTGTGTGACTGATTAGCAGACTGTACGTCAGTCCCTATACTGATAAAGGACTGCTGCAGTATAGGGCAGCGGTCAGCAGTAGTGCACCTCAACCCTATGTATTGTGGACCGATACCAGTCCTTACAGAATAGCAGACTGTACCTCACTCAACCCTATGTACTGTAGCACCCTACACCAAGTTACCAGTCCTTATAAGGACCTTTGTGGACCAAGTAGGTTGTGTGTGACTGATTAGCAGACTGTACGTCAGTCCCTATACCGATGAAGGACTGCTGCAGTATAGGGCAGCGGTCAGCAGTAGTGCACCTCAACCCTATGTATTGTGGACCTATACCAGTCCTTATAGAATAGCAGACTGTACCTCACTCAACCCTATGTACTGTAGCACCCTACACCAAGTTACCAGTCCTTATAAGGACCTTTGTGGAACAAGTAGGTTGTGTGTGACTGATTAGCAGACTGTACGTCAGTCCCTGTACTGATGAAGGACTGCTGCAGTATAGGGCAGCGGTCTGCAGTAGTGCACCTCAACCCTATGTATTGTACACCGATACCAGTCCTTACAGAATAGCAGACTGTTCCTCACTCAACCCTATGTACTGTAGCACCCTACACCAAGTTACCAGTCCTTATAAGGACCTTTGTGGACCAAGTAGGCTGTGTGTGACTGATTAGCAGACTGTACGTCAGTCCCTATACCGATGAAGGACTGCTGCAGTATAGGGCAGCGGTCAGCAGTAGTGCACCTCAACCCTATGTATTGTGGACCGATACCAGTCCTTATAGAATAGCAGACTGTACCTCACTCAATCCTATGTACTGTAGCACCCTATATACCTTACCAGTCCTTATTAGGACTTTTGTGGACCAAGTAGGTTGTGTGTGACTGATTAGCAGACTGTACGTCAGTCCCTATACCGATGAAGGACTGCTGCAATATAGGGCAGCGGTCAGCAGTAGTGCACCTCAACCCTATGTATTGTGGACCTATACCAGTCCTTATAGAATAGCAGACTGTACCTCACTCAACCCTATGTACTGTAGCACCCTACACCAAGTTACCAGTCCTTATAAGCACCTTTGTGGAACAAGTAGGTTGTGTGTGACTGATTAGCAGACTGTACGTCAGTCCCTATACTGATGAAGGACTGCTGCAGTATAGGGCAGCGGTCATCAGTAGTGCACCTCAACCCTATGTATTGTACACCGATACCAGTCCTTACAGAATAGCAGACTGTTCCTCACTCAACCCTATGTACTGTAGCACCCTACACCAAGTTACCAGTCCTTATAAGGACCTTTGTGGACCAAGTAGGCTGTGTGTGACTGATTAGCAGACTGTACGTCAGTCCCTATACCAATGAAGGACTGCTGCAGTATAGGGCAGCGGTCAGCAGTAGTGCACCTCAACCCTATGTATTGTGGACCGATACCAGTCCTTATAGAATAGCAGACTGTACCTCACTCAACCCTATGTACTGTAGCACCCTACACCAAGTTACCAGTCCTTATAAGGACCTTTGTGGAACAAGTAGGTTGTGTGTGACTGATTAGCAGACTGTACGTCAGTCCCTATACTGATGAAGGACTGCTGCAGTATAGGGCAGCGGTCAGCAGTAGTGCACCTCAACCCTATGTATTGTGGACCGATACCAGTCCTTATAGAATAGCAGACTGTACCTCACTCAACCCTATGTACTGTAGCACCCTATATACCTTACCAGTCCTTATAAGGACTGTTGTGGACCAAGTAGGTTGTGTGTGACTGATTAGCAGACTGTACGTCAGTCCCTATACCGATGAAGGACTGCTGCAGTATAGGGCAGCGGTCAGCAGTAGTGCACCTCAACCCTATGTATTGTGGACCTATACCAGTCCTTATAGAATAGCAGACTGTACCTCACTCAACCCTATGTACTGTAGCACCCTACACCAAGTTACCAGTCCTTATAAGGACCTTTGTGGAACAAGTAGGTTGTGTGTGACTGATTAGCAGACTGTACGTCAGTCCCTATACTGATGAAGGACTGCTGCAGTATAGGGCAGCGGTCAGCAGTAGTGCACCTCAACCCTATGTATTGTACACCGATACCAGTCCTTACAGAATAGCAGACTGTTCCTCACTCAACCCTATGTACTGTAGCACCTTACACCAAGTTACCAGTCCTTATAAGGACATTTGTGGACCAAGTAGGCTGTGTGTGACTGATTAGCAGACTGTACGTCAGTCCCTATACCAATGAAGGACTGCTGCAGTATAGGGCAGCGGTCAGCAGTAGTGCACCTCAACCCTATGTATTGTGGACCGATACCAGTCCTTATAGAATAGCAGACTGTACCTCACTCAACCCTATGTACTGTAGCACCCTATATACCTTACCAGTCCTTATAAGGACTTTTGTGGACCAAGTAGGTTGTGTGTGACTGATTAGCAGACTGTACGTCAGTCCCTATACCGATGAAGGACTGCTGCAGTATAGGGCAGCGGTCAGCAGTAGTGCACCTCAACCCTATGTATTGTGGACCTATACCAGTCCTTATAGAATAGCAGACTGTACCTCACTCAACCCTATGTACTGTAGCACCCTACACCAAGTTACCAGTCCTTATAAGGACCTTTGTGGAACAAGTAGGTTGTGTGTGACTGATTAGCAGACTGTACGTCAGTCCCTATACTGATGAAGGACTGCTGCAGTATAGGGCAGCGGTCAGCAGTAGTGCACCTCAACCCTATGTATTGTGGACCGATACCAGTCCTTATAGAATAGCAGACTGTACCTCACTCAACCCTATGTACTGTAGCACCCTATATACCTTACCAGTCCTTATAAGGACTGTTGTGGACCAAGTAGGTTGTGTGTGACTGATTAGCAGACTGTACGTCAGTCCCTATACCGATGAAGGACTGCTGCAGTATAGGGCAGCGGTCAGCAGTAGTGCACCTCAACCCTATGTATTGTGGACCTATACCAGTCCTTATAGAATAGCAGACTGTACCTCACTCAACCCTATGTACTGTAGCACCCTATATACCTTACCAGTCCTTATAAGGACTTTTGTGGACCAAGTAGGTTGTGTGTGACTGATTAGCAGACTGTACGTCAGTCCCTATACCGATGAAGGACTACTGCAGTATAGGGCAGCGGTCAGCAGTAGTGCACCTCAACCCTATGTATTGTGGACCTATACCAGTCCTTATAGAATAGCAGACTGTACCTCACTCAACCCTATGTACTGTAGCACCCTACACCAAGTTACCAGTCCTTATAAGGACCTTTGTGGAACAAGTAGGTTGTGTGTGACTGATTAGCAGACTGTACGTCAGTCCCTATACTGATGAAGGACTGCTGCAGTATAGGGCAGCGGTCAGCAGTAGTGCACCTCAACCCTATGTATTGTGGACCGATACCAGTCCTTACAGAATAGCAGACTGTTCCTTACTCAACCCTATGTACTGTAGCACCCTACACCAAGTTACCAGTCCTTATAAGGACCTTTGTGGACCAAGTAGGCTGTGTGTGACTGATTAGCAGACTGTACGTCAGTCCCTATACCAATGAAGGACTGCTGCAGTATAGGGCAGCGGTCAGCAGTAGTGCACCTCAACCCTATGTATTGTGGACCGATACCAGTCCTTATAGAATAGCAGACTGTACCTCACTCAACCCTATGTACTGTAGCACCCTACACCAAGTTACCAGTCCTTATAAGGACCTTTGTGGAACAAGTAGGTTGTGTGTGACTGATTAGCAGACTGTACGTCAGTCCCTATACTGATGAAGGACTGCTGCAGTATAGGGCAGCGGTCAGCAGTAGTGCACCTCAACCCTATGTATTGTGGACCGATACCAGTCCTTATAGAATAGCAGACTGTACCTCACTCAACCCTATGTACTGTAGCACCCTATATACCTTACCAGTCCTTATAAGGACTGTTGTGGACCAAGTAGGTTGTGTGTGACTGATTAGCAGACTGTACGTCAGTCCCTATACCGATGAAGGACTGCTGCAGTATAGGGCAGCGGTCAGCAGTAGTGCACCTCAACCCTATGTATTGTGGACCTATACCAGTCCTTATAGAATAGCAGACTGTACCTCACTCAACCCTATGTACTGTAGCACCCTACACCAAGTTACCAGTCCTTATAAGGACCTTTGTGGAACAAGTAGGTTGTGTGTGACTGATTAGCAGACTGTACGTCAGTCCCTATACTGATGAAGGACTGCTGCAGTATAGGGCAGCGGTCAGCAGTAGTGCACCTCAACCCTATGTATTGTACACCGATACCAGTCCTTACAGAATAGCAGACTGTTCCTCACTCAACCCTATGTACTGTAGCACCTTACACCAAGTTACCAGTCCTTATAAGGACATTTGTGGACCAAGTAGGCTGTGTGTGACTGATTAGCAGACTGTACGTCAGTCCCTATACCAATGAAGGACTGCTGCAGTATAGGGCAGCGGTCAGCAGTAGTGCACCTCAACCCTATGTATTGTGGACCGATACCAGTCCTTATAGAATAGCAGACTGTACCTCACTCAACCCTATGTACTGTAGCACCCTATATACCTTACCAGTCCTTATAAGGACTTTTGTGGACCAAGTAGGTTGTGTGTGACTGATTAGCAGACTGTACGTCAGTCCCTATACCGATGAAGGACTGCTGCAGTATAGGGCAGCGGTCAGCAGTAGTGCACCTCAACCCTATGTATTGTGGACCTATACCAGTCCTTATAGAATAGCAGACTGTACCTCACTCAACCCTATGTACTGTAGCACCCTACACCAAGTTACCAGTCCTTATAAGGACCTTTGTGGAACAAGTAGGTTATGTGTGACTGATTAGCAGACTGTACGTCAGTCCCTATACTGATGAAGGACTGCTGCAGTATAGGGCAGCGGTCAGCAGTAGTGCACCTCAACCCTATGTATTGTGGACCGATACCAGTCCTTATAGAATAGCAGACTGTACCTCACTCAACCCTATGTACTGTAGCACCCTATATACCTTACCAGTCCTTATAAGGACTGTTGTGGACCAAGTAGGTTGTGTGTGACTGATTAGCAGACTGTACGTCAGTCCCTATACCGATGAAGGACTGCTGCAGTATAGGGCAGCGGTCAGCAGTAGTGCACCTCAACCCTATGTATTGTGGACCTATACCAGTCCTTATAGAATAGCAGACTGTACCTCACTCAACCCTATGTACTGTAGCACCCTACACCAAGTTACCAGTCCTTATAAGGACCTTTGTGGAACAAGTAGGTTGTGTGTGACTGATTAGCAGACTGTACGTCAGTCCCTATACTGATGAAGGACTGCTGCAGTATAGGGCAGCGGTCAGCAGTAGTGCACCTCAACCCTATGTATTGTACACCGATACCAGTCCTTACAGAATAGCAGACTGTTCCTCACTCAACCCTATGTACTGTAGCACCCTACACCAAGTTACCAGTCCTTATAAGGACCTTTGTGGACCAAGTAGGCTGTGTGTGACTGATTAGCAGACTGTACGTCAGTCCCTATACCAATGAAGGACTGCTGCAGTATAGGGCAGCGGTCAGCAGTAGTGCACCTCAACCCTATGTATTGTGGACCGATACCAGTCCTTATAGAATAGCAGACTGTACCTCACTCAACCCTATGTACTGTAGCACCCTATATACCTTACCAGTCCTTATAAGGACTTTTGTGGACCAAGTAGGTTGTGTGTGACTGATTAGCAGACTGTACGTCAGTCCCTATACCGATGAAGGACTACTGCAGTATAGGGCAGCGGTCAGCAGTAGTGCACCTCAACCCTATGTATTGTGGACCTATACCAGTCCTTATAGAATAGCAGACTGTACCTCACTCAACCCTATGTACTGTAGCACCCTACACCAAGTTACCAGTCCTTATAAGGACCTTTGTGGAACAAGTAGGTTGTGTGTGACTGATTAGCAGACTGTACGTCAGTCCCTATACTGATGAAGGACTGCTGCAGTATAGGGCAGCGGTCAGCAGTAGTGCACCTCAACCCTATGTATTGTGGACCGATACCAGTCCTTACAGAATAGCAGACTGTTCCTTACTCAACCCTATGTACTGTAGCACCCTACACCAAGTTACCAGTCCTTATAAGGACCTTTGTGGACCAAGTAGGCTGTGTGTGACTGATTAGCAGACTGTACGTCAGTCCCTATACCAATGAAGGACTGCTGCAGTATAGGGCAGCGGTCAGCAGTAGTGCACCTCAACCCTATGTATTGTGGACCGATACCAGTCCTTATAGAATAGCAGACTGTACCTCACTCAACCCTATGTACTGTAGCACCCTACACCAAGTTACCAGTCCTTATAAGGACCTTTGTGGAACAAGTAGGTTGTGTGTGACTGATTAGCAGACTGTACGTCAGTCCCTATACTGATGAAGGACTGCTGCAGTATAGGGCAGCGGTCAGCAGTAGTGCACCTCAACCCTATGTATTGTGGACCGATACCAGTCCTTATAGAATAGTAGACTGTACCTCACTCAACCCTATGTACTGTAGCACCCTATATACCTTACCAGTCCTTATAAGGACTGTTGTGGACCAAGTAGGTTGTGTGTGACTGATTAGCAGACTGTACGTCAGTCCCTATACCGATGAAGGACTGCTGCAGTATAGGGCAGCGGTCAGCAGTAGTGCACCTCAACCCTATGTATTGTGGACCTATACCAGTCCTTATAGAATAGCAGACTGTACCTCACTCAACCCTATGTACTGTAGCACCCTACACCAAGTTACCAGTCCTTATAAGGACCTTTGTGGAACAAGTAGGTTGTGTGTGACTGATTAGCAGACTGTACGTCAGTCCCTATACTGATGAAGGACTGCTGCAGTATAGGGCAGCGGTCAGCAGTAGTGCACCTCAACCCTATGTATTGTACACCGATACCAGTCCTTACAGAATAGCAGACTGTTCCTCACTCAACCCTATGTACTGTAGCACCTTACACCAAGTTACCAGTCCTTATAAGGACATTTGTGGACCAAGTAGGCTGTGTGTGACTGATTAGCAGACTGTACGTCAGTCCCTATACCAATGAAGGACTGCTGCAGTATAGGGCAGCGGTCAGCAGTAGTGCACCTCAACCCTATGTATTGTGGACCGATACCAGTCCTTATAGAATAGCAGACTGTACCTCACTCAACCCTATGTACTGTAGCACCCTATATACCTTACCAGTCCTTATAAGGACTTTTGTGGACCAAGTAGGTTGTGTGTGACTGATTAGCAGACTGTACGTCAGTCCCTATACCGATGAAGGACTGCTGCAGTATAGGGCAGCGGTCAGCAGTAGTGCACCTCAACCCTATGTATTGTGGACCTATACCAGTCCTTATAGAATAGCAGACTGTACCTCACTCAACCCTATGTACTGTAGCACCCTACACCAAGTTACCAGTCCTTATAAGGACCTTTGTGGAACAAGTAGGTTGTGTGTGACTGATTAGCAGACTGTACGTCAGTCCCTATACTGATGAAGGACTGCTGCAGTATAGGGCAGCGGTCAGCAGTAGTGCACCTCAACCCTATGTATTGTGGACCGATACCAGTCCTTATAGAATAGCAGACTGTACCTCACTCAACCCTATGTACTGTAGCACCCTATATACCTTACCAGTCCTTATAAGGACTGTTGTGGACCAAGTAGGTTGTGTGTGACTGATTAGCAGACTGTACGTCAGTCCCTATACCGATGAAGGACTGCTGCAGTATAGGGCAGCGGTCAGCAGTAGTGCACCTCAACCCTATGTATTGTGGACCTATACCAGTCCTTATAGAATAGCAGACTGTACCTCACTCAACCCTATGTACTGTAGCACCCTATACCAAGTTACCAGTCCTTATAAGGACCTTTGTGGAACAAGTAGGTTGTGTGTGACTGATTAGCAGACTGTACGTCAGTCCCTATACTGATGAAGGACTGCTGCAGTATAGGGCAGCGGTCAGCAGTAGTGCACCTCAACCCTATGTATTGTACACCGATACCAGTCCTTACAGAATAGCAGACTGTTCCTCACTCAACCCTATGTACTGTAGCACCCTACACCAAGTTACCAGTCCTTATAAGGACCTTTGTGGACCAAGTAGGCTGTGTGTGACTGATTAGCAGACTGTACGTCAGTCCCTATACCAATGAAGGACTGCTGCAGTATAGGGCAGCGGTCAGCAGTAGTGCACCTCAACCCTATGTATTGTGGACCGATACCAGTCCTTATAGAATAGCAGACTGTACCTCACTCAACCCTATGTACTGTAGCACCCTATATACCTTACCAGTCCTTATAAGGACTTTTGTGGACCAAGTAGGTTGTGTGTGACTGATTAGCAGACTGTACGTCAGTCCCTATACCGATGAAGGACTACTGCAGTATAGGGCAGCGGTCAGCAGTAGTGCACCTCAACCCTATGTATTGTGGACCTATACCAGTCCTTATAGAATAGCAGACTGTACCTCACTCAACCCTATGTACTGTAGCACCCTACACCAAGTTACCAGTCCTTATAAGGACCTTTGTGGAACAAGTAGGTTGTGTGTGACTGATTAGCAGACTGTACGTCAGTCCCTATACTGATGAAGGACTGCTGCAGTATAGGGCAGCGGTCAGCAGTAGTGCACCTCAACCCTATGTATTGTGGACCGATACCAGTCCTTATAGAATAGCAGACTGTACCTCACTCAACCCTATGTACTGTAGCACCCTATATACCTTACCAGTCCTTATAAGGACTTTTGTGGACCAAGTAGGTTGTGTGTGACTGATTAGAAGACTGTACGTCAGTCCCTATACCGATGAAGGACTGCTGCAGTATAGGGCAGCGGTCAGCAGTAGTGCACCTCAACCCTATGTATTGTGGACCTATACCAGTCCTTATAGAATAGCAGACTGTACCTCACTCAACCCTATGTACTGTAGCGCCCTACACCAAGTTACCAGTCCTTATAAGGACCTTTGTGGAACAAGTAGGTTGTGTGTGACTGATTAGCAGACTGTACGTCAGTCCCTATACTGATGAAGGACTGCTGCAGTATAGGGCAGCGGTCAGCAGTAGTGCACCTCAACCCTATGTATTGTGGACCGATACCAGTCCTTATAGAATAGCAGACTGTACCTCACTCAACCCTATGTACTGTAGCACCCTATATACCTTACCAGTCCTTATAAGGACTTTTGTGGACCAAGTAGGTTGTGTGTGACTGATTAGAAGACTGTACGTCAGTCCCTATACTGATGAAGGACTGCTGCAGTATAGGGCAGCAGTCAGCAGTAGTGCACCTCAACCCTATGTATTGTGGACCGATACCAGTCCTTATAGAATAGCAGACTGTACCTCACTCAACCCTATGTACTGTAGCACCCTATATACCTTACCAGTCCTTATAAGGACTTTTGTGGACCAAGTAGGTTGTGTGTGACTGATTAGAAGACTGTACGTCAGTCCCTATACCGATGAAGGACTGCTGCAGTATAGGGCAGCGGTCAGCAGTAGTGCACCTCAACCCTATGTATTGTGGACCTATACCAGTCCTTATAGAATAGCAGACTGTACCTCACTTAACCCTATGTATTGTAGCACCCTACACCAAGTTACCAGTCCTTATAAGGACCTTTGTGGACCAAGTAGGTTGTGTGTGACTGATTAGCAGACTGTACGTCAGTCCCTATACCGATGAAGGACTGCTGCAGTATAGGGCAGCGGTCAGCAGTAGTGCACCTCAACCCTATGTATTGTGGACCTATACCAGTCCTTATAGAATAGCAGACTGTACCTCACTCAACCCTATGTACTGTAGCACCCTACACCAAGTTACCAGTCCTTATAAGGACCTTTGTGGACCAAGTAGGTTGTGTGTGACTGATTAGCAGACTGTACGTCAGTCCCTATACCGATGAAGGACTGCTGCAGTATAGGGCAGCGGTCAGCAGTAGTGCACCTCAACCCTATGTATTGTGGACCTATACCAGTCCTTATAGAATAGCAGACTGTACCTCACTCAACCCTATGTACTGTAGCACCCTACACCAAGTTACCAGTCCTTATAAGGACCTTTGTGGAACAAGTAGGTTGTGTGTGACTGATTAGCAGACTGTACGTCAGTCCCTATACTGATGAAGGACTGCTGCAGTATAGGGCAGCGGTCAGCAGTAGTGCACCTCAACCCTATGTATTGTGGACCGATACCAGTCCTTATAGAATAGCAGACTGTACCTCACTCAACCCTATGTACTGTAGCACCCTATATACCTTACCAGTCCTTATAAGGACTTTTGTGGACCAAGTAGGTTGTGTGTGACTGATTAGAAGACTGTACGTCAGTCCCTATACCGATGAAGGACTGCTGCAGTATAGGGCAGCGGTCAGCAGTAGTGCACCTCAACCCTATGTATTGTGGACCTATACCAGTCCTTATAGAATAGCAGACTGTACCTCACTTAACCCTATGTATTGTAGCACCCTACACCAAGTTACCAGTCCTTATAAGGACCTTTGTGGAACAAGTAGGTTGTGTGTGACTGATTAGCAGACTGTACGTCAGTCCCTATACTGATGAAGGACTGCTGCAGTATAGGGCAGCGGTCAGCAGTAGTGCACCTCAACCCTATGTATTGTGGACCGATACCAGTCCTTACAGAATAGCAGACTGTACCTCACTCAACCCTATGTACTGTAGCACCCTACACCAAGTTACCAGTCCTTATAAGGACCTTTGTGGAACAAGTAGGTTGTGTGTGACTGATTAGCAGACTGTACGTCAGTCCCTATACTGATGAAGGACTGCTGCAGTATAGGGCAGCGGTCAGCAGTAGTGCACCTCAACCCTATGTATTGTGGACCGATACCAGTCATTATAGAATAGCAGACTGTACCTCACTCAACCCTATGTACTGTAGCACCCTACACCAAGTTACCAGTCCTTATAAGGACTTTTGTGGACCAAGTAGGTTGTGTGTGAGTGATTAGCAGACTGTACGTCAGTCCCTATACCGATGAAGGACTGTTGCAGTATAGGGCAGCGGTCAGCAGTAGTGCACCTCAACCCTATGTATTGTGGACCTATACCAGTCCTTACAGAATAGCAGACTGTACCTCACTCAACCCTATGTACTGTAGCACCCTAGACAGACCAAGTTACCAGTCCTGATAAAGAGCTTTGTGGAACAAGTGAGTTGTGACTGATTAGCAGACTGCAGCAGAAGGGCAGCAGTCAAGTATAATATTCTTTCTATATTTGGAAGAAAGAATATTATACGTGTACAAGCCTATTACCATACCACTGATACCAGTCCTGAAAAGAACCTTTGTGGAACTAATAGTAACAGCTACTGTTTAAACTGACCCTCACTGCCTGACACACTGCTTCCTGCCTGTCCCTATATAAACTGGCTAAACAGAGGCTACTGGAACAATAATTGGTTACTGGAATAGCACTTTTGTGGACCTGATAGTAACAGCTAATGATGATGACTAATCTGACTGTCCCTACAACAGCAGCACACAGCGCCCTGTCCCTTTCTCTAAACTGACAAAAGACACTCAGGCTGCTGCAACAATCAGTAGCACAGCAAACCTATATACACCTAACACCTATACCAGTCCTGAAAAGAACTTTTGTGTACCAAATAGCTAGCGATTTATCTCTCCCTGCTCCACACAGCAACCTCTCCCTATAGTGACAGAAGAAAGAATGTAAAATGGCCGCCGGATCGGGTGTATTTATAAGTTAGGGGGAATGTCCAAGTGTCCATGTGCTGTAATGTCTCAATTGGCTGTCCTGTACCCCATGATGGATGTGTCATCAGGTCAAAGTTCTTTTACACAGTAAAAACACGGAGGTCCGCCGGGCGAACGGCGCCAATAGTCCGCCGAACGGGCGGACCGCGAACAGCCGAAATTTGCCGCGAAACGACCGCCGGGTGAACTGTTCGGCCATCACTACTTATAAGGACCTTTGTGGAACAAGTAGGTTGTGAATGATTAGCAGACTGCAGCAGAAGGGCAGCAGTCAAGTATAATATTCTTTCTATATTTGGAAGAAAGAATATTATACGTGTACAAGCCTATTACCATACCACTGATACCAGTCCTGAAACGAACCTTTGTGGACCTAATATAGTAACAGCTACTGATTAAACTGACCCTCACTGCCTCACATACTGCTTCCTGCCTGTCCCTATATAAACTGACAAAACAGAGGCTACTGGAACAATAACTGGAATAGCACTTTTGTGGACCTGATAGTAACAGCTAATGACTAAACTGACTGTCCCTACAGCACACACCGTCCTGTCCCTTTCTCTAAACTGACAAAAGACACTGAGGCTGCTGCAACAATCAGTAGCACAGCAAACCTATATACACCTAACACCTATACCAGTCCTGAAAATAACTTTTGTGTACCAAATAGCTAGCGATTTGGGTCACTGCAATCTCTCCCTGCTCCACACAGGAACCTCTCCCTATAGTGACAGAAGAAAGAATGTAAAATGGCCACCGGATCGGGTGTATTTATAAGTTAGGGGGAATGTTCAAGTGTCCATGTGCTGTAATGTCTCAATTGGCTGTCCTGTACCCCATGATGGATGTGTCATCATAGGTCAAAGTTCTTTTACACAGAAAACACGGAAGTCCGCCGGGCGAACGGTGGCAGTAGTCAGCCGATCGGGCGAATCGCGAACAGCCGAAATTCGCAGCGAAACGACCGCCGGGCGAACCGTTTGGCCATCACTAGTTGCTATAGCAAGGAGGGTTTTGGAATTGGCTGTTTTTTCTTGTAAAGAGTCGTGTTGCGTCCTTGTATGCCAAAAGTGATCTCAGGTTTTCACCTGAACCAAGATATTGTCCTGCCATCATTTTCTTTCAAAACCATGTTTTAGGGAAGAGAAGTCACAACATTGTCTTGATGTGTTGAGAGTGGTCAAGGTCTATTTAAAGACCACTGCTTGGATCCCGAAGACTGATGTCTTGTTTGTGCTGCCAGAAGGTACTAGAAAAGGACAGGCAGCATCGAAATCCACTGTCGCTAAGTGGATTTGGAAAGTTATAATTCAGGCTTATGATTTAAAGGTTAAGATTCCACCTTTTCAAGTCAAAGCATACTCTACCAATTGTTGCTTTTTGGACAGTGCATCATCAGGCCTCCACGGCTCAGATCTGTAAGGCTGAAACTTGGTCTTCAGTGCATACATTCACCAGGTTTTATCATTTGGATGTAAGAAGGCATGAGGATATTGCCTTTGGGTGCAGTGTGCTGCAGGCAGCAGTATAGGCCCTCAAGTCTGGGGGTGCCCTACGGGTTGTGGTCCCCTCCCCTCAAATAGCATTGCTATGGAACGTCCCATATAGTTAATACTATGGCTCTGTGTCCTGTGATGTATGATAAAGAAAATAGGATTTTTATAACAGCTTACCTGCAAAATATTTTTCTTGGAGTACATCACGGGACACAGAGGTCCCTCCCCTCTTTTGGGTTTTGTGTATATTGAGTTACTACAAACTGAGGAACTCCTGGTAGGAGGTGGGGTTATATAGGTACTGAACTTCCTGTATTGAGTGTGCCAGTGTCCATCACCTGAAGTTGCCTATGTACATATAGTTAATACTATGGCTCTGTGTCCCGTGATGTATTCCAAGAAAAGGATTTTACAGGTAAGCTGTTATAAAAATCCTATTATCTTTTTTGAATGTCATGTTAAGAGTGAAGTTTATTCATTTTTTGAATGATTTTAATTTGCAGATCAGGAAGACGCAAGACTACCAACAATAGTGGAAAGTGCTCCAATCAGAATGCTTTTTCTTCTTCTGTTCTGGTCCCTGCTCCAAGAGGCAGAAGAAGAATGTTGTCAGAACGTGTGGATTCAGAAAACAATATTGCAAATCAGTTAGAGCAGACTTTAAATGCACTGATTGACAAAGTGAACGATCGAAAAAACATCCAAGAGTCATTTTGGCAGGCTGTCGTTGCACAAATGACAAGAACCAATGACAGCCTTGAAAATATCCATGCATAATTGGCAAATATTGTTCCAAGTTTGTTGCGCCAACAGCAAACTTTGAATAATATGTTGGAGGAGCAAAAGAAAATGTCCACTGCTCTAATTTATTTAGTGGGTGCTGTGGCTCCACTGTGTCAACAAATGCCCCCTGCTAATGACACAGATAATGGGACAGATACCACTAATATTTAATTATGTTTGCAGTACATTTCTAATAGGGTGCATGTCCGAGATGGGAAAGATGTGCTTCCCAGAGCTACGACACATCTGATCATGTGCTCTCCAGCTATTGTTGCCTTAAAGATTTTTTTCTGATGTACAGTGCCTTGAAGAAATATATTCACACAGACATATTTGTATTGGGATTTTATGTGATAGACCAACACAAAGTGGCTCATAATTGTGAAGTGGAAGAAACATGATAAATAGTTTTACATTTTTTTAATATAAATAAATATCTGAAAAGAGTTATTTGCATTTGTATTTTGCCCCCTGGAGTCAATACTTTGTAAAACCGCCTTTTGCTGCAATTACAGCTGCTAGTCTTTTTGGGGATGTCTCTACCAGCTTTTCGCACCTAGAGTGTGAAGTATTTGCCCATTCTTCTTTGCAAAATAGCTCAAGCTCTGTCAGATTGGATGGAGAGCATCTGTGAACAGCAAATTTCAAGTTTTGCCACAGATTCTCAATTGGGTTTATGGTCTGGATGGTCCATTCTAACACACGATTAGGGATGAGCTTCGTGTTCGAGTCGAACATACGTTCGACTCGAACATCGGCTGTTCGCCCGTTCGGCGAATTTCGAACATTATGGGCCATTCGTGCCAAATTCGTGTGGCGCTCACGGCCCACAATGCACTGCGTCATCGCAGTGCATTGCTGGCTCATGATTGGCCAAGCATGCACTGTGACCCCGCATGCTTGGCCAATCACAGCGCCAGCAGCGAGGAGAGCCATGATTGGCCACAGGCAGGATGCCTGTGGCCAATCATAGCTCAGGCTGTGTAGTACACGCCCCACACTATATAAGGCCGCCAGCGCGGCAGCCTTGTGTAGTGTGTTGGCGTCTGAAGCAGTTAGTGGGTGTTCTGTGTACCTTCAACACAGTACACACCGATCGTTATCAGCCGATTTTCGATCTTGCTCTTCTGTAGTGGTTGTTGTCTGCTTTCCCTGACCGCAGTATACACCGCTATATTCACCTCACCTATATAGCTAGTGATCTATCTTTTATAATAGAGCTTGCAGTCAGTAGTGTTAGGAGCTTGTGCGTGCTGTCTGCGTGCTCTGTACCCAGTACACACGGCTATATCCACCTACATAGCTCTTCTCTATTTGAGCCCACTTGCCATCTGCAGGAGTTATTGGAAGTTGTGTATGCCTCCAGCACAGCACAGTATACATCTGTATATACCCCTTTATCTCTGGTGTTATATAAAAAAGGCATCTGCAGGAGTTAGTGGGTGTTTTGTGCCTCCAGCACAATATACACCTGTATCTACCCTTTATTGCTGTTCTCTAATAGAGCCATCTGCAGGGCTTAGTGGGTGTTGTGTGACTCCATTACAGTATACCCCTTTATCTCGGGTGTTCTATAATAAAGGCATCTGCAGGAGTTAGTGGGTGTTGTGTGCCTCCAGCACAATATACACTACCCAACTGCTGTTTTAACCAACTCCCTTCAGGCCATTACCATGTCTGGAAGGCCAGCAAGGAGAGGCAGACAGGCGCGAGCCGATAAAAGAGGGCAAGCAGGCTCTGTGTCTAGAGACAACAGTGCTGGTCGTGGACGCGGTGCATTGTCATCAGCACGTGGCCATGGGACACGCTTGTCCTTCTTTTCGGCAGCTGGACATGTTGAACCGCAACATGCCAATGACTTGGTAGAGTGGATGACCAGGCCCTCTTCATCCTTCTCATCCTCTCTCACCCAGTCTCAGGGTACTAGCAAAGCAGCTGCCAACGCATCGTCTTCCCTCCTCTCAATGTCATCATCAGTGACTCCTTCCCTAGACCCACCACGTCCTCCTGAGGAGTCTCCTGAACTCTTTGAGCACAGTGTTGGGTACATGCTCCAGGAGGATGCCCAGTGTTTTGTAGCCTCTGATGATGACACTCAGCTAGAGGAAGGCAGTAGCGTGAATGCAGAGAGAGGGGATGCTCAAGAAGGACAGCAATCTGGCAGTCATGTTCCACAAGCTGCAGCATATTGCCAGGTTTGCTACAGCGATGAAGAGGGAGGGGATGATGAGGGCACTGACTCCACGTGGGTGCCTGGTAGGAGGGAGGAGGAGGAGGAGGAGGAGAAGGAGGAGGCACATGTCCAACGAGGCAGGATGCCCTCCGGGGGCCAGCTTAGGGGCAGCATACCGACTGAATCACACCGCAGAGCTCCGCCTGTGCAGGGCGCTGCCTCTGCGCGTTATTCTAAAAGTTCTTTGGTGTGGGCCTTTTTTGAGACGAGTGCATCAGATCGCACCGCTGCTATTTGCAACATATGTCTCAAGCGTATCTCGCGTGGCCAAAACATCAGCCGCTTGGGCACCACATGCTTGACCAGACATATGTTGACCTGCCATGCAGCTCATTGGCAAGCGTACCTCAAAGACCCACACCAAAGAACAAAGCGGACCTCTCCTTGCTCCTCATCAGCTGGGATCTTCAACCCCACTAGACCTTCAGTCCTCTCTGAAACCTGCCCTGAGAGGAATGAAGGTGTAGAATTAGGTGTGTCACAGCCAAGTGCTTCCGGGCACTCTGCTAGCAGGACACCAACGTCCGATTATAGCAGGCAAATGTCCCTGCCCCAGCTGCTGGACCGGCGAAAGAAGTTCACTCCCAGCCATCCACATGCCCAGCGGTTAAATGCTAGCTTGGCTAAATTGCTACCACTTCAACTGCTGCCTTTTCAGTTGGTAGACTCGGCCCCCTTCCGTGAGTTTGTACAATGTGCGGTTCCTCAGTGGCAGGTCCCCAAACGCCACTTTTTCTCACGGAAGGCGATTCCGGCTCTCTACCGGCATGTGGAAGGCAATGTCCTTGCCTCGCTGGACAGGGCGGTCAACGGTAAGGTGCATATTACCGCTGACTCATGGTCCAGCAGGCATGGACAGGGACGTTACCTGTCTTTCACGGCCCATTGGGTCACTCTTCTGGCAGCTGGGAAGGATGCAGGACAACGTGCAGTAGTGTTGGAGGTTGTTCCGCCACCACGCCTCCTAAATGCTACTATTGGTTGTGACACACCTCTCTCCTCCACCCCCTCCTCTTCTTCTTCCTCCATGGCCTCTTCCAGTGCTCTGTCCTCAGAACCAGCGGTGCTCCGTAGGCGTTCCAGGGGCTACGCAAGTACGCAGGCAAAACAATGCCATGCCGTGCTTGCGCTGGTTTGTTTGGGGGACAGGAGCCACACTGGGGCGGATGTTTTGTCAGCTCTGCAGGGGCAGGCCGAGAGGTGGTTGACGCCATGCCAGCTTAAGCCAGGAATGGTGGTTTGCGACAATGGCACCAACCTCCTCTCCGCCCTCCGACAGGGACAACTGACCCATGTGCCCTGTGTAGCTCACGTCCTTAACCTGGTGGTGCAGCGGTTCTTGGGCAGGTACCCCGGCTTACAGGATGTCCTGAAGCAGGCCAGGAAAGTCTGTGTGCATTTCTGCCGATCATTTAATGCCTGTGCTCGGCTGACTGAGCTCCAAAAGGAGTTGAACCTGCCCAAGAACCGCCTTATATGTGACATGCCCACCAGGTGGAACTCAACGTTGGCCATGCTGCAGCGGCTGCACACGCAGCAGAGGGCCATCAATGAGTACCTGTGCGACTACGGCACCAGGACAGGGTCAGGGGAGCTCGGTTTTTTCTCACCACGCCAGTGGGGCATGATCAGGGATGCATGCACTGTCCTGTCACCGTCTGAGGAGACCACAAGGATGGTGAGCAGTGACAGTGCATGCATCAGTGACACTGTACCTCTTGTCCACCTCTTGGAGCATACGCTGCGTGGAATAATGGACAGGGCACTTGAGGCAGAACAGAGGCAGGAAGAGGAGGACTTCCTTGCCTCTCAAGGCCCCCTTTATCCAGACAGTGTTCCTGCTGTGCCACCCATCACACAGGAAGAGGATGAGGAGGAGGAGGAGGAGGAGGATGATTGTGTCAGCATGGAGGTGGAGGCTGGCACTCAGCATCAGCAGCAGCAGTCTTGTAGGGATGATTTACAGTCCCAAGAAACACGTGGACTTGTACGTGGCTGGGAGGAGGTAGCTGCGGATCATGTTGTCCTTAGTGACCCAGAGGACTCCGGACCGAATGCCTCAGCTAACCTACGCTGCATGGCATCCCTGATCCTGCAAAGCCTGCGGAAGGATCCTTGTATTCTTCGGATCAAGGAGAGGGACCATTACTGGCTGGCCACTCTCCTTAATCCACGGTACAAGGGTAAGGTTGCCGACCTTATCTTGCCATCGCAGAGGGAGCAGAGGATGAGACATCTCCGGGAGGCCTTGCAGAAAGGTCTGTGCAACGCGTTCCCAGAGACTGGGAGGTTACAAACTCCTGGTCCTGGACAACGTGTTGCTGAGGCATCGGTCAGAAGGAGCGGTGGAGAAGGTGGCCATCTGACTGATGCTTTCAGACAATTTTTTAGTCCGCAGCCCCAAGGTATGATCGGTTCCAGCAACCATCGCCAGCGTCTGATTTACATGGTGCAGGAATACCTAGGGGCAAGGTCAGACTTGGACACCTTTCCCACCGAAAATCCTCTGGCTTACTGGGTCTTGAGGATGGATCACTGGCCAGAGCTTGCACAGTATGCAATTGAGCTACTGGCCTGTCCTGCATCCAGCGTTCTTTCGGAACGCACCTTCAGTGCTGCTGGTGGCTTTGTTACCGATCACAGGGTGCGTCTGTCCACCGAATCAGTTGATCGACTGACCTTCATCAAGATGAATCAGTCTTGGATCACCCACAGCTACCAAGCACCTGAAGCTGATGTAACCGAATAATTTTTTTTGAAATATCACATCCCTTCAAGACTGCCTATGCTGATGCTGAGTGACTGTCCTGTTATGTTGATTGTCTATCCTCTTCCTCCTCCGCTGATATGTTGGAAGAACATTTCTGGTTCTGGGTGATGCCATCAGCCCAATTTTTTCTGCCCCTGTTTAACAGGGGCGTTTAATTACAATTTTTGATGCAATGCTTTGCAGCAGGGCTAATTCCTGCAATAAAACTAGAGTATATGGGAGAGGTTGCAGTGTGGTGGCACCAGCACCAGTGCCTAAGGCCCAATTTTTCTGCCCCTGTTTAACAGGGACTAGTAATTACAATTCTTGATATAATATTTCACAGGAGGGCCCATTCCTGTGCCCACCCAGAGTAACTGTGAGGACTTATAGTGTTGTGGCACCAGCACCACAACCACCAAAGGTCAATTTTTCTACCACTGTTCAACAATGGCATGTAATTACAATTCTTGATATAATCGTTCATAGCAGGGTGCCCCAGCGCCCACCAAGAGTCACTTTGAGGGCTTACAATGTTGTGGCAAAACCAACAAGTTGTTCCGCCATTTCTGCAGAGCATATAGGGCAGGCCCCTACTTTCAAACATCCAACTTACAAACATCTCCTACTTGCAAACGGAAGGAGACAACAGCAAGTGAGATGAAAAAAGATGTACGACAAAACAAATTATACAGGGGTGATAACCCTTCCCTATGTTTTCCAAAAAGCTTAAAAATAGTTTTTTTGACTGAAGCTACACTTTAAAAATGTACCAGTTGAAAATTACAAACAGATTCAACTTAACACAACAAACCTACACAGTCCCTGTCTTGTTTGCACCGCCTGTATACTGCTGTTCTGAGTATATAGGGCCTGGGGGCCACACGCATTTCCTTTTTTTAATATGGGTACGGGGTTCCCTTTAATATGCGTACAAGACCCAAAGGGGCTGGTAATGGGCAGGGAGGGCTACGCATGCCATTTTTCTCAATGATTTTCAACCATATTGCAGGAACCAGATATAACATTAAAACCGAAAGCAGTTTTCAATGATGTTATTTCAGTTTAACCACTTAACAACCGCCCATTGCGATTAACGGCTTCAGGGCGGTTGTTTAACTCTGAGAGGCCGTTAATTAACGGCCTCCCAGAATTCTGCTCTCGCGCGCCCCCTGGGGCGCGCACTCGAGAGCATCCGTGACCGCCGGGTCCACAGGACCCGGCGCATCACGAATCACGGTAAACGGCCGCTCAGCGCGGCCGTTTACCACGTGATCGCTCCGTCAAATGACGGAGTGATCACTTGTAAACAAACCGGCGTCATGTTATGACGCCGGTTCCTCCCTCCCCCTCTCTGTACCGATCGGTACAGCGGAGGGGGAAGAGATCGGTGTCAGCAGCGATGTGGGCTGCATCTGCAGTGCCCACATCGCTGCGCACCGAAAATGAACCCCTCAATTCCCTGCCAACACTCTGCAATACCCTGCCATTACTCTGCATTACTCTGCAATACCCCCATTACTCTGCATTACTCTGCAATACCCCCATTACTCTGCAATACCCCCATTACTCTGCATTACCCTGCAACACTCTGCATTACCCTGCAACACTCTGCATTACCCTGCAACACTCTGCATTACCCTGCAACACTCTGCATTACCCTGCAGCACTCTGCATTACCCTGCAACACTCTGCATTACCCTGCAACACTCTGCATTGCCCTGCAACACTCTGCATTGCCCTGCAACACTCTGCATTGCAATGCAACACTCTGCATTGCAATGCAACACTCTGCATTGCCCTGCAACACTCCGCAATGCCCTGCAACGCTCCGCAATACCCTGCAATGCTCCGCAACACCTTGCAACACTCCGCAACACTCCGCAATACCCTGCAACACTCTGCAACACCTTGCAACACTCCGCAATACCCTGCAACACTCCGCAACACCTTGCAACACTCTGCAATACCCTGCAACACTCTGCAATACCCTGCAACACTCTGCAACACCTTGCAATACCCTGCAACACCTTGCAATACCCTGCAACACTCTGCAATACCCTGCAACGCCCTGCAACACTCCGCAACGCCCTGCAACACTCCGCAACGCCCTGCAACACTCCGCAATGCCCTGCAACACTCCGCAACGCCCTGCAACACTCCGCAACGCCCTGCAACACTCCGCAATGCCCTGCAACACTCCCCAATGCCCTGCAACACTCCGCAATGCCCTGCAACACTCTGCAATGCCCTGCAACACTCCGCAACACCTTGCAACACTCTGCAATACCCTGCAACACTCTGCAATACTCTGCAACACTCTGCAACGCTTTGCAATACCCTGCAACACTCTGCAATACCCTGCAACACTCTGCAATACCCTGCAACACCCGCCAATACCCTGCAACACTCTGCAATGCTCTGCAACACCCGCCAATACCCTGCAACACTCTGCAATGCTCTGCAACACCCGCCAATACCCTGCAACACTCTGCAATGCTCTGCAACACCCGCCAATACCCTGCAATGCAATACTCTGCAACGCCATACTCTGAGATACCCAGCCATAGTCGGTGATACCCTGCAATACCCAGCCATAGACATCCCCCCCCCTCTCCCGCCGCCCTCCGGTGCTTCTATCGAATCGCTAATACGATCAAAGACAGAATCTTTTTTTTTTTTTTTTTTTTCATGCTTCCTAGCTTAGAGGTGAGATGTGGGGTCTTATTGACCCCACATCTCACTGTAAAGAGGACCTGTCATGCCATATTCCTATTACAAGGGATGTTTACATTCCTTGTAATAGGAATAAAAGTGATCAAAAAAATTATTTTTGGGGAAAAAAATGTCAAACTAAAATAAATAAAGTAAAATGAACAATAAAAAAATGTTTTTTTTTTTTAAAGCGCCCCTGTCCCCATGTGCTCGCATGCAGAAGCGAACGCATACGTAAGTCCCGCCCACATATGAAAACGGTGTTCAAACCACACATGTGAGGTATCGCTGCGAACGTTAGAGCGAGAGCAATAATTCTAGCCCTAGACCTCCTCTGTAACTCAAAACATATAACCAGTAAAAAAAAAATTAAATTGTCGCCTATGGGGATTTTTAAGTAGCGACGTTTGGCGCCATTCCACGAGCGTGTGCAATTTTGCTATTTACTCAGCGTAACTTCATCTTTCACATTATGGAAAAATTGGGCTAACTTTACTGTTTTTTTTTTTTTTTTTTTTTTAAGCCCAAAACTGTTTTTTTTTTTCCAAAAAAAAGCATTCGAAAAATTACTGCGCAAATACCGTGCGAGATAAAAAGTTGCAAAGACCACCATTGTATTCTCCAGGGTGTTTGCTAAAAAAACATATATAATGTTTTGGAGTTCTATGTAATTTTCTAGCAAATAAATGATGATTTTTACATGTAGGAGAGAAATGTCAGAATTGTCCTGGGTGCTCCAGAACACCTGATGGCGCTCCCTGCATGTTGGGCCTCTGTATGTGGCCACACTGTGTAAAAGTCTCACACATATGGTATCGCCATACTCGGAAGTAATAGCAGAATGTGTTTTGGGGTGTAATTTGTGGTATGCATATGCTGTGTGTGAGAAATAACCTGATAATATGACAATTTTGTGAAAAAAAAAAAAAAAGTAAAAAAAATCTTGATTTTGCAAAGAATTGTGGGAAAAAATGACAACTTCAAAAAACTCATCATGCCTCTTACTAAATACCTTGGAATGTCTTCTTTCCAAAAAGGGGTAATTTGGGGGGTATTTGTACTTTTCTGGCATGTTAGGGTCTCAAGAATTGAAATAGGCCGTCAGTACTTCAGGTGTGATCAATTTTCAGATATTGGCACCATAGCTTGTGGACTCTATAACTTTCACAAAGACCAAATAATATCCACCAATTTGTACTTATTTTTACCAAAGATATGTAGTAGTATAAATTTTGGCCAAAATTTATGAAGAAAAAATTACTAATCTGCTAAATTTTCTAACAGAAACAAAGAAAAATTCATTTTTTTACAGAATTTTCGGTATTTTTTCCTTTATAGCACAAAAAATAAAAAACCCAGCGGTGATTAAATACCACCAAAAGAAAGCTCTATTTGTGTGAAAAAAAGGACCAAAATTTCATATAGGTCCAGTGTTGCATGACTGAGTAATTGTCATTCAAAATGCGAGAGCACCGAAAGCTGAAAATTGGTCTGGTTATTAAGGGTGTTTAAGTGCCCAGTGGTCAAGTGGTTAATGTCATTTTGTGCAGGGACTGTTCTAAACACGGGAAACACGTGGCACTTCACAGGCATACTACAGACACCCCCCAGGCACCATATTTAAAGGAATATTTCACTTTTTTTTTACTTTAATCGTCATTAAAATCAGTGCTCCCGCCAAAACGGCCATTTTTAAAAACATTTTAGGCATTGATCCATGTCCCCTGGGGCAGGAGCCAGGTCCCTAAACCCTTTTTAGGACAGTATCTTGCATATTAGCCGTTAAAATTAGCACTTTTTGGGGCGTGGCTTGGCCGCTGACCGGAATGGCCGCATAAGTGCTGAGCTCCACACATCCACGCAGCTACGATCAGCATCCAGCGCCATCCGATACCGCAATTTATCCCACGGAGCTCCAGGGATCACCCCGCACCACCGGGGACATGACTCGAGGCAGAACCGCCGCCCACGGAGCGAGGAAACTTACTGATTTCTACATGAAGCCGGCCGGCGTACAGGCCCAAGATGGCGCCGACCGGGATGAAAGCCACACATCTCAGGAGACACCCGCGGCCTCGGCGGCCCCCGCATCCATAGAGGATCACCTCTCTGATATGGAGGAATCTGGAGAACAGCAGCGTTTGCCCGCCATATCACCGGCTGACAGAGGTAAGAGAGCAGCAATCTCCCCAGCACACTCTCCCTCTAAGCCTCCCCTAGTGAAGAAGCAACATGGCGCTGGCATCTGTAGTCCCACAGCAGCACTAGGTGACTCTAACTCCTCGCTGGCTGCTTACAATACCTCAGACAGCCCTGCTTCTGAACATACACTGAAAGCCATGCTACTCTCATTACAAGCAGACATGCAGAAAGAGCTCAGATCCTCCATTAACCATTTGTTGGACAGAGTAGATGACATGGAAGACCGCATAGATCACATTGAGCACCATCTCTCTGCTGCCACTAGCTCCCATAACACTGTGGTTGACATTCAAGATGAACATACTACAGCTATCCGCCAACTGCGTCTTAAAGTCGCAGACCTCGAGGACCGCTCGAGGGCAGAATAATATCAAGATCCGGGGAGTCCCAGAGACTGTGTCACCCCCCCCGATATTGTCCCTTACTTGCACCAGCTGTTTCACAAGATCTTACCGGCCCTTACGCCGCAGGATCTCCTCATTGATAGAGTGCATAGAATCCATAAACCACAGCACCTGCCTGACTCAATACCCAGAGATATCCTGGCTAGGATATACTTCTTTAATACTAAGGAGCAGATTATGAGGGCCGCGAGAACCATACGCAACCTCCCTGATCCCTTTGCTAAGATTCAACTATATAATGATATCTCAGCCGCCACCTCACAGGCACGCAAGGCCTTCTCACAAATTACTGCGATACTCATAGAACATAAAATCGCATATAAATGGGGATTTCCCACCAAGCTTCTTGTAAACTACCAGCAACAACAAGTCGCATTTCTGACCCCCAAAGATGGATTCAAACAGTTACATAATTGGGGCATCTCCCCTCACGCACCCCCGGCTCCAACTCTGAATACTAGATCTACGAAGATCCCTTCTAAATGGGCTACAAAAATTAAATCATGAACCTCCGAGAACTGGGGGGCCTCCCCCCTGGGCACCCCCCCTTCTAAACAGGTGCTTGACTTAACAGGTAAAAGTGGATGACTGCTTTATTTCTTTTGAAACCCCCCACGCCGAACTGCCACTGTGTGCCACGCACACGGCATTACCCACACCTGTACTCCCAACTCACCATCACAGCTAGTTTCCAGCCACTCTTTGTTCCCCCGGGAACTATCTGAGTTCGTGGTTTACGCCTCTATATCTCCCGGTCAACGATATAGAAGCTTTAACACTGATTGTTTTATATATTGCAATTTCGTTCTTGTTCTTCTTTTTTCTTGTGTTACTGTTACAATACTTGATTATCTCTACTCAAAGTCAACGGTTTTTGTGTTCATTCTCTGTATACAGAGCTACTGTTTGTTATTTTTTTTCTGTAAAGGTCCGTCAGCCTCAGTACCATTTTGACAACTGACCTTAGCAGCTCATGTCCCTTACAATCACATCCCTTAATGTTAAGGGACTAAATAGTCCTTTCAAGCGATCCCTCTTATGGAGGGAAGCAGCGACTTCCCGATCTGATATTCTATGCGTACAGGAGACCCATCTATCCTCCCGGAACCCTCCACAATGTACTAATAAACGATACCCCCATATCTTTCACTCCCGCACAGACAAAAAAGTTAGAGGAGTACCGATAGCAGTACGCTCTACGGTGGCGCTCACGGTTTCCAATGTAGAGCAAGACCCCGAAGGAAGGTTCCTAATTCTGGCCGCTTGTTTTAATAACAAACCCTTGGTAATTGTGAACATTTATGCTCCTAACACTCACCTAAAGCCCTTTCTTAAGTCCATTCTTGCCAAAATACAACACTACCCGAAAGATCAAATCATTTTATGCAGGGATTTCAACGCGGTACCAGATCACGCACTTGACTCCTCATCCCCCCAAAGGAGAAGATCCTCCACCCTCTCCTCCTTTCTACATCTGGAAGAATTCTATGACCCTTGGAGGTGTCAACATGGTACTGAGAGAGACTATACGTTCTACTCTAACGCTCAGAGATCATATTCCAGGATTGACCTGTTCCTGACATCCAAAGTGCTACTACAAGCAGTTGCGTCCACCAATATTGGCGTAATATCGTGGTCTGATCATGCCCCCATCTCTATGGCTCTCAATCTTTCCCCTCCTACCACCCCATTCACAATTTGGCGTCTGAACCCCAACCTGATCAGCGCTAAGGACATCAGGGAACAGGTCAAGACTGCCATAGAAGATTATTTCGCTCTAAACCAACAATCTGTCCCCAATCCCACCATATGCTGGAACGCTCATAAAGCGCTCCTACGAGGGATTCTAATGAAACTAGGGGCTCAGGAGAAGGAAAAGCGCTCGGCGACCCTTAACGCCCTTCTAGATAGAATAAAGTCTCTAGAGAAGAGTAATATGAATTCGCCCTCTGCCTCTACTCATGCAGAACTCAGTAAACTGAGGTCAGAACTGAGTACTTACCTTCAGAACAAACATGAATTTTATCTACGAAAACTTAAGCTAACCTGGTACTCCCAAGGTAATAAATCAGGGAAAGCTCTGGCCCAACAATACAAACACAGGACAGCCCAATCCACAATCTCCCATCTAATAGATTCTAAAGGCAACAGATTGACTAATCCCAAAGACATAGCCAACTGCTTCGGCGCATTTTATCAACAACTGTATAACTTAAAAGACTCCACGACTGAGACGCAGCCCACTGAGGCGACTATCCAGACATTTCTCTCTAACGTTGCCCTCCCCTCCCTGTCCCCTTCTCAAGCTGCTGACCTATCCTTACCTTTCTCCCCCCTGGAAATTAAAAACGCAATTAAAGGCCTTCCTCTACATAAAGCCCCGGGACCAGACGGTTTTGGAAACGAATATTACAAGACATTCATGGATGCACTGACCCCGCATTTATGTAACTCCTTTAATCACATGTTGGCCACCGGGGAGATCCCCACAGAATCTTTAGAAGCGACCATCTCCACCATCCACAAACCAGGGAAGGCCTCGCATGACCCAGCTAACTACCGCCCTATTTCCCTACTTAACACCGATCTGAAAATGTATGCCAAACTCCTTGCCACCCGACTTTCACAACACATGACTTCCCTCATACACCCGGACCAGGTGGGTTTCATTCCCCGCTGACAGGCCTCAGATGGCACCCATAGGTTTGTAGATCTTATCCACTGGGCAGAGCACAGTCGAACGCCTTCTCTGTTGATATCGCTGGACGCAGAGAAGGCGTTCGACAGAGTCCATTGGGGTTACCTCGAGGCAGTCCTAAAGAAATTCGGCATAGAGGGCGAATTCTTACAAGCTATCCTAGGCCTTTATACCTCGCCTACTGCGAGAATCCGCACTTCAGGCATTCTCTCAAACCCCTTTAGAATCACTAACGGTACTCGCCAGGGTTGCCCACTCTCACCATTGATTTTTGCACTAGTCATGGAGCCACTGGCGCAATCCATTCGCGCACACCCTCATATTTCTGGTATCAATGTGAAAGAAACCTGTCATAAGATAGGTTTATATGCGGACGATGTCATCATAGCTATCTCCGACCCAGTGAAATCCTTACCTGTCCTGACTGAAGTTCTACATAATTTTAGTGAAGCATCATTATACAAATTGAACCACTCGAAATCTGCCATGCTTGGCATTGAGATTTCGCCAGCGCTTAAAGCAGAAATTGCTAAAATATCGCCCTTCTCCTGGGCCCCCGGTTCCTCTTTGCAATATCTGGGCATTCAACTGGTCTCCCCCTCTTCTGTATTATTACGAAATAACCTTGCCTCCTTGCTTACGAAACTGAACAACTTAACCTCGAATATGACCTCCTTAAAAGCTTCATGGGTTGGTAGGATAGCCCTAACCAAAATGTTTCTCCTCCCACATGTACTTTATTTCTTTCGGACCCTCCCGCTTCCAATTCTTTCAGCAGGCCTAGCTAAATTACAGCGTACCTTAGACTCATTCATATGGGCAGGACGTAAACCCCGCTTGAAATCCTCTGTCCTGTGCACTCCCTCTACCTTAGGAGGGATGGGATCACCAGACGTTAAAAAGTACTACAAGGCTACCATTCTAGACCAAGGGAAGCAACTGTGGTCGCAAGACCCAAACACAAGGTGGCACCAAATTGAAGCAGCAACTCTCTCAGCTGACCCACAACTAACCCTAGCTGCAATCTGGCTGTCTCTCCCTATCACACGATCCATCCTTCCCACAGTACGTGCCTGCCTAGCTCAATGGAATGCAATACGCCAAGATCACCAAGGCATTCATAGAGACGCATTGAAAAATCTCCCCTTACTAGCGCTACAACTTCTCTCTCCAGATCTCTCGATCAAGCACTGGCATGAAGCCGGAATCAAAACAATTGGAGCCCTGTTTCTTGGTGTAGATCTAAAAAGTTTTCAACAACTGACATCGGAATTTAGTCTCTCGAATAAGGACTTTTACATCTACCTAAGGCTCAGACACATCGTCTCTCAAAGCTTGACATCTCCAGAACTCACCTCCAAGGAACTTCTCCATTTTTACAACCGTCCCCTTAATGTCTCAAAGGGCATATCCTTCATCTACAAACTTCTCTCCAGACCTACCACGTCCTCAAAACCTTCGAACATACTCTATTGGGAATCCCAGTTGCACTGCTCTTTCCCTATGGAAGATTGGCATCGCGTATTACGCACCCCACTAGTCATCTCCAAAAATGTAACGCATTGGGAAACGGTCATGAAATTGTTTCATAGGTGGTATTATACACCACAAAAGTTGGCGACCATCTTCCCCACCCACTCTCCAAAGTGCTGGAGGAATTGCAACTCCACCGGAGACATGTTCCACATCTGGTGGAGCTGCCCGGTTATCGTGTCCTTTTGGCTTCAAGTCTCCTCTCTGGTCCAGACTCTGACCAACTCTCCCCAACAGCTGACTTCACGAATGGCTCTCTTTGGTCTGTACTCCCAATATTGGCCCCCCACTAGTCTACCTGTAGTACACCACGTACTAATCTCAGCACGCCTGCTCATAGCTCGTGCGTGGAAAAATCCCCTCTCTCCAACACTAACTGAGCTTATAAATACACTTAATGTTCATTGCCGCATGGAATTTCTTTTCTCCAGAGTAAACATGACAGAATCTAGATTCAACAAACAGTGGTCCTCCTGGTTAACACACCCAAGCTGTGTTAAGCTTGCGTAACTCGTAATGCATCACCCCCAGACCAGATGGAGCCGGCAGTGAAAGTCACTGGTTTAATGTACCATTTCTTATATATCATATGTAAGTTAGCTGTGATTCTCCTGAAGCTCTGATTACTTGACTCAGTTATCTCATTTTTTTTCTTTTCTACTTGTTTTTCTTTCCTTTTTTGCTCTCACTATGGGACTAAGTTCCACTCACACTCTATCTTACTTTTTACTGTTCTTTGGCATGGCGTCCCCACTGGACACAGCCCATTGGGGTGTCAGAAGGGGGACGGGATGCCCCCGGACCTACCGGACCTAACAATACAGAATGCGTAGTATACAGTGGATGGGCACCAGGCCCATATTCCTTTATGCTAGTAACTCATGTTGTTCAATGTATCTGGGCACTACTTGCTTATCTATTCATCATCTCCCTACAACTTATGTACAATTGTTAATATCAATATTTGTTACTGTGATATATTACAATAAAATCATTTGAAAATAAAATTAGCACTTTTTATTTCGAACGTTCGAGTCCCATAGACTTCAATGGGGTTCTAAAGTTCGTACGAATTTGGGGTCCGTTCGAAAGTTCTGGTGCGAACCGAACCGGGGGGTGTTCGGCTCATCCCTACACACGATCATGCTTTGATCTTAACCATTCCATTGTAGCTCTGGCTGTATGTTTAGGGTAGTTGTCCTGCTAGAAGGTGAACCTCCGGCCCAGTTTCAAGTTTGTTGGAGACTCAAATATGTTTTCTTCGAAGATTGCCCTGTAGTTGGCTCGATCCATCTTATCATTAATTCTGCTCAGCCACCGTGTCCCCACTGAAGAAAAGCATCCCGACAACATGATGCTGCCACCACCATGCTTCACGGTGGGGATGTTGTGTTCAGGGTGATGTGCAGTGTTATGCCACGTATACAACCAGACTTTTCGACGAACTAGGTCCGACGGTCTTCCCGACGGACTTTCGGTGGAGTTCCGACGGACTTTCCGAATGAACGGACTTGGCCACACACAAGCACACCAAAGTCTGACGGATTTGAATGTGATGACGTACAACCAGACTAGAATAAGAAAGTTCATAGCCAGTAGCCAGTAGCTGCCCTAGCGTCAGTTTTCATCCATCGGACTAGCATACAGACAAATGGATTTTTCGACCAGACTTGAGTCCATCGGAAAGATTTGAAACATGTTTTATTTCTAGGTCCGTTGGACTTTTGGGGAAAAAAAGTCCCCTGGAGCCCACACACGATCGTAATATCCGACGGATTCATTCCGTCTGACCTAGTCCGTCGAAAAGTCTGGTCGTGTGTATGCAGCACAAGTTTTCCCACGCACATAGCATTTTGCTTTTAGATCAAAAAATACAACTTTGGTCTGATCTGACCAGAACACCTTCTTCCAAAATGCAAACGGGAGATCTTATGGCTTTCATTCAACGATGGCTTTCTTCTTGCCACTATTCCATAAAGGCTAGATTTGTGGAGAGCATGACTAATAGCTATACACTAATGTAAAGATTACTGAATTGTCTCACTACACTACAGTGAAACTATTTGAGCTGTCCCTATTCTAGCTGCACACTATGCAAAGCTGAATGATGGTCCTCCTCACTGCACTCACACTATCCCTAGACTGACACTAAACTAATATTCTACACTGACAATTGAAGAAAAATAGTACAGTATAGCACCCTAACTAGCTAATTGCACTGATCAGAGCCCTGTTCTATCTCTCTCCACGCCAAAATCACACTGAAAGTGGCTGCCATTGAAAGAATACTTTTATAATGTGGGGCGGGAATGAACCATGATTGGATGAAGTCATGATGACAGTGTTCAGTCATGACTCTGACAGTGCTCTGTGCCCTGATTGGTTGAAACTTTCACTGCTTCAGCCAATCAGGGCTTGCAATGCACTGTCCAGCGCCACAATGCATTGTGGTTGGTTTGGGGGGCTGAACAAATGGTCAAACAACCTGTTTGTTCGGCTGTTCGTCGACTGTCCGAACAGCGAAAGTTCGGCCCGAACTTATGCTTGGGCGGATTTGTTCGCCCATCCCTAATCACAAGTAGTGCAATCTTGTAAGGAGTCTCCAAACTTTCTCCAAAAAAGAGCCAATATACTTTCTTGAAGACTTTAGAGGGGCCAAATTTTCGCCATTGGGAGTAGAAAAGATTCTATTGTTAGTTACAATACACAAAGCCTAATCTTTTTTTGACGGTTGGAGACCTTGTGGCTCAATGTTGGTGTCATTGGGAGGAATTGTGCCCATTCATTCATGTCACTGAGCCCCTTTGCTGGTGTCTGTGGTGGGCACTGATGAGGCTGCACTGGTAGGTGCCACTGATGGGCACTGAGAGTTGGCACCGAGAGGTGACACTGATAGACAGCACTGATGGTTAATGATAGGTGGCGCTGATGGGCACTGGTAGACAGCACTGACAGGGGACACTGATGGTGAGGCACCAATTGGCAACACTGATAGGTGACACTGTTGGGCACTGATAGGTGGCACCAGTGGGCACTAATAGGCACTGATTAGTTGCACTGGCGGGCAACCAGGCAGGGACCAATGTCCCTGTAACAAAAGCCGGTTAACGAAACCTGGTTAACAGATTTTTGTTTCTCGCCTCACGCTGATCATGTGGAGAAAAAAAAGCTGATAATTGGCTTGTTTACTTACTTGTTTACTTCCGTGATCATCCTCACAGTGAAACATGGTGGTGGCAGCATCATGCTGTGGGGATGTTTTTCAGCAGTCAGGACTGGGAAACTGGTCAGAGTTGAGGGAAAGATGGATGGTGCTAAATACAGGGATATTCTTGAGCAAAACCTGTACCACTCTGTGTGTGATTTGAGGCTAGGACGGAGGTTCACCTTCCAGCAGGACAATGACCCCAAACACACTGCTAATGCAACGAGTGGTTTAAGGGGAAACATGAAAACATGTTGGAATAGCCTAGTCAAACCATAGACTGCAATCCAATAGAAAATCTGTGGTCAGACTTAAAGATTGGTGGTTACTAGAGAAAACCATCCAACTTGAAGGAGCTGGAGCAGTTTTGCAAAGAGGAATGGGCAAAAATCCCAGTGGTAAGATGTGGCAAGACTCATAGAGACTCATCCAAAGTGACTTGGAGCTGTGATAGCCGCAATAGGTGGCTCTACAAAGTATTGACTTTAGGGGGGTGAATAGTTATACACATTGACTTTTTCTGTTTTTTTTTTGTCCTATTTGTTGCTTGCTTCCCAATAAAAAAAATAAACATCTTCAAAGTTGTGGGCATGTTCTGTAAGTTAAATGATGCAAATCCTCAAACCATCCATGTTAATTCCAGGTTGTGAGGCACTGTAATTACCCTGAAATAGGTCCGAATAAGATTTTTACGAACATGATTCCCTAGGTCTGAGGAATCCTCAGAGGCAGCCGAGAATGGTGGTATTTCTGGATGTGCAAGTCTACATTGTTTGCAAGAGCAATATTATGTAGAATTGCACATACAGCAATGATATCTGACACTAGTTCCGAAGAGTGCTGTAAAATCCCGCTAGTTTTCGAGAGGCATCGGAATTTGGATTTCTACATCCCAAAAGTCCTCTCAATAACTGCACGGGGTACGAATAGGTGCACTATTATTATATCTAACCTTGGCCGTAGTCTGTGGATTCACCAGAGGCGCAATCAACCATGACCTACGGCCATATCCTGCGTCTGTCATTTAAAAAATAAATATTTTTAATAATTTATATTAATTGAGAATAGTTATATATAAAAAAAAAACATTATTAATACATTGCCAATACATTTATACATGTGAGGAATTAAATATTCAAATATCAAAGTCATTTTCTCTATATTTATGGTGGATCCATTGTTTTTTGTTTTGTTTTTAAAGATTTCATATGACATGAAGTTAACTAGAATTATAAATTATTTTCTCTGATTGAACAGAGAATGCAATGAAAGATATAAATGAGCATGATCTGGGATGGGATTTAACATTTTCTTCAAGAAAAGGGAGGTTGGGGCTTCAGATGAGGCCATTGATTAGTGGAGGTATAGATTGTAAAGGCATTTAATTGGCATAGATGGATTTATATATACATTACAATTATGAGCAGACAAGTAAAAACTGTTAATTTCATTTATATACACACATGCATTCAGGGCATGGACATCAAAAAAATAGCATGACTGCATACATATTGGCTTCACGGTACAGGACATGGGTCTTCAAACTACGGCCCTCCAGTTGTTCAGGAAGTACAATTCCCATCATGCCTTGTCATGTCTGTGAATGTCAGAGTTTTACAATGCCTCATAGGATGTGTAGTTTCGCAACAGCTGCAGGGCCGTAGTTTGAGGGTCCCTGGTATAGGATATAAAATGAATCGATAAGTAAATGTTTGTTGTAAATTCATACATATATACAGACATGTCATCTGAGCGGCACATTACAATGTTATAAAAGATATGTATACATTGTAATCATCATTGGTTGTAGATAGTTGGTCTAGATAGATTCCTATTGGCAGGCATATGACTGCATCCAAAATTACCAACGCGTTTCGTGTATGACACACTTCCTCAGGGGCGGATGCTCAAAAGGTATCTACAAAATATAGAATATAATTTGTCTAATATGGCACTAGGAACAGGCAAGGGAACCAGGTACTTGAAGAGAGCTGAGGTTAAGATGCGTGAGGCGGTAACTGCAACACACATCAACAAGAAATGCACATCCTTTTTATGGAGTTAGGCCTTAAGGCTTAGTCATGCCATTTGGGTTCCAGCCAACCAGCTTGTCTTAGACTCCCCAATGATTGGATATTTAAGGACAGGTGGTGGGGTTAGTGCAGTGTAGTGCATCCCATAGAGTGTGCGGTTGGGTATTCCCAGTCATAATATGCAAGAATTGATTCTGTGTCATGGACTTTACGTGTCTCATTTGACGAAATTACAAATGGGACTGGGAGAAACAGGAAGATTTAAGAGCAAACACCCTAATTAAGGGAACTAATTGAGCATCTGGATACCCCCTTGTGTGTCAGATGTGAAATGGCATCTTGATTGTGACTGGGTTCTGTGCAGTTGAAAAAGGCGGGAGCCCTTATGAAAGTCAAAGGCAGGTCCACTGGAAGAGAGCTCCTTTCTCCAGGACAACCTCTACAGTCTATAGGCTGGCTTCTTTTGGCCCCTTCTACAAAAACTTCAGGGATCCCTTGTACTAATTAACCCAGGCATAGCCCATAAGTGTAATCTACGGCACTTTTTTCACCAGCTCCCTGGACAGAGTGGACACGAGGCATACCAACTCTCCATCCAAGAAGCCCACTCAGATGCTGAGTATGCCTCTTCCTCTTCACATTGCCATCACAGAACAAAGAAAGAAAGCCTAGTTGGGTTCAATTAAATAAATGCAGTCTTTGTGCCAACAAATGTGGCAACAAACATAACGATGTGTATTTAGTATCTTATCCAGCAAAGGAGTAATGCAACCCTTTTTAAGCTAGCAAAGAATATTCCTTCCTTTTAAAGTGGTTGTAAACCCTTACAAACCACTTTGACCTACAGGTAAGCCTAGATTAAGGCTTACCTGTAGGTCCAAGAAATATCTCCTAAACCTACACGTTTTAGGAGATATTTGCCAAAAGACAGGCACCGCTGTCTACGGCGCATGCACTGAGCGCGCCGCTGTTAACGTCGATATGTCGCTAGTGGCGGCTCCCGTGCATGGGAGTGACATCATCGCGGCTCCGTTGAATGACAGTGCCAGACCAGCGAGATCCACCAAGAAGATGGAGGCTCCATACACAAGGGGACAGCGGTGACTTCGCTGGCTCCTGTGTCAGATAAGTGACACATAATGGACTACTATGCGATGCATAGTAGTCCATTATGCTTTACCTTTGCAGGGAATCAAAGAGGAAGTAAACCCATCAGGGTTTACTTCCTCTTTAAAGCTTACCTAAAACACAAAAAAAAAATAAACAATTAGCACAAGGGACTTACCTTCAGTGAGATGTGTCCATTGGACTAGTGTGTCCTACTTTTGCCAAAATCTTCCTACTCTGATGCCCCCCAATCCTCCCACCACACTTTTCTGGTGCGAAGGGTGTTAATAGAACTAAGGAGCTGTGACAGGCTCTCATTAAGAGTGCCCGACTATTCCCGGTCTTTCTGCCCAGCTGTACTACAGCTTCAATGCATGAGACATGATTTGTGAATGGTGGATGGGCAGATGATTGAAAGGTTCTCCACTCCGGTCATAGATCATGCTTCATTCATAAAAGCTGTAGCAGCAGCTACTATAAATGGAGCTGCTGGGTGAGAAGGGTGGGCATAGTCGGGTACTCTTGATAAGTGCCTGTCACAGCTCCTTAGTTTGATTACCCATTGTATTAAAAGATTATACGGCAGGTATGGGGGCGGGGGGAGCATTAGAGGAGGAAGATTTTGGTAAAAGGCAGACACAGTAGCATAAGGGACAAATCTCACTGAAGATAAGTCATGTTCATTGTGCTGATTTTTTTAAAATGTATTTATTTATTTTGCTTTAGGTAAATTTATGCTTTAAAAATTAGAATCAGCATCTGAGTGGACTTCCTTCCTGGAGTGAGGGTTGGTATGCCTGGTGTCCAATCTGTCCAAGGAAATGGTGAAACAAGTGTTGTAGAAGGGACCAAAAGATTTTGTAGAAGGGGCCAAAAGTGGCCAGTCCATGAACTGTAGATGTTGTCCTGGGGAAAGGAGCTCCCTTCCAGTGGCCATGCCTTTGAGTTTCATGAGTTGCAGGAGAAGGTCTCCTGCCTTTTTCAACTGGGCAAAACCAAGTTTCCCATCTGACACACAAGGGGACACTAGCTTCCGCTTGGTTGCATACAGCCTACATATGAGTGGTAACTCTGCTCCAAATTCAGGAGTAGTGATGGACGAACATCCGACGGGACGTTTCGCGAACGCGAAACGTGAACGTGCCCGATAGTTCGCGAACCGTAACGTTCGCGGCGGGCCCCATTGACTTCAATGGGAGGCGAACTTTACAAACCTACAGGTCAAATTTGCAGCCACAAAATAATTACTAGCTGTGCACACATAGTCCCACCACATGGCCACTGACATAACACATGTATGAGGTGAATCTGGGATCGACAACTACAAGCATTCTTTTTTTATATGTGAAATTCTGACAATGCAGGACTCAGGAGCGCATGAAGGCAATGGAGGAGAGGGAAGGTCTGGGTAGGCAAAGAAGAGGGTGCAGGAGATGATCACCAGCACCGTGATATAGAGCACTGACATCTGCACCGTGATAGAGTGATCTGACACCAGCACCGTGATAGAGAGCACTGACATCAGCACTGTGATAGAGTGATCTGACACCAGCACCGTGATAGAGAGCACTGACATCAGCAGTGTGACATAAATCACTGACACCAGCACCGTGATATACAGCACTGACACCTGCACCGTGATAGAGTGATCTGACACCAGCACCGTGATAGAGAGCACTGACATCAGCAGAGTGACATAAAGCACTGACAGCAGCACCGTGATACACAGCACTGACACCTGCACCGTAAGCAGCCCCAGGAGGAAGTCAGCATAGCACAGGGATGGTGGGAGCCCCTCATAATGAGCATAGCAAAGGGATGGTGGGAGCCCCTCATAATATGCACAGCAGATGTACAGCCCCAGGAGGAAGTCAGCATAGCACAGGGATGGTGGGAGCCCCTCATAATGAGCATAGCACAGGGATGGTAGGAGCCCCTCATAATAAGCAGCCCCAGGAGGAAGTCAGCATAGCACAGGGATGGTGGGAGCCCCTCATAATGAGCATAGCACAGGGATGGTGGGAGCCCCTCATAATAAGAAGCCCCAGGAGGAAGTCAGCATAGCACAGGGATGGTGGGAGCCCCTCATAATGAGCATAGCACAGGGATGGTGGGAGCCCCTCATAATATGCACAGCAGAGGTACAGCCCCAGGAGGAAGTCAGCACAGCACAGGGATGGTGGGAGCCCCTCATAATAAGCAGCCCCAGGAGGAAGTCAGCATAGCACAGGGATGGTGGGAGCCCCTTATAATAAGCAGCCCCAGGAGGAAGTCAGCACAGCACAGGGATGGTGGGAGCCCCTCATAATAAGCAGCCCCAGGAGGATGTCGGCATAGCACAGGGATGGTGGGAGCCCCTCATAATAAGCAGCCCCAGGAGGAAGTCAGCATAGCACAGGGATGGTGGGAGCCCCTCATAATGAGCACAGCACAGGGATGGTGGGAGCCCCTCATAATAAGCAGCCCCAGGAGGAAGTCAGCACAGCACAGGGATGGTGGGAGCCCCTCATAATAAGCAGCCCCAGGAGGAAGTCAGCATAGCACAGGGATGGTGGGAGCACCTCATAATGAGCATAGCACAGGGATGGTGGGAGCCCCTCATAATAAGCAGCCCAAGGAGGAAGTCAGCACAGCACAGGGATGGTGGGAGCCCCTCATAATAAGCAGCCCCAGGAGGAAGTCAGCACAGCACAGGGACGGTGGGAGCCCCTCATAATAAGCAGCCCCAGGAGGAAGTCAGCATAGCACAGGGATGGTGGGAGCTCCTCATAATGAGCATAGCACAGGGATGGTGGGAGCACCTCATAATATGCACAGCAGAGGTACAGCCCCAGGAGGAAGTCAGTACAGCACAGGGATGGTGGGAGCCCCTCATAATAAGCAGCCCCAGGAGGAAGTCAGCATAGCACAGGGATGGTGGGAGCCCCTCATAATGAGCATAGCACAGGGATGGTGGGAGCACCTCATAATATGCACAGCAGAGGTACAGCCCCAGGAGGAAGTCAGCACAGCACAGGGATGGTGGGAGCCCCTCATAATAAGCAGCCCCAGGAGGAAGTCAGCATAGCACGGGGATGGTGGAAGCCCCTTATAATAAGCAGCCCCAGGAGGAAGTCAGCACAGCACAGGGATGGTGGGAGCCCCTCATAATAAGCAGCCCCAGGAGGATGTCAGCATAGCACAGGGATGGTGGGAGCCCCTCATAATAAGCAGCCCCAGGAGGAAGTCAGCATAGCACAGGGATGGTGGGAGCCCCTCATAATGAGCACAGCACAGGGATGGTGGGAGCCCCTCATAATAAGCAGCCCCAGGAGGAAGTCAGCATAGCACAGGGATGGTGGGAGCCCCTCATAATAAGCAGCCCCAGGAGGACGTCAGCACAGCACAGGGATGGTGGGAGCCCCTCATAATAAGCAGCCCAAGGAGGAAGTCAGCACAGCACAGGGATGGTGGGAGCCCCTCATAATAAGCAGCCCCAGGAGGAAGTCAGCACAGCACAGGGACGGTGGGAGCCCCTCATAATAAGCAGCCCCAGGAGGAAGTCAGCATAGCACAGGGATGGTGGGAGCTCCTCATAATGAGCATAGCACAGGGATGGTGGGAGCACCTCATAATATGCACAGCAGAGGTACAGCCCCAGGAGGAAGTCAGTACAGCACAGGGATGGTGGGAGCCCCTCATAATAAGCAGCCCCAGGAGGAAGTCAGCATAGCACAGGGATGGTGGGAGCCCCTCATAATAAGCAGCCCCTGGAGGAAGTCAAGTATGTGCAAGTATTTTATATGTGTATTACACAACTATATACTGCACACCAAATAGTACACCTATACCAGTCCTTAAGGACCTTTGTGGAACTAGTAGCTAGGGATTAGCAGACTTTACCTCAGTCCCTATACTGATAAAGGACTGCTGCAGAATAGGGCAGCAGTCAGCAGTAGTGCACCTCAACCCTATATATTGTGGACCTATACCAGTCCTTAAAGAGGAGCTGCACCTAAAATAAAAATATTAAAAGCCAGCAGCTACTAATATTGCAGCTGCTGACTTTTAATAAAATCACACTTATCACATATGTCGGCGGCAGATGACGAGTGATCGCTCGTCTCGCTGCTGCCACCGCCGCCATCCTCTGTCAGGGAATCGGGAAGTGAAGCATGACGGCTTCACTGCCCGGTTCCCTACTGCGCATGCGCGAGTCGCTCTGCGCGTCTCTTATGGTCCCCCACTGTGTCTCTGGGAACTGTGTGTTTCCCAGAACACAACGGGGGGGCGGGGCGTGTGCGGGGGTCTGCGGCAGTCTGGCCGGAAGTGGTGCAGTTACCTGGATTATCCAGGTAACTGCACCCCCCTCCCCCCTGAAAGGTGCCGATTGTGGCACCGGAGGGGGGGGGGATCAGATTAGCGGAACTTCCCCTTTGGGGTGAAGAACCGCTTTAAGGATTAGCAGACTGTACCTCACTCAACCCTATATACTGTAGTACGCTATACCTTACCAGTCCTTATAAGGACCTTTGTGGAACTAGTAGGTTGTGATTAGCAGACTGTACCTCAGTCAACCCTATATACTGTAGTACGCTATACCTTACCAGTCCTTATAAGGACCTTTGTGGAACTAGTAGGTTGTGATTAGCAGACTGTACCTCAGTCCCTATACTGATAAAGGACTGCTGCAGAATAGGGCAGCAGTCAGCAGTAGTGCACCTCAACCCTATATATTGTGGACCTATACCAGTCCTTAAGGATTAGCAGACTGTACCTCACTCAACCCTATATACTGTAGTACGCTATACCTTACCAGTCCTTAGAAGGACCTTTGTGGAACTAGTAGTTTGTGATTAGCAGACTGTACCTCACTCAACCCTATATACTGTAGTACGCTATACCTTACCAGTCCTTAGAAGGACCTTTGTGGAACTAGTAGGTTGTGATTAGCAGACTGTACCTCAGTCCCTATACTGATAAAGGACTGCTGCAGAAAAGGGCAGCAGTCAGCAGTAGTGCACCTCAACCCTATATATTGTGGACCTATACCAGTCCTTAAGGATTAGCAGACTGTACCTCACTCAACCCTATATACTGTAGTACGCTATACCTTACCAGTCCTTAGAAGGACCTTTGTGGAACTAGTAGGTTGTGATTAGCAGACTGTACCTCACTCAACCCTATATACTGTAGTACGCTATACCTTACCAGTCCTTAGAAGGACCTTTGTGGAACTAGTAGGTTGTGATTAGCAGACTGTATCTCAGTCCCTATACTGATAAAGGACTACTGCAGCAGAAGGGCAGCAGTCAAGTATAATATTCTTTCTATATTTGGAAGAAAGAATATTGTACAACCCTATTACCATACCAGTCCTGAAAAGGACCTTTGCGGACCTAATAGTAACAGCTAATGATTAAACTGACTGTCCCTCACTGCTACACACAGCGTCCTGTCTGTCCCTATTTACACTGACAAAACACAGGCTGCTGCAACAATAACTTGAATAGCATTGCACTCAAAACTATATCCTGTACTACTACACCATACCAGTCCTGAAAAGGACTTTTGTGGACCTAATAGTAACAGCTAATGATTAAACTGACTGTCCCTCTCTGCTACACACTGCGTCCTGTCTGTCCCTATCTGCACTGACAAAAGACAATCTGCTGCAACAATGACTTGAATAGCAGTGCCTCAAACCTATATCCTGAACTACACCTATACCATACCAGTCCTTAAAAGGACTTTTGTGGTCCTAATAGCTAGCGATTTGGGTCACTGCAGTCTCTCCCTGCTCCACACAGCAACCTCTCCCTATAGTGACAGTAGAAAGAATGTAAAATGGCTGCCGGATCGGGTCTATTTATAAGTTAGGGGGAATGTCCAATTGTCCATGTGCTGTAATGTCTCAATTGGCTGTCCTGTACCCCATGATGGATGTGTCATCATAGGTCAAAGTTCTTTTACACAGTAAACACGTAAGTCCACCGGGCGAACAGCGGCAATAGTCCGCCGATCTGGCGAATCGCGAACATCCGAAATTCGCCACGAACCGACGGCCGGGCGAACCGTTCGGCCATCCCTATTCAGGAGCAGTGCAGCATCATTGCCACACCATAACAGGAACCAGCATTATGTGAACAACACTTATAGAATCAACAGGTATTTGTAGGACATGAAGAGGGATTTAGAGAAAACTGTAAGTGCAGATGCACTTATAATTAAATGCTGCAGCACATATTTTTTTTTTTTAATGGGAGGCCACAGTTCTATTTTAACCAATTTCCTTAGCCACCTGATAGTTCAGAAGTGAAGAGACATCTGTGTGTCAGCAATGTTACAAAGCGCGGAAGACGATAACAAAAAGACTCACTGACAAATGATAATCTCTTTTATGCTGTGCCCTCTGGAAATCAAAGAGGTGAGCACATGTCGCTTCATGACTACCGAGGCCGCGTGAACTTCAATACAACTCGCAGAGAAATTGTCATTTTTAGAGTGCTGTTTGCAATTGTGTTAGAGCTTCACGCTGGTACAGATGGGAAAAAAATTAACCCTTTGTGTGCACCTAACTTTGAATGTATTTGTACTTTTTTAGTGAATGCATGAAAAAGGATGTTTAAATGCAACACCACCAAATGCACGGTATGGCCAACGTATTGTGGACTCCCCTCTACAGGTCCACTGCTCTGTCTTCACTCAGGCCCTATCTGTGCCTGCGTTCCAATATGTCAAAAGGATTATTCTTGTTACATTTGATTTCAACAGTTCTGGTTTACATTAGAGATAAGGTTTGAGGCACTGCAAGGTTCACCTCAATCCTAATTGTTTGTGCTTGGGCAAACTACATGGCCTGTTTGTCTACCAGTGAAGGAAGTAATTTAGGGTTGCACAGTGGTGTAATGGTTAGCATTCTCACCTAGCAGTAAAAAGGGTCGCTGGTTCAAATCCCAACCACGACACTACCTGCCTGGAGTTTGCATGTTCTCCCTTTGCCTGCGTGGGTTTCCTCCCACGCTCCAAAGACATGCAGGTATGTAAATTGGCCCTAGTATATGAATGGGGACCTTGGATTGTGGGCTCCTTGAGGATAGGCACCAATGTGAGTGTGCAATGTTCAAGGATAGGGACAATTGTAGACACTCACTCAGGATGGACTGGTGTCTTTATTCAACCTTACTAACTATGTAACTAGTGGCAGTATTACTACCACCATTAATGAATAACAGCTTGCTGCGATAGAGGTGGCGCATCCCCAACCCCAATCAGCTGAATGAAAGCAGTGGGGCTGGGGATGTGGCTGATGTCATTGACCAGATATGACCATGGCCAGTTGGCAACTCTTAGTCTGGCTATTTCACCTGCCAGGAGGTCAATGCACCCTTCAACAACACCCAAAACTTTAAGTAGATCTCACACATTTTTTCAGGGGCCTAATTCGCCATCAGCAGCCACTGTGGTGGCCAGGGGCCCCTGCCACCTTCCTCTAGCTCAAGGACAATATAGCACAGACACACACACCTGTAACATGGCCATCCGCCATCTTTGGTCACTCACATTCTCCTGTAAAACAGCAAAAAACATGGGTTAAAGGTGAATGGGAGCCTTAAATCTAATACAATTGATAAAAATTCATCAATCATGGGTGAATTCATCCATGTAGAACTCTGCAATGCATAGGCCTTGCTGCTCACTTTGGACTAGGGAGATCCTTAGACAATATAGCTAAAAAAAAAAAAAAAAAGAGAAGGTGCACCAGCCTAGTACATTGCCATTAAAAACAATGATCGATATGACCAACATCAGCTTCGAACATTACAACACATCTCATATCTATATAACATCCCCAATAAAGACTTTTACATTTACCTGAGAATCCATCATATTCTATCTTCCTCATCTGGCTACCATGTCCCTCTAACCAAGGACATAATAACCTTTTACAACTCCGCGTCCGACAAGATCCATGGATTATCCAACATCTATGACCTACTCTCAAAATGAAAGATGGAAGAGAAAAAATTGGCTATGTCTCAATGGTAATCTACCCTGCAGATTCAAGTTCACCCATCTGTATGGTACCATGCATTTAATTCTTCATCTATGTTCTCAAGAAACATTACCCTTTGGGAAACTTCAATAAAAAAATTCTGTGGTTGGGACTATATGCCTGTAAAACTGGCCCACATATTCCCAACCCAATCCAGGAAATGCTGGAGACAATGCTCTATGGACGGTCACATTTTCCACATATGGTGGGAATGCCCTCTTATTGCCCCATTCTGGAGGGTCATCTCCAACCTTATTCAGGACCTTACTAATGTATCTAATGTGTTGCCTCTATTTGGACTAGGATTTTCAATTTGGCCATCAAAATTCTACCCTGTGGTCACTCATATCCTAATTGCTGCTCGTCTCTCCATCGCCCACCTCTGGAAACTTCTGCACCCACTCTAGGGATGACTATTGACATACTTAATGACCACATGTTGCATGGAATATCTCTTTGTTAAAAATTTATCTCAAACTGAGCAAACATTGGCAGTCAGACCCCAGAGCAGCATCTTGCTCTTAACTATTGTATAGTCAACGGCACATGCCAAGTCCTTCCATTTAAAATTTGTCTCTCTCTTGAAAGATACATCTTATCATCTCCCGGATACAAGTAAAGGTGCAATATCTTAGGCTCATATACCTCCCAATAGTAACACAATCTATTAGTTAGAATACACAGTCTCTATTGGTCCATGTGGAAAGGTGATATTATAAAATAATGTCCAAAAACACTTAAGGCTTTTTCCATCTGAAAAAACTTGGATGGTTTTTCTGACGGAATTCTGCTCAAGCTTGGCTTGCATACACACGGTCACATCAAAGTTCTCTGAACTATCAACCGTCAAGAATTCGGTGACGTACAACACTATGACGAGCCGAGAAAATGAAGTTCAATGCTTCCGAGCATGCGTAAAATTGTTTCCGAGCACGCGTAGGAATTTTGCATGTCAAAATTTGTACAGACGCTCGGAATTTCCAATCAGAACTTTTTCTGACTGAAAAATAGAGAACCTGCTCTCAATCTTCTGCTGGCTGAAATTCGGCCAGCAAAAGTCTAATGGAGCATACACACGATCGCATTTCCCTACCAAAAGCTCACATCGAACTTTTGCTGGCATATTTCCGATCATGTGTAGACATTTTTAACACTTTAATAGAGCATACAGTTTATGCACTCACATTTAGGTGATGTTTAAAGCGGTATATATATGTATGTATATATATATATATATATATATATATATATATATATATATATATATATATATATATATATATATATATATATATATATGTATATAGTCTATATTCTATTGCTTAATTATTTTATACTCTATTTTACTGTATTTTTTAGAAAATTGATTTCAATTTTTTTTTCTAATTCAATTCAAATTTGTTTTCAAATTTGTTTGCTTTTTTGGATTCGTTTAAATTCATTACTTATGTAATTCGGAAATTCGGATGCATACGAATTTCTGAATAATGAAAAATTCATCCGAATTTCGATTCAGAAACGAAACGAAATGCACATGTCTAGACAATAACAATGTGCATTAATGCACAAAAACACATTCTGCAAAAATGTAAGAATGAAATGAAAAAATAAAAATGAATGGATGAAAATGGAAGCGCAGACACACTGTACATCTCAGTCAGTAATAAAATATTGACCACTGACAATTTTTCACAACTCATAAATATTGCTGTGTGTACTTATACCGCTCCAACCCCCGTCTAGTCCTTTCATCTGTGTATATTGCTCAGTTATTTCAAGTTAGAAGTAGTTTACTTATCTTCAATTCGAATCACAAATAGCAACTAAAGTACAAAGAATAGAGGAGGTTACAATGTATCCTTAGCCAATATATATATATATATATATATATATATATATATATATATAGTTTTTTATTTTATTTTTATCTTGGGTAGAGCAGAAAGGAGCTAAAACCTGAGCTGATTTCACCATAAAATCATTGGGATGGTGCCTCGAGCAGCAGGTTAGTGAAAGTAGTAAACAGTATACTCCAAAATGTAAAAACGGTGGTCATTGGGGTCAATTCACTAAGAATTAAAGAACACAGAATAAAATGTGGTAAAATAATGCACGAGGAATCAATTGTTCAAATGTTCAATTCGCTAAGAAATGTGCGGTAAATACCTACTGTGGTAAAGTTTCCATAATGCGCTATTTACTAGGGGTGCTGAATTTAATTCCTGCATCGATGCAGCGCGATTCGGGTGTCCCAGATGCAGCATCGATACATACAATCAGAAAAATGATTGTCGGGTGACGTCATCCTTACTTGCCCCGCCCCTCCCGGGAGAGTGCTCCGAGCGTATTGGTAAAATGACTGTGTTTTAACCACTTGCCTCCCGCCATATAGCAAAATGAAAGAGGCAAAGTGGTTTCAATATCCTGACAGGACATCACGGCAATCGTTTTTGCAGGGTGTCAGTCTGACATCCTGCAACTCCGATCTAGGTAAAGAGTCTCTGACAGGACAGAGACTCTTTACCACGTGATCAGCTGTGCCCAATCACAGCTGATCACAACGTAAACAGACGCGAGTAGAGGAGAGCCGATCAGCTACTCTGATGGGGAGGTCAGTGCTGATTGTTTATCAGCCCCCCCCGAGGATGCCCACACTGGACCACCAGGGATGCCACTAGGACCACCAGGGATGGCCACTACTAGTCACCACCAGGTATGCCAATCAGTGCCCACAATGGGCATCACTCATTGGCAAGCATTATTGTTTGGCACCGATTGGCATCCATCAATAACATGTATTAGTGTACAGTGCCACCTATCAGTGCCCATCCATGCCCATCCATGCCACATATCAATGCTCAACTGTGCCACCTATCAGTGCTCATGTGTGCTACCTATCAGTGCCCATCCGTGCTACCTATCAATGCCCATCTGTGCTGCCTATCAGGGCCTATGTGTGCCACCTATCAGTGCCCATCCGTGCCACCTACCAATGCCCATCTGTGCTGCCTATCAGTGCCCATGCGTGCCACCTATCAGTGCCCATCTGTGCCATCTATCAGTGCCCATCCTTTCCAACGTTCAGTGCCCATCAGTGCTGTAAATCAGTGCCACCTATCAGTGCCCATCAGTGTCGCCTATCAGTGCCCCATCAGTGTTGCATATTAGTGCCCATCATCAGTGCCCATCAGTGCCCGTCAGTGCAGCCCCATCGGTGCCCATCAGTGAAGGAAAAAAAAATACTTATTTAAAAACTTTTGTAACAGAAAGAAAACATTTTTTTTCACAATTTTCTGTCTTTTTTTAACTTGTTTAGCAGAAAATAAAAATCCCAGAGGTGATCAAATACTACCAAAATAAAGCTATATTTATGGGAACAAAATGATAAAAATTTTGTTTGGGTACAGTGTAGCATGACCGCACAATTGTCATTCAAAGGGCGACAGCACTGAAAGCTGAAAATTGGTCTGGGCAGGAAGGTGTATAAGTGTCCGGTATTGAAATGGTTAATAAGTCCCGAGTTACAATGAATGAAGTGCCCCACTATCTGTGATTTTTAAAAAGATATGTAACTTCATACCGAATTTCACAGTACAATACATACCACTCATGTGACTGCCCTGCCCGGCCGGACCGCCTCTCTCCTCTAACGTGCAGGGAATCAGCGGGTAATTCTCAGCCCCGCCCACTGACTGTAGTGCAGGTAAGAGAGGAGAGAGGCGGGCCGGGCAGGGCAGTCACATGAGTGGGATGTAATGTACTGTGAAATTCGGTGTGAAGTTCCATATTTTTTTAAAAAGCACATACAGCAGGGCACTTCATTTGTTGTAACTCGGGATTTGTTAAAACACCTAGTGGTTAACCCCTTCACTGCCAGTGACATTTTTACAGTAATCAATGCAATTTTATAGCATTGATCGCTGTATTAATGCCAGTGGTCCCAAAAATGCGTCAAAAATGTCCAATGTGTCCGCCATAATGTCACAGTCACAATAAAAATCGCTGATCACCACCATTACTAGTAAAAAAAATTATTAATAATTTAAAACTATCCCCTATTTTGTAGATGCTATAACTTTTGCGTAAACCAATCAATAAACGCTTATTGCGATTTTTTACCAAAAATATGTTGAAGAATACGTATTGGCCTAAACTGAGGGAAATTTTTTTTTTATATTTTTTGGGGGATATTTATTCTAGCAAAAAGTTAAAAATAATGCATTTTTTTCAATTGTCACTCTTTTTTTGTAGCGCAAAAAATAAAAACTGCAGAGGTGATAAAATTTGACCAAAAGAAAGCTCTATATTTTTAATTCAAAGTGGAATTTCAGTCAATTATTTGTTTATTAACCACTTTAAGGACCAAGTCTCTTTTTGAGATGTTTGTTTACAAGTTAAAAACATTTTTTTATTTGCTAGAAAACTACTTAGAACCCCCAAACATTATAAATTTTTTTGTAAAACCCTAGAGAATAAAATGGCAGTAATTGCAATACTTTCTGTCACACTGTATTTGCGCAGCAGTCTTACAAGCTCACTTTTTAAAAAAAAAAATACACTTTTTTGAATTAAAAAATAAGACGACAGTAAAGTTAGCCCAATTTTTTTATATTGTGAAAGATAATGTTACGCTGAGTAAATTGATACCCAACATGTCACGCTTCAAAATTGCGCCTGCTTGTGGAATGGCGACAAACTTTTACCCTTAAAAATCTCCATAGATGACGTTTAAAAAATTCCACAGGTTGCATGTTTTGAGTTACAGAGGAGGTCTAGGGCTAGAATTATTGCTCTCGCTCTACCAATCGCAGCGATACCTCACATGTGTGGTTTGAACACTGTTTTCATATGCAAGCATGCGTTCGCTTCTGCAGGCGAGCTCGGCGGAACGGGGAGCGTTTAAAATATTTTTTTTTTTTTCTTATTTATTTGACCTATTTTTTATTTTTACACTGTTCTTTAAAAAAAATTGTGTCACCTTTATTCCTATTACAAGGAATGTAAACATCCCTTATAATAGGAAAAAGCATGACAGGACCTCTTAAAAATGACACCTGGGGTCAAAAAGACCTCAGATTTCATATTTACACTAAAATGCAATAAAAAAAAAATTGTCATTTAAAAAAATAAAAAAAATAAAATGGCCCTTTGAGAGCTATGAACGGAAGTGACGCTTTGACGTCACTTCTGCCCTGCCGTATCATGGAGATGGGTGGGGGCCATCTTTACCTCACTCGTCTCCATGCCCAGCCACAGGAAGAAACCGATCGCCTCTGCTGCTGCCGACAGCTCTGGTAAGCAGCGGAGGGCAGGGGATTGTGGTGGGAGGGGGGCCCTCTCCCACCACCGATAAAAGTTATCTTGCGGCGAATCTACTGTGGGCAACCAGCTGTGACAGCTTGCAGGTTGACAGCTGGGTGCGCATGTCTCACTGAGCTGTCCTGAATGGCCGGCCAAGCTTTTGGGACCTGTGAAGTGTCCCAGAAGATTACAGGGAGGAAGGGACGCCTAGGCGGCCCAAGCGGAAGTGGGAGCTCGTTGGTAAACGTGATGCATCGCGGAATCGAATCGAATCGAATCGTTGACCAGATAATCGTAATCAAATCGAATCAGAAGACTAGTGAAGATGCACACCTCTACTATTTACCGCCTATTTTCATGCGGCAATTTATCGCATTAAGTTGGTTGCTTAAGGAGTAGATATGTGCAATTCATTTCTCTCTGAATTCGTTTTTTAGCAAAATTCAACACGTGTTTATTCGGAAACATCCTAATTCGTAAATTCGAATATTCGAAAATTGGTAAATTCGTAAGTTCATAAATTTGAAAATCGTAAATTTGAAACTTCGAAAGTCTCGAAATTCAAAAATTCGGAAATTCAAAAATCGTAAATTGGTAAATTTGAATAATAGAAAATTCGTAAATTTTAAAATCAGAATTTGGAAATTCGTGAATTCGGAAATTCTAAATTCGAAAATACGAAAACCTAAGAATTCGAAAATCTGAAATATAAACTAACCCTAAATGAACTAACACCTCTACTATTTACCACATATTTTCATGCAGCAATTTATCACATTAAGTTTGTTGCTTAAGGAGTAGATATGTACAATTTGCTCCAAATTATTTTTTTTGCGAAATTCTACACATTTGTTTATTTGCAAACATTCGAATTAACAAAAACACGTTTAACAAATATTCGTAAATTTGAAAATCGAAAATTCGTAAATTTGAATATTTGACATTTGGTAAATTTGTAAATTCAAAAGTTTGGAAATTCGAAAATCATAGATTCAGAAATTTGAATATTACAAAATTCCTAAATTCGATAATCGAAAATTTGTGAATTTGGAAATTCGAAAATCCAAAAACCTGAAAATTCGAAAATCTGAAATAATATCTAATTATAGGTATTGGAATTTCCTATCAAATTTGTAAACTAAAAAATCGTAAATTCAAATATTTGAAAATCGTAAATTCGAATATTTGAAAATCGTAAATTTGAAAATCGTAAATTCATACATTTGAATATTCGAAAAATCCTAAATTTAAAAATCTTAAATTCGTAAATTTGAATATTCGAAAATTCCTAAATTTGAAATGTTGTAAATTTGTAAATTCTAAAATTCAAAATTCGAATAATCCAAAAACCTGAAAATTTGAAAATCTGAAATAATATCTAACTATCTAATTATATGTATTGAAGAAATTGATTCTGGACAGCCGCACTCCGATAAATGCCTTTATTGTAATGAATAGTCAACGTTCATGTGACAACAGAAGCAGGACAAACCACCAATACATTTCACAACATCATCGTTGCTTAGTCATGACTTTTGCCACATGAACGTTGACTATTCATTACAATAAAGGCTTTTATCGGAGTGTGGCTGTCCAGAATCCATTTCTTCAATATTGCTCGTGCTGTGCCTGTACCTGGCTTCCACTTTGAGGAGGGTGTTTTCTTTGGTACACCACCTGGAGCAGTTCACACTTTTGGTATCTAATTATAAGTATTGGAATTACCTATGAAATTTGTAAACTCAAAAATCATAAATTCATAAATATTTGAAAAATCGTAAATTTGTACATCAGAATATTCGAAAATTCGTAAGTTCAAAAATCTGAAATTAGTAAATTCGTAAATTCTAAATTAAAAAATCAGAAAACTTGAAATTTCAAAAATCTGAACTAATAACTAACTAATCTAATTATAGGTATTGGAATTTCCTATCAAATTTGTAAACTCAAAAATTGTAAATTTGTAAATTCGAATATTTCAAAATTGTAAATTTGTACAATTGAATCTTCAAAAATCGTAAATGCATACATTAAAATATTTGAAAATTTGAATATTTGAAAATTCGTACATTAGAATATTCAAAAAAACGAATATTCGAAAGTTCGTAAATTCGAAAATTGGAAATTTGTATATTGATAAATTTGAAAAATTTGAAAATTCTAAATTCTAAAATCCCAAATCCTGAAAATTCGAAAATCTGAAATAATAACTAACTATCCAATTATAGGTGTTGGGATTTCCTATCAAATTTGGCTGTTAGTGAATGTAAAAAACACAAATTTATCTGAAGTTACGAATTATATCAGAAATAACGAATGCATCTAAACGAATGGAACGTAACAAATTAATAATAATAAATAACAATAATAATAAAAAATGTTTTTATTATTATTATGTATTAATAATTTGTTCCGTTCCATTTGTTTAGTTGTGGCATTCGTTATCTTGGATAATTCGTAACTTTCGTATTTGTTAAGTCCACTAACAGCCAAATTTGAAAGGAAATCCCAATACCTATACTTTTATATTTATTAGTTAGTTATTATTTAGAATTTTTGGATTTATGTTCTTTCGGATTTTTGGATTTACTTTCTTATTTTGGGATTTTCTCATTTTCTAATTCATGAATTTTCTAATTTATGCATTTATAAATTTACAAATTTTATATATACACTACATTTTAGCGTGGTTGAACAGTGAGCCCGATTAGTACAGATCAGACTGGGGTTCTCAGTCAACCTGTGCCCCCAATAGGCACAGGATAACTTAGACATAGGAGGTGCATGGGGAGCTGAAACAAGGGTTTCCCAACCTCTCCAAGGGATTCTGGGTTCCACAGGCCCCCTGCCCAAAGTGACTCCTGTCACATTAATCAATAAATTTCAGAAAAAGCAAACCCTAGACTGTTCATTGAGCCAGAAGAGTGAGTGTTGCCATGTGTCAGGCTGCTGCTGCACTCATGTGGGAGAGGAACATATGGCAAATCAACGGCCCTTATGGGGGTGAGTGCTACTCTAGCATCACCATCTACCACCATCTACTATCTATACCTTAAGGAAAGTGGACATTCCTTTAAGGACAGTGACGTACACATTTTGGTCAGAGAGAAAAACGTGTGTGTTAGAGGCCATCCACATCAAACTGAAACCACCATCCCAAAACAGGGTTGAAGACCTTCAACATCATCTGTTTTCCACATAAAATGCCATTTCAACACCTTTACAACAGGGATTTGGTGCTACATGACTTCTGCCATGTGGCTCAAATGATTAACACCTAGGAAGACTTCCTGGCACCTAGGGTGGGATTATGTAATTAGAACAGGGTGGTTCCACAGCTTTCATACCTCCCATCCTGTTCTTGGAAAATCAATATCTGTCTTGTAGACATGTGCAATTTGTTTCATTCCGAATTCGTTTTTTTTTTTAATTTTGACAATTTCGTTAATTCGGAAATACCCGAGTTAGTGAAAACCTGTTTGACAATTTTTTCTGAATATTCGTAAATTTGAATATTCAAAAATTTGTAAATTCGTACCTTCGTAAATGCGTACATTTGCACATTCGTAAGTTCGTACATTTCGTAAATTCATACATTTGCACATTCGTAAATTCGTACATTCGTAAATTCGTACATCTGTAAATTCGTACATTCGTAAATACGTACATTCGTAAATTCGTAAATAAGTAAATTCGTAAATTTGTACATTTGTAAATTCATACATTCGTACATTTGTAAATTCGTACATTCGTAAATTTGTACATTTGTAAATTCGTAAATTCGAACATTCACACATTCGTAAATTCGTACATTTGTAAATTCGTACATTCGTAAATTTGTAGATTCGTAAATTCGTACATTCGTAAATTCATAATTTGTAAGTTTGTACATTTGTAAATTTGTACATTCGTAAATTCGTACATTCGTAAATTCCTACATTCGTGAATTCGTAAATTTGTACATTTGTAAATTCGTACATTCGTAAATTTGTAAATTCTTAAATTCGTACATTCGTAAATTTGTACATTTGTAAATTCGTACATTTGTAAATTCATACATTCGCACATTTGTAAATTCGTACATTCATACATTCCTAAATTAGTAAATTCAGAAATCTGAAATAATACTTAACTTATAATAACTTAACCACTTCAATAGTGGGCACTTAAACACCTTCCTGTCCATTGACATTTGAGTCCACCTGTTCCGGTAAGAGTACATATACCTCTCTCCTTTGTTGAAGATGAACCACCTTTGATGTTTCCTATACTGGACAGTGCCAGCTTATTCCACCTCTGATTTATCATTATTTGGTGGTTGACACATCAGCCTCTTTTAACAAATTTCCTAATTTATTGGACTTTTTCACATGCTACTTGTGTATATTTTACTTTGACACCGCTTCACTTATATAACAATGTTTGTGTTCACTTGAACACACGATCGGAATTTCGGCCAGTAAAAGACCGATGAGAGCTTTCATCGGAAAATGCGACCGTGTGTATGCTCCATCGGAATTTAGCTGGCCGAATTCCCACCAGCAAAAATTTGATGGCATGTTCTCAATTTTCCAGATGGAAAAACTTTCTATCAGAAATTCTGATCGTGTGTACGTGGCATAAGTGCTACAATATTCACCATTTGATTCCTAATATATCCCACCTACGTTCACATGCCATTGAACAATAAAAAAATATGAAATAATTTGTATGGACGAATATGCAGACTCACAATGCTGCAGATTCCTCTTTGCTTTTATGTTAAAAAAAAAAAAATTAAAATTAAAAACCGAAATAAAACATATCCATGCACTTGTACCTGAAAACGGGCTCTACCGAGGGTGTAAAGTGCAGCATAAAAATAATGTAAAACTGCCTCTAAGCAAGAATGGAAAAAAAAAAAAAAAATCGGTAGTCCAGTTTCGTTATAAACAAGGATGAATAACAAGATGACTCTTGTATGTGACCTGCAGGGGTTTCTGTTCTGCGGCTCGTGTTTCAGATTTAAGATTCTTTGACCTACAGTACAGCTTAATGACATTCATAAACATTTCACTGTGAAAGCTTCAAGGTTAAACATCTCATAGGACAGTAAACTAAAGACAGCTGCTTTCAGCAAAATGCTAGTTAGGGAAACATTGAATCCTTGTCAGCTTTGTAATCTATCAGCGCTGTCTTATGCCGCATGCCGCGCCATGGCCCGATGCAATAATGTTTGCCGGCTCCATCCCAGAGCATGTTTTCAAATACTCATCCTCTTGACAAAGCCCAATTATTTAATCAGTTTGAAGCAAAAAAATTAAAGGGTACATTATATGATATTTCAGTATTGATGGATTTTGGAAAATAAAATTACCTGATAGCTTCTTTCATATCCTGGGACTCTATTAACCACTTGGGTACCGCGCTATTGCCGAATGACGGCATTAGCGCGGACCTAGATTTCCAGGACTACGTCTATTGACGTCGTCCTGGTTACGAGCGGCCTGCGCGCCCCCTGAGGGGCGCGCGCGGCGCGCTCTGTGATCGGCGAGTCCGTGAGACTCGCCTGATCACCGATCCGTGTAAGGGGTCGATCCCGACCCCTTATCACGTGATCAGCTGTCAGCCAATGACAGCTGATCATGTGATAGAACGGAGCCGGTAATCGGCTATTATTCCTCCTCGCGCTGACAGCGCGAGGAGAAAAAAAAAAAGCCGATCACCGGCGGCCGTGATCGGGACATCAGTCCCGATCACGGCCAGCAATGAAAGGCACCACATGGCACCTGCCAGTGCCCACCTGCCTCCCGCAGTGCCATCCTGAAATATAACAAAGTAAAAGTAAGTGCCCCCGTCTGTGCCCATAATGCCCACAGTGCCACCCACAGTGCCACCCCACAGTGCCACCCCACAGTGCCACCCACAGTGCCACCCACAGTGCCACCCAATCTGCCTCAAAGGTGCTGCACCCCAGTGCCGCCCATCAGTGCCCAGCAGTGCCCAGCAGTGCCGCCCATCAGTGCCCAGCAGTGCCGCCCATCAGTGCCCAGCAGTGCCACCTATCAGAGCCACCTATCAGTGCCACCTATCAGTGCCCATCAGTCCCATCTATCTGTGGTACCTATCAGTGCCCATCCGTGCCACCCATCCGTGCCACTTATCCGTGCCACCCATCCGTGCCATCTTATCTGTGCCCATCTTTGCCCATCAGTGCCGCCTTATCTGTGCCCATCGGTGCCGCCTTATCTGTGCCTATTAGTGCCGCCTTAACTATGCCTATCAGTGCCCACAAGTGCAGCCTATCAGTGCCCACCAATGCAGCCTATCAGTGCCCACCAATGCAGCCCATCAGTGCCCACCAATGCAGCCTATCAGTGCCGCCTTATCAGCGCACTTCAATGAAGGAGAAAAATGACCCGTTTGCAAAATTTTATAACAAACTATTAAAACATGATCTTTTTTTTTTTTTTTTTTGCATCTTTTTTTGTTTGTTTAGCAAAAAATAAAACTCCGAGCTGTAACTAAATACCACCAAAAGAAAGCTCTATTTGTGGGAAAAAAATGATAGAAATTTCATTTGGGTACAGTGTTGTATGCCCGCGCAATTGTCATTCAAAGTGCATCAGCGCTGAAAGCTGAAAATTGGTCTGGGACTGAGGGGGGTTTAAGTGCCCAGTAAGCAAGTGGTTAATAAGAAGGGATGAGAAAAATTAGTTAACTTCGCCTCAATAAAAATCAAATAAAAAATAAAAATTTTCACTGAAATGCCGAATTATTGTGTTTTATGAGTATTTCTGAAGCTTTTTATGATTCTTAAGTGTTTTTTTTTGTTTTTATTCTAATAAATGGGTCTCATTTATCAATTAATCTGAAGTCCATTTATTCGATTCTGAATTAAACTGTAAAACAAAGACCTTAAAGTCTAACCAGAGGCCTCATTTCAACCATAGTACTGATCCCACATCTAGATCAGTTGTCTCCAAACTGCAGCCTATTGGCTGGATGTGGCCCTTTGCTCGTCTTTATCTGGCCCTTGGGGCGCCATGCCATCCGCAGACACCAATGATAGATCACCATTCCTCCCACAAACACCAATCATGAGGCACCATTCCTCCCACAGACACCAATAATGGGGAACCATTCCTCCCACAGACACCAATAATGGGGAACCATTCCTCCCACAGACACCAATAATGGGGAACCATTCTTCTCACAGATACCAATGATGAGGCACCATTCCTCCCACAGATACCAATAATGGGGAACCATTCCTCCCACAGACACCAATAATGAGGAACCATTCTTCTTACAGATACCAATGATGGGGCACCACTCCTCCACATATACACCAATGACAGGGCGCCATTCCTCCCATAGAAACCAATGATGGGGCACCATTGCTCCCACAGACACCAATGTTGAGGCACCATTCCGCGCACAGACAGTAATAACGGGGAAACATTTCTCCCACAGAAACCAATGATGGGGCACCATTCCTCTCACAGATACCAAAGTGGGGTCATCATTCCTCCCACAGATACCAATGATGGGGCACCATTCCTCCCATAGACACCAATGTTGTGGCACCATTCCTCCTACAGTCACCAATGATGTGGCACCATTCCTCGCACAGACACCAATGATGTGGCACCATTCCTCCCATATACATCAATGACAGGGCGCCATTCCTCCCACAGAAACCAATAATGGGGAACTATTGCTCCCACAGACACCAATGATGAGGCACCATTCCTCCCACAGACACCAATAATGGGGAACTATTCTTCTCACAGATACCAATGATGGGGCACTATTCCTCGCACAGACACCAATGATGGGGCACCATTCCTCCCACAGACAGCAATAATGGGGAAACATTTATCCTACAGAAACCAATTATGTGGTGCCATTCATCCCACGGACACCAATGATGGGGCACCATTCCAACTTTGAATACCAACAATGGGGCAGCATTTCTTCCACTGAAATCAACAATTGGTCACTATTTTTTCCCCTAAAACCAATAATGGGGCTTCCACTAAAACCAATGACTTTCTAATCCCACTGACCACAGCCCCCCCCCCCCCCCCAAGCCTCAAGGACAGTAAACTGGCTCTTTATTCGAAAAGTTTGGAGACCCCTGATCTTGATTATGCATCCATCAAGATGTATGATGCCTAATGAGCTGTTGTATGAAAAACACCAGCCCGCCAAAGCGGTCCTCTCCTGACAAAGCAGTCCTCTCCTGACAAACTCCCCATCACAATTATCAGCTCCCTGCCCTGCAACTGAATGAAAACAAAGGTCCCGGGAAGTGGCTGATATCATTGACCACTTACGGTCATGACCATATGTGGTCACTGTCCACCAGGATGCCTGCCAGATTGTTTACAAGCTGGCAGGTACCAGGTCAGTATTGTTAGGACACTGCCAGCTACTTGCAACCAATGATGTGTGGCTACTAGCATCACAGCCGCTAATAATGCTAGAGGCCTGCACCACAGGCAGTTGTCAGTTACGAGGGTTGTCTGAAAAGTGCACGGCTCAACACTGAAGAAGTGACCACTGTTCCAGATTTTTCTGTGCTGAAAATGGAACAATGCGCACTATATAGTTTTTATGTGATCTTTTCAAACAATTGGCACCCTCCCCTAGTCAAGTTGAAAATGGAGAAAGTGGAAGAAGGCTTGAAGTGTTTTATCAGCAGGCAAAGTGATGGCAACAGTCTTCTTCACACCCATGAAATCCCAGAAGATTGTTGGCATTACTTTTCCAGCTGATGGAACACTTCAAGTAGTCAAGTTGAAAATGGAGAAAGTGGAAGAAGAAGACCCAAAGGCTTTGCCCACTAAGGGAACACTTAAAGCCTTTTTCTTCCACTTTCCACTTTCTGCATTTTAAACTCTACTACAGGTGGTACCGACTGTTTGCAAAGAGCGCATGCAAACCATATAGTCTGCACGCACCATTTTCAGTGCTGAACTTTTGGAAGAGTGGCTTGGTGCAGTGATAAAGTTTAATGTCTGTGTGGTCACTCCTTCCATGTCGGGCTGTGAACTTTTCAGACTACCCTTGCATTGGCGGTAGTAATGAGGAATGAATTCCTGCTTCTGGTGATCTGTGAAAAGGTATGTAGGTGGGGTGCAGCGTTTTGCGGCTGTAATAATTCACACAATGTGGTAAAACATAAAACTTGTATTGAAGGGATGCAGCAACAGTTCACATCAAACCCAGTGGAATGACTGCCCAGCCTGGTGCACTCACATTTTCCAGCAATGTGAAAGGATTAGGTTCCAGCCGGACTGATAGCATCTGTAGAGAGGGAGGGGCATAATGCAGCCCGGCCGTCTCATGCTCAATTGGGAAGATGTCCAGAAGAGCGGCCGCTCTACGCTTTCCCTCCTCATCAGGAACCATTCCCTACCACTAGAACTGTCCCTAACAGACGGGGTACCTGTCCCCACTCTGCCAACTCGCAAAATGTGCACCAAACCTGGGAGCCAGGGCTTTAAATTGTCTCTGCCTGACTCAAAATGGCTGCTCGAGTCACATGGGATGGCAGCATTCAATAGGATATCTTCATCAGTGACCCAGGAAAGGATAGAGGAACCCTGTTCCTCTTTACTTCTTCGCCAACAACAGGGCCACTGTGGAAGAGTGCCACCTGCCGTGAAGAAAATAGACTTCACCTGTCTACAGGTTGGGAACGAACCCTGCACTGACGTGAACCCAAACCGCATCCCTAACAGGTTGGGAACGAACCCTGCACTGACGTGAACCCAAACCTCATCCCTAACAGGTTGGGAACGAATCCTGCACTGACGTGAACCCAAACCTCATCCCTAACTAATAACCCAAGGACCATGAAAAAGATGGAGCGGTGTCACAGAGTCTACATAACTGTAGCTTGCACAAAGAGCTGACGCTCTTATTGTATTACACAACCAAATAACAAAGCAAGGCCTCCTGGGTCACATGAAGATGTGGGCTACTTTAGAAATCTTACAGCAGGTTTAATATTTCCTAGAAATGTGTTTAGGTTCTCTTGCTATTTGCCCGTAGCCACCTTTTGAACAAGCCACACTGCATTTGTCTAGAGTTTGTCGCCAATGACTTGTCTTAGACTTCTCCTTATTACTTTAGTCTTTCAGTGCTCCTATTCTTAGCGCTATTTTCTATCCCCGGGCCTGTCCTGGATGCCTGTCAGTCTACATAAAGTGACAATTTGCGAGCAAGTGGAGTTTTCCATCATGGTCAATTTCTCCTGCGCCATGAATCTTTGTCTGCAGATAAAGTCAGAGGGGCACTAAATCTTTTCCTAAAACTTGTGAGTTGCAGCGCGGGAAAGATGAGCTCTGGGATTTATTGTGTGTTTTTGTTGCTTATGAGAGGTGTGAGTTTATCTCAGGCAGGGAACGAGCGGCTGGCAGTATATCACCGCACAGCCTGTTGGCGTGGTTCTCTAATGGTTTTTGTTTTATACTTCAAAGGAATCTACAGTTTTCTTTTTTCTAATTTTTCTTTCTTTTTTTTTTTTTTTTGGTCTGTTTGTAGAACAGAGAAATAAGACATTTACTTCTTGGTCCAGACCTTCTAGGGTTCTTTTACATGCAAAGCTGGCTTTACACTTCTGCCATCCCTTAGGTTGGGTATCATGTACTGCCACCCTCCTACTCCCTCCTACCCCAGTCAAGGCTTCACCAAGTATCAAGCCAAGTCGAGTATCACAGTGTCACACTGTGGCTCGAGGCGGAAAAGATTCAGTACATCAAGAACTGTCAACTAGAATAGTTGAGGACAGCTGATGGCCTTGTCTGCTTGTAGTTCAATTTAAACTTCTGCAGACTCTAAATTAGAGCGGGCATTTTACTAAATTTACTGCATGAATACATTCCTGACGTATCACAATATAAAGCAATAGTATAATTTTTCGAAACAGTTCCACCATTTACCATTAAAGCTGACATTTGGTCAAAAATATATATTTTTTCCTATAGCTGCATTCACATCACCTATCTACAGTATAATGAAGTATGTCCCATATCGTGCAAGCTGCTGCTTTGGGTGGATCTACTGAACAGGTTGCCCGGTCCTCTTCCTGGCCCTGAAAATTAGACTAGAAAGAAGATGCTTTTAAGTGCAGTAAAACCAAGACTTTTATTGTCCAAAACAATTAAAATCACTTACAAAAAGAGCTTATGTGAAAAGGTTCATCGATTATATAAGAAGCCAGTGGAAGAGGCGCATGCGCGGGAGCTCGTCGGATGGCAGCTTAGTCCGCGAGCTCCGCACCGCCCTGGCCCTACAGCCACTCCAGCGCTGATTTACGCAGCGAGCCACAGCCGCAAATAACACCGGCAGACGGGGGAAACACCCGAGCAGTCCGGGATGGCCGGAGGAACGGCTCGGAGAGATCTTTCCCATGTTTTAAACACGGGCCCGGGACCCGCGATCAAAACCAAGATGGCGCCGAGCGCCGCAGCACGAGGGGATACAGGAGGAGGACGACACTATTGCAGACCAACCTCTTCACTCTACAGGACCGACAGTTCCCACAGTGAGTAACAACTCTAATGTCTGCCTGTCCCCCTCCTCCACCGAATCCCTCCTAGGCAGGGTCCTAGACGAGATGCCATTCTCACCCATGGAGGACATCACAGCAAGCCCAGGAGGCAGTGAGGCCTATATACCTAGCAATCTCCCCTCACCTCAGGACTTTCCCTCTATGGTCGCAATGTTCGGCACCATGTTAGCCAGGGGTCTCTCCCAAACTGCCACTCAAATCACCTCAGCCATTCACGCTGACTTACAACAATTAGGCAATAGAATTGAAACGATCTAACTCAAAACAGATCAAACAGTCTCCAGAGTAAATCAAAATACCGCACGAATACAGGATTTACAAGATCAACTTGAAACTGCGTTTTCCAAAATAGACGACCTCGAAAATCGTTCGAGGAGATACAATTTCCGTATCAGAGGAATCCCTGAATCTTTCCAGGACTCGGCCCAAGTGGTCCAATCATTCATAAAAGAGCTCATTCCAGACATTCCTGATCATCGCCTTGAACTGGACCGCACCCACAGGGCGCTGCAACCTCCACGCCAAGATGGGCTCCCGAGAGACATCATAGTTAAACCACATTTTTACAAGGTTAAGGAGGAGGTCATGAAACGGTCGAGGGGCGAAGGACCTCTTATGTTCCAGGGCAATCCCATACAAATCTTTGCTGACTTATCGCCCTATACCATCCAAAAACGAAGGTCTCTGAAACCGCTGCTTCTCGCACTATCCCAGAAATCGATTGCCTACCGGTGGTCCTTCCCATTTCGGCTTTCATTCTCCTTTAATTCTAAATCTTATGGCTTTTCATCATTTTAAGACGGTGAAAAACTCCTCCTTCAACTTGGCCTCATCTCAAGGGACCCCGACTCATCGTCTCCTATTAACAAGACCCCGAATGTGTCCTCTAAGAGACCCCCGCCCTCGAGCCCAATCGCCCCAGCATGGCAGAAGCGCCTCTCAAAGAAGTCCAAGGATTCCAAGCCGCCTTAATGACAGTTTCAGATCCGGGTTCGGTTGTGGACCCGTGTCTTGCTCTTTGATCCCGGCTGATCCAGATCCTTGGATATACTCGGGACCCTCTTTGACTATTTGAAAAATGTTTTTTTTTTTTTTTGCACTGATCCTGTATTCTACACTACTCACATGGTCATTGTTTTCTTTGTCTTTTTATCTCTTATCTTTTGATAGAGTTCTAAGTTAGATGATAAATGCACAAATAGGCTCCCCTCAGGTTCATCACTGAATCTCGAGGGTTATGTTTCCCCTCTTAATCCCTTCTTAGACCTACTATTCTGTTTAACTTAAGGGTTTCTCACAAAACTCCTGGACTATCCCAGCCTCGTCATCATTTGTAGGTCAATAGCTGGTGAGGTAATCAAATGGTTTGCAACATTTAGTCCTTCGGGACATTAAGGGCTCAGTTCGCTATTTTTTTTTATTAAAGCTCCTGGAGAGGGCCGGGGCGGCTGTCCTGTGCCTCAACGTATCTCTAACCAAAAGGGGGACTTAGTTGAGTTCCTCGGTTGGATTGGAGATCTCGCGCACCCTCTACTCATGGGTGGTGCGATATTACGGTTATGTTTGGGGTTGGGGTGTGTGAGGTGCGGGAATGGGTTCCCACACCTCATCTGGGTGTTCTTGTTTACTTGTTTGTTATTTACATGTTTTGACATATCGCTTATCTCCTATTTTTTTCCTAGCAGATCCATCTCTCTACCTTTCTTTTCCATCCCTCCTCCTACCTGTTCCTCCCAAAGGTCTCCTATCCAAGTGTGCTCTCAGAATTTGGCGGTTACCGTCTTCATTACACAAGGTAAGTCCCACTCTCTCCTAGATGATGCCCCCCACCTGATCCATGTCGGTACATAACACCGCTTCACCACCCATCTCCATAGTTTCACATAATGTCCAGGGCCTCAATTCCCCTGTTAAAAGGCGGAAATTGTTCAAACTTTACCAATCACAAAAATTTGCGGTTCTCCTGCTGCAGGAGACCCACTTCCCTAAATCATTCCACCCCTCATTTCTTCACCAAAACTTTCCCCAATTCTATCTCTCCAATGCGGAAAACAAAACGAAAGGTGTGGCTATCTGCTTTTCTAAATATTTAAATTTTTCCATGTCACAGATTATTACTGACCCGCTGGGCAGATATATCCTGGTTAAAGGCACCATAGACGGGACAGTCTATACTTTTGTCTCGTACTATGCACCCAATAAGGGTCAAGAAATTTTTTTTACTTCAATGCTAGCCACCCTTTCCCTGCAACTGGACGGAGTTATAGTCTTGGGGGAGGATTCGAACATAACATTCGATCTGTCACTAGATAAATCAGGATCTGGCCTACATCGTCCTAAACAACCCTCTAAACAAAGTACTAGGATAGCCAAACTCCTTTTTGATGCGAGTTTAGTGGATATTTGGAGGGAACTTAACCCCCGCGCCAAAGACCATACCCACTACTCAGCCCCACAAAAATCGTACGCCAGGATAGATCATATTTTTCTACGAGGTACTAACGTTCCGCTAGCGTTGAAGTCCACTATTAGAGACTCCCCTATCTCAGACCACTCTATGGTTACAATCTCCCTCTGCAACTCTTGTAACACGAATAAGGAATTCAAGTGGCGTCTCAATGAATCGCTTCTTAGTAATCCAGCTCACTGCTCCATGTTGGAACGGGACTTAGAGGAATACTTCAAACTTAATGACACTGCAGACGTCTCCCCCGCTACATTATGGGAAGCCCATAAAACCGTGATACGGGGCAAACTCATACAATTCTCCTCCCAACTGAAAAGGGAGCATAGGGCCGAAATAACCAAACTCACTAACGAATTCCAGGCATTATGTAATAAACGTAACAAACGAGAACGCACACAAGCTTCCCGTCGGGATTTAGAAAACTCAAGAATCAAACTTAATTTAGCCCTCACCACTGAAGCAGAAAAACACCTCCGATGGTCTGGTGCCAGGTTTTATTTACACAAAGATAAAATTGGATCTAAATTGGCCACCAAACTGTCACCCAAGTCACGGATAATGGCTCTACCCAAGATAAGGCTACCGTCGGGCATCCCGACACAAAACCCACAACGCATCCTAAAATGCTTCCACAAATTTTTCTCTTCCCTTTACAAAGACAACAATCCCACCCCTCTCCCAAGCGTCGAGAAGTTTCTGGATTCCTTACCCTTGCCCAAACTCTCCAGGGAGCATATGGAGCTCCTTGAACAACCCATTTCCTCTTCAGAGGTCAAGGAAACCATACAGAAACTCAAACTGGGCTCCGCTCCCGGCCCAGATGGCTTTTCAGCCGGATATTACAAAAAATTTTCTGACACTTTAGCTCCTTACTTAGCGAGATTTTTTAATTCTCTTCGCCAGGGTACTCCCCTGGATAAAGCCTCTAATCTAGCATACATCTCGGTCATTCCAAAACCTGGAAAAGACCCGTCTTTGGTGTGCAACTATCGCCCGATTTCATTGATCAATAACGATCTCAAACTTTTAACGAAAATAATGGCAAATCGTTTATCCTCCTTCATAGCTCAGTATGTACACCAGGATCAAGCAGGCTTTATCCCGGGGAGACAGGGCCCAGACCAAGTAAGAAGAGCCATAGACATAGTGTCCCTCCTTAATTCGCAATGGGATGGTGGACCACCTCAGGAAGGGTTCCTCCTTTCTGTGGATTTACAAAAAGCGTACTTCGCAGGTGGGGCATAGGGCCATATTTCCTAGGTACCTTAAAATCACTTTACTCTAACCCCAGCGCCCAAGTACGATTGCAAGGACGATATTCTGAAATATTTACCATCGAGAAGGGGACTAGACAGGGATGCCCTTTATCGCCCCTGATTTTTGCCTTAGCCATCGAATCCTTAGCCATAGCCATACGTACAAATCCAGACATCAGAGGAGTCTCATGTGGCGGTCGGGAACATAAATGTGCCCTTTTTGCCGATGATTTACTCCTTTTCATCACATCCCCCCTCATTTCTACTCCTAACATTATCAAACTATTGGAACAATTTGGAGTCGCTTCAGGACTTCGAGTTAATGTTGCAAAATCCGCAGCTCTGAACATATCCATCTTGCCAAACCTTCTCACGCGCCTTCAAGCTCACTTCCCGTTTACTTGGAACTCTTCAGCCATCCCGTACCTGGGAATTAACTTAACCGACAGACACGACAAGTTATTTTCCAGCAATTACCCCCCCATGTTCAAAAAACTCGAAGCGGATATGGCCATGTGGTCCAAATATGATCTATCCTGACTGGGCCGGGTTAATTCTATTAAAATGACCCTCTTACCTCGCGACGCTTGCTATACCTCTTCCGTTCTCTCCCAATCCCAATCAAAAAAGCCCAAATTATGCGGTTCCAATCCTCTATCTTAAAGTTTGTCTGGGGTTCTAAAGGCAGCAGATGTTCCAAGGAGATTCTTTATAGATCCAAGACCCAGGGTGGCCTTGCTCTCCCCAATGTTTGGTGGTACTACCAAGCCGCACAGTTAGCTCAAATCTCAGTAGTGTATTCCAAGGGCCCTAAGCCTGACTGGCTTCTATTGGAGAGGGAGGCGACACCAAAATACACGATTGATTACTTACTCTGGTCCACACCAAAACTTCGCCCTGCAATATTGGCCCCTACCCTGTCTCACACTATGTCATTGTGGGACAAACTACGAAAGCTCCCAGCCCTGGTCTCTCCCCTGCGCCCCCTTGCACACCTTTTTAATAATCCAGACTTCCCACCGGGTCAAAATATTTTAGCGTTTAAATGGTGGGTGGACAAGGGACTATATAGAATTGGCCACTTCCTACACACCACTGGACCTCTCACATTGGGATACTGTGTGAGTAAATTGGAGATGCCCACTACCGAAAGGTATAGATTTTTTCATATTTCCCACTTTCTACGCTCCAAATGGCCCCTCAATTCTACTCCCCCTTCACCGACTCTATATGAAATATGGTGTGCTGACATACAGGATCAGAGGGGAGGCATCTCCATTGTTTACAACTCTCTAGCCAAGGCTCTTAACAAACCATTATACGCCCGACTTTGGGAACAAGACCTGGCAATAGAGTGGGACTTGACCAAATGGTACTCGCTTTTCGGCAGATCATTCAAAGGCATTATGAATACCTTTCTAATGGAAGCTAGCATTAAGATCATGATGCGTTGGTATCGTGTCCCAGCCTCTCTGGCTAAGATGTTTCCGGACACTTCCCCCCTATGTTTTAGGGGTTGTGGACTCACGGACACCCTTCTCCACACATGGTGGACATGCCCTAGGATACGAAAATTTTGGAACAGTTTTTTCCACCTTTTGAGGAAAATTACGGGAACGGCTGTTCCACAGATACCCGAAATAGCACTTCTTAATGCCAGCGTTGATAAGATCCCCAAACACACTCAATCCTTAATTTTTTACATGCTCTTAGGAGCTAGAATTACCATAGCTAAAAATTGGAAAAGGCCCACGGTACCACTGAATGGTGCGAAACTGAAAATTTCTTGGATCATGGCCCAGGAAAAGATTGTCAGTAAACTTCTAGACAAAACCCACAAATTCCAACTGATTTGGGAACCATGGGCTAACTATATCGGAATCCCTATTATTCCAGGGACTTAGGAGTCTGGGTACGCTATTTTTTACCTAGGTGACCTTCCCCCTCATTCCCTCTTTTCCTCTTTCCCTCTCTATGCTACCTCTTTCCTATGGATCTGCTCTCCCTCTTACTCTTTCTAATCCTGCTCCTCTTACGATCCTTTCTTTTGCTGTGCTCTTAGGTAACCACAGAATTTCCCCAGTGCTTCAGTCTCGCATTTTGAGATTTACACAGATGGTACGGGTCTACCAGTGTAGCTAGGTGTTCTTGTACTTATGATGGTTTAACCTGCAATATCTCAACTTTATAAATGAATGTAGTGATTCTGTTTTCTTCAAAACACGATACACAATGGTATTTAAGTATGCGTATTACAGAAGCTAGTAGATGGGGTATCAGCAGCCCCCTTCAGACTATCTATGTAACTCTCAGAGACTGGGCTGGGGTAGGTACCCTCTCCACAGTATGCTCCCCCAGGGGTGGAGAGGAGGCTCTCCCTTAGTAGCCCGTCTCTCCTACAACCACAACTTTTAAGGCTGAAGGATTGGTAATGCATACTTTTATTACATAATTACATGCCTTACTGTATCATCTCGTTGTATCATCCCGGAAATAAGAGAAACTGTCTCATGTATTCTGTATTGATTATTGTACACTGGGTTATATTTCTACACTCTCCGACCCAAGAGTAAGCTGTACGTATTTGTTAAAAAATGTTTTTTGCTTTGCTGTATTGAATTTGGTTTAAAACTCAATAAAAACATTGAAATTAAGAAGCCAGTGGAAGGTTCTCCCTGGATGTGTCCAATCAGCATGTCTGCTGGCCGGTCAGAGGTATGGAGGTATGTTGCAGACACCTCCTTCTCTCTAACATCAGTGCCTGACCTTCGTAGCCCTTGTACACACGGTCGGAGATTCCGACGGAATGTGTCCTATCGGACCGTTTTGTCGGATATTCCGACTGTGTGTGGTCTCCATCGGACTGTTTCTGTCGGAATATCCAACGGACCAAGTTTTCCAACTTGCCGGTAAAATTTTCCAACAAAATGCTCCGATCGGACATACTCCGATCATGTGTAGCCTACTCCGACGGACAAAGTGCCACGCATGCTCAGATCAAATTCCTAGACCAAAGCTATTGGCTACTAGCCTGAACGTAGTCCCGTCGTAACGAAATAACGGCATCACGTTATGTACAATCGGATTTTCCGACAACTAAGGCCGCGTACACACGGGCGGATTGTCTGGCCAACTAAGTTCGTCAGACAATCCGACAGACAGTCCGTCCAAATTTTGAATGAACGGACTTGACCACACACGATGAGCAGACAGTCCGCTGAAAGCGTGTGTGATGACGTGTACAGCACGTACGACGGGACTAGAAAAACGACGTCCTATACACTGCAATGCAACCTTCGGCCGTGTAAATCCTTTCTGAGCATGCGCCATACTTAGTTCGTCCAACTTGCCTACACACGAGCGGACTGTCCGCTGAAACCAAGTTTGGACGGACAAAACCAAGTTTGAACGGACTGTATTATGGAAATTCCGTAAGACTTTGTTCGTCAGACAGTCCGCTGAAAAAGTCCGCTGAAGCCCACACACGAGCGGATTGTCCGCTGAAACACGGTTCAGCGGACTAAGTTGGACAGACAATCCGCCCGTGTGTACGCGGCCTTAGTCCGACTGTGTGTATGCAACATCCCTTCCAGACCTCTTCCGGAATTAATCCGTCGGAATTACACGGATTTGGTTGTCGGAATCTCCAACCGTGTGTACAAGGGCTAAAATGGTCAAAACATTCCCATACCTATTCCCATAGACACACTCCTGAATCTTGTGGACGGCCTTCCTAGAAGAGTTGAAGCCGTTATAGCTGCAAATGGTGGGCCAACTCAATATTGAAGCCTACGGACTAAGATTTGGATGCCATTAACGTTCATGTGCGTGTAAAGGCAGGTGTTCCAATACTATTGGTAATATAGTGTACAGTATATGTAGCACCCTCCCAGATAGAATGCTATGAAGGTTATGGGCATTTAGTTCTGTTTGGCTCCACTGTAATCAGTGGAGCAGTATATGTGATTGTTTTGAGCTTTTCTGGGCTGTACAGACTGCAGGTTTGATTGCTCTCCCCTGCCTACTGGAGGATTCCAGAATATAGTGGGTTGGGAGGATAAAAATCAGCAGACTATTTATGTCGTTCCAGCCAATCCCTAAGGGAGGGTGCCCAGTAGGAGGCTTGAGAGTACATACATTGTCTGGGACCTGAGACAGTTCTGTTCTTGTCCAGGAGGAGAATCTCCCAGCCTGGAGGGCTGCTGCCCTTTCATGCAGACCAGCTGAAGTTTTGCCTATGTTCTCTACGGTTCCAGCTTCTGCTGAGCCGGTGGGCCTACTTGCTGGGACCTTCTGCAGCTATACAATGAATTTCATCTGAGGATCCAGTCTGGTCTATAGTGTAATGAATGAAGAGAGATTAGTGGCGTGCAGGCAGTGTGTCTGACATATATATACACTCTGTATTCAGTGTAGAATCTATATTCAGTCAGTACAGGCAGTGTATTTGATATATAGTATATACTCTGCATTTAGTGTAGATTAGATATTCAGTGTAGAATCTATATTCAGGCAGTGTAGTATATATAATATGTACTGAAGTGGTTAAGGGGAACCCTGCACCAAAAAAAAAAAAAAACGGCGTGGGGGTTCCTCCCAAAATCCAAACCAGGCCCTACAGGTCTGGTATGGATTTTAAGAGGAACCCCACAGCAAAATCTTAAAAAAATGGCGCGGGGTCACCCCCAAAATCCATACCAGACCCTTAACTGAGCATGCAACTTAGCAGGCCGCAGGAAAAGGGGGGGCGAGACAGCGTCCCCCCCTCCTGAACAGTACCAGGCCACATGCCCTCAACATGGTGAGGGTGCTTTGGGGTCACCCCCAAAACACCTTGTCCCCATTTTGATGGGGACAAGGGCCTCATTCCCACAACCCTTGCCAGGTGGTTGTGGGGATCTGCGGGAGGGGGCTTATAGGACTTTGGAAGCCCCCTTTAAACACAGGGACACCTCCTATGGAGGCAGAGTTTTTCTGGGGGGGGTTCGGGACCGTCAGCTGCATTTTTAAAGATAGATTTATATTGCGGAATACTTTTTTTTTCAATAAAGGAATTGTCCAAAACTGTCTTCTGTCATTTTTACTTTTTTGACACTTTTTTGGTGAATAGGTAGGGGTACAATGTAACAATACCCCTTCACATAGGGGGACCTTGGATCTGGGGGCCCCCTTCTTAAAGGGGGCTTCCAGATTGCAATAAGCCCCCACCCACAGGCCCCCACAATCACCGGGCAAGGGTTGTGGGGATGAGGCCCTTGTCCCCATCAACATGGGGACAAGATGTTTTGGGGGGCACCCCAAAGCACCCTCCCCATGTTGAGAGCGGTAGCCTGGTACAGTTCAGGAGGGGGGGACATTCTCTCATCTCCCCTTTTCCTGGGGCCTGGCAGGTTGCGTGCTCAGATAGGTGTCTGGTATGGATTTTGAGGGGGACTGCCACATCATTTTTTTGGTGTGGGGTTCCCCTTAATATCCATACCAGACCTGAAGGGCCTGATATGGACGGGGGGGGAAGTACCCACAGCATTTTTTTTTCAATCATTTTTTATGTATGTGGTATCTATATCTTTTTAGCTGTCTTTAAAGGTGGCATTCTGAGCACCACTTTAAGTGGGACAGTCTTCCTATTGGCCACCAGTATGAAGGGCATTGTTCCTATTGACCCCTAATAAATTGGTCTTAGTCTTTGGGGTTCCTCTAGGGTTAAAAGTTTTAGAAAGGCTGCTCTAGAGGAACCGCAGGGTTCCACGGAACCCTGGTTGAGAATGACTGATTTAGACACACACTGAAAAAGCTATGAGCAACTGCAGTTAAACTATTAGAACACATGAATACTTGCCTAATAGTCTCTACTTCTGGTCTGGGTTAAAATACATCAGTAGCAGCAGCCCCTGTGTGTAGAAGGTCTTGTGCCTTACTGGCTCAGTTCTCTGTCTCTTTTTCCACTTCTTCCTTCTGGGGTTTCGAACCCTGAGACACAAAGACAGGAAGTGATGTACATAAATAGTCTCTGTGAACATCAAGCAGCAAAACCACTCGCAGACAGCAGAGGACAGCAGATCCCTACACTAGGGAGGGAGGATAACCTTCGGTGCAGCTCACAGGAACTGACAGGTCACAGCATTTTTGGCAAGGTTAAAGGGGTTGTAAAGGTAAATGTTTTTTCACCTTAATGCATTCTATGCATTAAGGTGAAAAAACATCTCACACTGCCGGCGCCCCCAGTCCCCCCGTTTTACTTACCTGACCCCTCCAAAATCCCGTGCTCGCCCCTGCCGTCCTCTTCGCCGCTCAGCCTGGCTGCTGATTGGCTGGACTGGATGGATTGAAAGCAGCGCAGCCATTGGCTTGCGCTGCTGTAAATCACATCCAATGATGCAGCGCGCCCGTGCCGTGTGATACAGAGAGTGGCTATAGGCGCCAGCTGTATCACGGGAGCGCGCCCGCAGGTGCTTCTCACCATGCGAGGGAGCTCGCATGAATGTGAGAAGTACCTGCGGGAGGAAGCAGAGACAGCCGCCGAGGGACCCCAGAAGAGCAGGTTCGGGGCCACTCTGTGCAAAACGAGCTGCACAGTGGAGGTAAGTATAACATGTTTGTTATTTTTTTTAAAATACAAAATTTTACTTTACAATCCCTTTAACAGGTATATTCTGTGCACTCTGAAACAAAAACAAAAAAAGAAAACAAATACAGCCACCACATCTTGGGACTTTAAGTTGCAATAAATTAAATTTTTGTTCTTGAGTTTAAATTTCCTCTATTTACTATGTACACCCATGTGATCTCTTTTACAGATATAATTGAAACAGATTAGGCATTCCCAAGTTTACAAAGTGAAAAGAAACGGAAAATGAAGGTGGAAGCAGCACCAAACCTTGGATTTGCACATTAACCTGCATAATGTACATTAAAGTAATACCATTTGTCCTTTTACGCAGTCACAGGATTGCAGGTTTTTCACATACTGCACACTGTCAGGCAGAAATCTTAGAAATAATGGACCGAAATAAGCCAAATTCTATTTTAAGGCTCGGCACTGCAGAAATAGATTTCTCTCCCATCGCTGCGTATTGAATGTATATATAGCAAAGCGACTCTTACATAGGTTTAGCAACGAATGTTGGCGGGAGAGGTCAAACTTTCAATGAGGAGGGTGGAAAGGCTTTGAAAGTACCAGGAACACGATTTTACTTAAAGGAGTATATTTATAAAATATTCACAGCACTATCCGTCCTGCAAAGCCGCGTGTACCTTCATTCTGTGGGAAGGCCAGCAAAATCAAACATTACTAGTTTATTTTCTCTGCAGGTCTGATGTGCTTTATTCATAAGAATACGGCAAATCAAGAAAATATGATGGCCACTAGATCATAGGAAATAAGAACTTAAAGGGTTACTAAACCCTCGTTTTTTTTTTTTTTTTTTTTTTTTTTTTAAATAACAAACATATACTTACCTCCTCTGTGCAGTTGATTTTGCACAGAGTAGCCCCGATCCTCCTCTTCTATAAAGAATAAGTACCCCCCCGGTACAAAGGCATTTTAACCACTTACAGACCGGACCATTTTGCTGGTCAAAGACCAGACCACTTTTTGTGATTCGGCACTGCGTCACTTTAACTGACAATTGCGCAGTCATGCGACGTGGCTCCCAAACAAAATTGACGTCCTTTTTTTCCCACAAATAGAGCTTTCTTTTGGTGGTATTTGATCACCCCTGCGGTTTTTATTTTTTGCGCTATAAACAAAAATAGAGCGACAATTTTGAAAAAAAACGCATTATTTTTTACTTTTTGTTATAATAAATATCCCCCAAAAATATATAAAAAACATTTTTTTCCCTCAGTTTAGGCCGATACGTATTCTTCTACATATTTTTGGTAAAAAAAAAAAAAAAATCGCAATAAGCGATTATTGATTGCTTTGCGCAAAAGTTATAGCGTTTACAAAATAGGGATAGTTTTATGGCATTTTTATTAATAATTTTTTATTATTTATTTTTTTACTAGTAATGGCGGCGATAAGCGATTTTTATTGTGACTTCGACATTGTGGCGGACACATCGGACATTTTTGACACATTTTTGGGACCATTGTCATTTATACAGTAATCACTGCTATATAAATGCAGTGATTCCTGTGTAAATGACACTGGCAGTGAAAGGGTTAACCAGTGGGTGGCAGTGTAGGGGTTAAGTGTTCCTAGGGGTGTGTTACTAACTGTGGGGGGGTTGGGCTTTCATTTAGTGAACACTGATCTCTGCTCCAATCACATGGATCAGAGATCAGCATCACTAGTTGCTAGGCAGAATGGAGAAATGCTGTTTACAATGGCATTTCTTCATTCGGCCGCTCCGTGAGACGATCGCGGGTATGCCTGCGGCGATCGAGTCCGCGGGTCCCGCGACCGGACTCACGGGGGTCCCGACCAGCGCGGGAGCGCACCGCCACCGGCGCGCTCCCGATGGCAGGTCGGCAAATTTAAAGGGACGTACAGGTACGCCTATTTGCCTGCCCGTGCCATTCTGCCGACATACATCGGCGTGCGCTGGTCGGCAAGTGGTTAAGGGCGAACTTTTTGAAGACGCGATATTTAAAAAAAAAATAGAAAAATGTATTTCATAGAAACAGAGAAACAGTCAGAGATAACAACCATGCACAAAGAGCTACATAATATCCATATATAATATATAAGAAAAGAGCACTTCTCTTATAGCCCGACGCATTTTGGAAGAGTCAAGATAAATCCCTTCTTCAGGGGTCATGAAGGAGACAATAGTTGGAGACGCTCTGAAACAGAAAAAAAAACCCCAAAGTCTAGATTTCCAGAAAACAACAGGGGGAAACACGGTGTCAAATATGGAAACGTCATAGCTATGAAAATGTGCACATACCAATACTACATTCATGGAATCAAGTATTTATTTAAAAAAAAAAAAAAAAGATTATTAGAATGGTGCTGAACGTAAATGGAGACACATAGGGTTAGGGTTAGGGGTTAGGGTTAGGGATTAGGGTTAGAGGTTAGGGTTAGACCTAGGGTTAGGGTTAGGGATTAGGGTTAGGGGTTAGGGTTAGGGTTAGGGTTAGGCCTAGGGTTAGGGGTTAGGGTTAGGCCTAGGGTTAGGGTTAGGGTTTCCCCTAGAAGAACAAGGTTAGGACTCAGGGATTTGAATAGGGACCTCCCTCAAAGGTCAAAGGTCAGGAGGCATGTCCCCAGAGGTCAAAGGTCAAGTGTCGGCCTGACCCACCCCCACCAAAGTGTTCCGCCTACCCCAACTAAGTCGGGGCATGAACAAGTCGGGGTAAAGGATACATCCTCAAGGCTCGAGAGCTCCCTCACAAGGATCCCCAAAAATAGTAAATCCCAGCAGCAGGGCTATAGGAGAAATGCTATTTTCTTATATACTATATATGGACATTATGTATTACTTTGTGCATGGTTGTTATCTCTGACCATTACACTGTTTTATCTGTTTTATGAAATAAATTTTTCTATTTTTTGAAAATATTGTGTCCTCAAAAAGTGAGCCCTTAAAATCCCTTTGTATGGGGGGGGGGTGTGCTTATTCTTTATATATACTATATTTTGGATGGTGGCAACAACAAATGGAGTTTCTCCTCCATAATGGTTCTTCTTAGATGATCCTCCTCTTCTGGAGTCCCTCAGCTGCGCTCCTCCTCCTCTTGAGTCCCTTGTCGGAGAAGTGTTCTACTTCGGGACACCCTCGAGTCCTTCTGCTGCGTCTATTGACACAGACAACCGGACTCGGCCCCCGCCCCCCCCCCCCCCCAGCGCCCGCATCATTGGATTTGATTGACAGCAGCGGGAGCCAATGGCTGTGCTGCTACCAATCTATCCAACCAGGACATGAGACACTGGCTGGAGCTGGTATTCCTGTTCCCGTTGTGGGAAGTACGGGACTCGGGTAAGTAAAAGGGGGGATCGGGGGACTGCTGCATGACAGAGAATGCATTTAGGTGAAAAACCTTGAGGGTTTACAACCCTTTTAATGGATCTGCTCCATCTAGTGGCCACAATGGGGTATGTTTCCTGTTTCCCCTTATCCTTACAAATTAGTGTTGGATGAACGGTTTGGCCCGAGCATGAGTCCGGGCCGAACAATGGCTGTTCACCCCTTTCGGGGAATACCAGAATTTGCAGGGGGGTCGGCCGGTGTTCGCCCCTGCCGAATGCCCTGCAATACACAGTGCATTCCACGCCCTGATTGGGCAAAGTTTCGCCCAGTTAGGGTGCAGTAAAAAATGTTTGTTAAGGAGCGGGGCCGGGAAGCCAAATTTGAAATGGAAACATATTGCAATAAATACAGTAAGGAATACAACTGAAAAAGATGCGCCTCCTACTCAGGCTGATTTATAGAAAAGAAAATAATACAATACAATATACAAGAATATAATAAAACAGAATAGAATAGGATAGAATAGGATATAACAAAACAGTGTAGAATAAAATGGAATAGAATAGAATGGAAAAGAATATAATATAATATAAAGTAAAATAAAAGAATAGAAAAGAATAAGAGAATAGAATAAAACAGAACAGAACATAAAAGAATATAATAGAATAAAATAGAAAAAATATAGCCATCTTCCAAAATTCAAATTTTGAATCAATTTGAAAATAATATACAACAAGAATCCGAATATACAAAATTTATTCTGAAAATTAATCTGATATGCATGATTTGTTGAAATTCCGACAGAATTTTTGTTGTTCGAGAAATTTGGATGTATCCAATTTTCCGACTCACAATAGTAATGAATTTCAATGAATCCAAAATAAATTATAACGGAATGAATTATCCTTTTCAAAAATAGAAAAATGTATTTCATAAAAACAGTGTAACGGTCAGAGATAAAATTTATTTGAATTGAATCTGAAAATGTATTTGAATTTTAAAAGTAATTCAAACTCCAAATGAAAACATATTGCAATAAAAACAGTAAGGTACAAAAGTGAAAAAAAAAAGATGATGACTCCTACTTAGGCTGACTTATAGAAAATAATACAATACAATATAAAATATTAGAATAGAAAAGTATAAAACAGAATAGAACAAGATAGAATAGTATATAATAAAACAAAATTGAATAGAACATATAGAATAGAACATATAGGAAAATAATATAATAGAATAAAACAGAATGGAATAGAAAATACAAGAATATTTTAGCATAGAAGAGAAAAAAAATAATATAAAATAGAATAAATATAGCCATCTTCCAAAATTCAAACATTGAATCAATTTGAAAATAGCGAATGTGCCAAAACAAATCAGACATGTGTGATTGATTTAGTTAAGAAATTAAATTTGGGCAACATTTTTGTTGTTCGGAGATTCGGATGTATCCAAATTTCCGGGCTCACAATATTAATGTATTTCAACTAATCTAAAATAGATTATAACTGAACAAATTATACTAATTAGAATTTTGAAAATACATTCGAATTTGAATCTGAAAATAATTTTGAATTAAAAAATATATTTGAATTTGAAAATGAATTTCAATTCAAAATGGAAACATATTGCAATAAATACAGTAGGGTATAAAAGTGAAAGAAGGATGATGACTCCTAATTAGGCTGACTTAAAGAAAAGAAACAAATACAATACAATATAAAGGAATAGAATAAAACAGAATAGAACAGGGTAGGACAAAACAGAACAGAATAGAATAGAACATCAAAGACTAGAATAGAGTAGAATAGAATAGAAAAAATAAAATAGAATCCAATAGAAAATAGAACAAATATAGGCATATTCCAAAATTCAAATTTCAGATTGATTTGAAAATAACTAATATATGACACAAATCCCAATATACAAAATTATTCATACATAACATAACAAATATGATGAAATTTAATTATTAAGTTAATGAACAAAGCTGAAACGAAACAATTTTTTTCCGTTGTTAATCATAGAGTGCAGGGCACAGATAGACCCTGGGCTAAATCTTCAGGTGATTGGACACTGGCAAGCTTTTGAGGACATGCCCCTGGGGTTCCACCCTATAACCCTGCCCCATTCGGTGAGTCTTCAGTTTTTTGCTAGTGGCCTAAGGTGATGGATCTCTTATCCCTTACGGAGAACTTACTCTTTACTTCTTTTTTTTTTTAACCACTTTCCGTGTGGCCTATAGCAGAATGACGGCCGGGCAGTGGTTCTGTTATCCTGACTGGACGTCATATGATGTCTTTCAGGATAACATGCCCGTGTACGCCTGACACACTGCATCTCCGATCATGGTAAGGAGCCTATGACGGAGGCTCCTTACCACGTGATCAGCTGCGACCAATCACAGCTGATCACAGCATGAACCAGGAAGTGCTGGTAAACGGCTTTCCTTGGTTCGCGTTGACAGGGAGAGCCGATTGGCGGCTCTCCCTGTCAGAGGGTGGTCTAGGTTGATAGTAGGCACATTGATTATCAGCACAGGCCCCATGAGAGGTGCCCATCAGCTGCCAATCAGCGCCCATCAGCTGCCAGTCTGTGTCCATCAAAGTATATATCAGTGCCCATAAATGTGCCAATCAGTGTCCCATCAGTAATGCCTGTCAGTGCCCATCAAAGTGCCTATCATTGCCCATAAATGTACCAATCAGTGTTCCATCAGTAATGCCTGTCAGTGGCCTTCAGATGCCAATCAGTAATGCCTGTCAGTAGCTCATCATCAGTGTTGCCTATCCAGTGTCATCTATCAGTGCCCATCAGTGCCACCTATCAGTGTCCACCAGTGCCGCCTATCAGTGCCCATTAGTGTCACCTATGAGTGCCCATCAGTGCTGCCTATTAGTGCCCATCAGTGCTGCATATCAGTGTAGCCTATCAATGCCCATCACTGCTGCATATCAGTGCCACCTATCAGTGCCCATCAATTCTACATATCAGTGCCTCCTCATCAGTGCCCATCAGTGCCACCTCATCAGTGCCTATCAGTACCACCTCATCAGTGCCCATTAGCACAGTCTCATCAGTGCCCATTAGCACAGTCTCATCAGTGCCCATTAGTGCAGCCTCATCAGTGCCCATTAGTGCAGCCTCATCAGTGCCTATTAGTGCAGCCTCATCAGTGCCCATTAGCACAGTCTCATCAGTGCTCATTAGCACAGTCTCATCAGTGGCCATTAGTGCAGCCTCATCAGTGCCCATTAGCGCAGCCTCATCAGTGCCCATTAGCGCATTCTCATCAGTGCCCATTAGCACAGTCTCATCAGTGCCCATTAGTGCAGCCTCATCAGTGCCCGTCAGTGAAGGAGAAAACAACATTTTATAGCAGAAACAAAGAAAAACATATTTTTTTCAAACATTTTGGTCTTTTTTCGTTTGTTTAGCAAAAAATAAAAACCCCAGCGGTGATCAAATACCAACAAAAGAACGCTCTATTTGTGGGAAGAAAATGATAAACATTTAGTTAGGGTACAGTGTTGTATGACCGCGCAATTGTCATTCAAAGGACAACAGTGCTGAAAGCTGAAAATTCGATACCCGGAAAGTGCCCGGTATTGAAGTGGTTAAATAATGATAACACATGAAAGCTCCTATGAGATTCAAGTAATTGGGTTTCATAGACTTTACCTTCAGGATAGGCTTGTTTGCTCAGTAAAAGTAAAAAAACTGCAATATAGTCCAAGACTGAAGAAGAAGGACCATCAATAATTTGCTCAACACTTTACTGAGGACTGCCAGAGGACAACTCCTCCAAAGGATGCAGAGATTTATCTAAGAAATAAAATGTAGTCAAGCCACAGTATGGCTTTATGGCTACTGGCCAGCTCCTCACCTCTACAGCTTGACCCCAGTAACATCACAGCTGTCTCTTTAAACGTAACCTCACTCAGTTGGCATGACCTCTTTGACTTGCTTGCCAAGTTTCCAGCTATTAATTTCTCTCCATTGTTCCAGTGTGGTTTTTTTCTGATGTTTAATCCATGTATTATGAAATAAAACCTTTCCATTTTCATTATATGCTTTAGTTAGGATCACCACTGGGTCTCTTTTCTTCTTTGTGTAGCACTGCCCCCATAGGGGGTCACTGATTATATAGTTCTCCCTGGGCCTCCCTCTGATTTTCCTGCAGCAAGACACTTGGGGATTTTCCCATTACACCCATGGTCGCGGGCATGTGATACGGGCACAGAAGAAGAGTGGAGGGGCCGGCGGAGAGCTGCGTCATTAAAAGTATTATCGGCATCCGGTGGAGCCTGGGCCTGCCACAAGTGATGGGGGATGGGAATGGGGTGGGGGGGCAGCAATACAGATGCATGGGGCCCCGGATCCCCCAACCCCCAGTGTCCCCCTCTATGAGTCTCCCCCTGTGTGTGAGTCTCCCCCTGTGTGTGTGTATCTCCCCCTGTGTGAGTGTCCCCCTCTGTGTGTGTGTTTGTCTCCCTGTGTGTTTGTGTACCTGTGTGAGTGTCCCCCTGTGTGTGAGTGTCCCCCTGTGTGTGAGTGTCCCCGTGTGTCTCCCCCTGTGTGAGTGTCCCCCTTTTTGTGCCTCTCCCCCTGTGTGAGTGTCCCCGTGTGTGTGTGTATGTGTGCTTGTGTCCCTGTGTGAGTGTGTCCCTGTGTGTGTGTCCCCCTGTGTGTGTGCCCCCCTGTGTGTGTGTCCCTGTGTGTGTGTGAGTGTCCCCCTGTGTGTGAGTGTCCCCGTGTGTGTGTGTGTCCCTGTGTGTGTGTGTGTCCCTCTTTGTTGTGTGTGTGTCCCCCTGTGTGAGTGTGTGTGTGTGTGTGAGTGTCCCCCTGTGTGTGTGTGTGTGTGTGCGTTCTCCCTCCAGTTTCCCCCTGTGTGCTCCCCCCCGTTTGAGTGTGTGTGTCCCTGTGTGTGTGTGTCTCCCTGTGTGTGTGTGTGTGTGTGTGTGAGTGTCCCTGTGTGTGTGTGTGTGTGTGTGTGTGTGTGTGTGTGTGTGTGCGTTCTCCCTCCAGTTTCCTCCTGTGTGCTCCCCCCCCGTGTGATTGTGTGCGTGTGTGTCCCCCCCTGTGTGTGTCCCCCCCTGTGTGTGTGTGTGTGTGTGTGTGTGTCCTCCTGTGTTGTGTGTGTGTCCCCCTGTGTGAATGTGAGTATCCCCCTTTGTGTGCGTTCTCCCTCCAGTTTCCCCCTGTGTGCCCCCCCCGTGTCTCCCTGTGCAGGTGTGGTGCCCAAGGGGGCCCCATGAGCTTCTATTGCCCGGGGGCCCCATGAGTTGTCAGTCCGCCCCTGACGTAAATAGATCTAAACAATGTTACAATTTAATTAAGAATAAAGGAGAAAAGATGATTTGTCATGTGAATTTGTTTTCAGGTTCTGTATCATGGCTGGGCTCCAAGGACAGGTCAGAAAAAGAATGGCTTGGCACTCACACCCAAACACCACCCAAATCGAAGCCCCTCATTCACCCCCTGCATAGTCCTCTGTCCAATCTGCAATTTTCATCAATAACCTCCAGCAGATGGCGACATAACACAGCAGGGCAAATTCCTTGACCCAGTTCAAAGTTAGAGCACAGCTTGTCCTTTGATCTCTCAGTGATGGACAGATCATCAGGTATTCCCATCTTCACCTCCACAGGAGGTCTGAAGGGTGGGGCGCTCTTACTGTCCCTATAAACCCCAGCAGGTGGCCATGTATGAACATTTTCCCAGAAGCTGAATCCTCATTTGCAACCTCTTGTTATGAACGCCCTGCTGTGTAATCCTGAGCCAATCGTTTTTAAGATGAAATCCCGCAGTGACCAGATGGCTGATTGATAACTAGAAAGGGGAGCTACTCAGAAAAGTCTGATATAAAAAAATTTTTGTACAGTCCAATATATACTATATATATATATATATATATATATATATATATATATATATATATATATATATACAGGCGCATCTCAAAAAAATTTTATATCGTCAAAAAGTTCATTTATTTCAGTAATTCAATTAAAAAAAGTGAAACTCATATTTGATATAAATGTTTTATATAGATGCGTTACACTCAGAGTGGCTGCATATGTCAAGCATTGTTTTATTTTTATTTTATTTTGATGATTATGGCTTACAGCTAGTGAAAAAAAAAATCAGTATTTAAGAATAAATTAGAATATTATATAAGACCAGTGGCGACTGGTGCTCAAATTGACAAACAAACTGAAAAATACTGAAAAAAACCCCATCAATTGCTGCCACTGTGCCCATCAATTGCAGCCACTGTGCCCATCAAACGCTGCCATTGTGCCCATCAATTGCAGCCACTGTGCCCATCAAACGCTGCCACTGTGTCCGTCAATTGCAGCCACTGTGCCCATCAATTGCAGTCACTGTGCCCATAAAACGCTGCCACTGTGCCCATCAATTGCAGCCACTGTGCCCATCAAACGCTGCCACTGTGCCCATCAATTGCAGCCACTGTGCCCATCAGTTGCAGCCACTGTGCCCATCAATTGCAGCCACTGTGCTCATCAAATGCGGCCACTGTGCCCATCAATTGCAGCCACTGTGCCCATCAATTGCAGCCACTGTGCCCATAAATTGCAGCAAATGTGCCCATCAAACGCTGCCACTGTGCCCATCAATTGCAGCCACTGTGCCCATCAGTTGGAGCCACTGTGCCCATCAATTACAGCCACTGTGCCAATCAATTGCAGCCACTGTGACCATCAAACGCTGCCACTGTGCCCATCAATTTCAGCCACTGTGTCCATCAAAGGCTGCCACTGTGCCCATCAAACGCTGCCATTGTGCCCATCAATTGCAGCCACTGTGCCCATCAGTTGCAGCCTCTGTGCCCATCAATTGCAGCCACTGTGCCCATCAAATGCTGCCACTGTGCCCATCAATTGCAGCCACTGTGCCCATCAATTGCAGCCACTGCGCCCATCAAACGCTGCCACTGTGCCCATCAATTGCAGCTACTGTGCCTATCAATCGCAGCCACTGTGCCCATCAAACGCTGCCACTGTGTCCATCAATTGCAGCCACTGTGCCCATCAACTGCAGCCACTGTGCCCATCAAACGCTTCAACTGTTCCCATCAATTTCAGCCACTGTGCCCATCAAAGACTGCCACTGTGCAATCAAACGCAGCCACTGTACCAGTACCAATACCTGGTCACATGATCATTGTATCACTGTGTTTGATTGGCCAGCAACCTCGCCTGACCTAAACCCCATAGAGAATCTGTGGGGTATTGTCAAGAGGAAGATGAGAAACACCAAACCCAACAATGTAGATGAGCTGAAGCAACCTGGGCTTCCATAACACCTTAGCAGTGCCACAGGTTGATCGCCTCCATGCCACGCCGCATTGATGCTGTAATCCATGCAAATTGAGCCCCGACCAAGTATTGAGTGCATTCTATACTGTACATGGACAGACTTTTCAGTAAACCAACATTTCTGTTATAAAAAATATATATTTTTTATTGGTCTTTATGTAATATTCTGATTTTCTGAGATACAGAATTTTGGGTTTTCACTAGCTGTAAGCCATAATCATCAAACAAAAAAAAAAGAAATTCTTGGAATATATCACTCTGTGTGTAACGCATCTATATGAAATATATGAGTTTCTTTTTTAATTGAATTGTGACCTCCTTGTCCAGTGGTGAGATCTGGTGAGTGTGGAGGCCATTGGAGGACAGTGACCTCCTTGTCCAGTGGTGAGATGATTGGAGCTTTGTGACATGGAGCACTATCCTGCTGGAAGGGGACACTGTAGTCATAAAGGGATGGACATGGTCAGCAACAATACTCAGGTAGGCCATTGGGTTTAAACGATGCTCAGTTGGTACTAAGGAGCCCAAAGTGTGCCAAGAAAATATCCCCCACACCATTATACCACCACCACCAGCCTGAACCGGTGATACAAGGCAGGATGGATCCATGCTTTCATTTTGTTTACGCCAAATTCTGACCCGACCATCTGAATGTCGCAGCTGAAACTGAGACTCATCAGACCAGGCAAAGTTTTTCCAATCTTCTATTTTTCAATTCTGGTGATCCTGTGCAAATTGTAGCCTCAGTTTCCTGTTCTTAGCTGACAGGAGTGGCACCCGGTGTGGTCTTCTGCTGGTGTAGCATATCTGCTTCAAGGTTCGATGTGTTGTGTGTTCAGAGATGGAATTCTGCATACATCGGTTGTAACAAGAGGTTATTTGAGTTACTGTTGCCTTTCTATCATCTGGAACCAGTCTGCCCATTCTCCTCTGACCTTTGACATCAACAAGGCATTTTCCTCCACACAACTGCTGCTCACTGGATATTTTCTCTTTTTCGGACCATTCTCTGTAAACTCAAAAAATGGTTGTGTGTGAAAATCCCAGTCGATCAGAATACTCAGACCAGCCCGTCTGGCACTAACAACCATGCCACGTTCAAAGTCACTTAAATCCCCTTTCTTCCCCATTGTGATGCTCAGTTTGAACTTCTTCACCATGTCTAGATGCCTAAATACATTAAATTACTGCCGTGTGATTGACTGATTAGCAATTTAAGTCACCAAGCATTGGAACAGGTGCACCTAATAAAGTGGCCCATCAGTGAGTACACCACTCACATTTTTGTAAAGATTTTCTTCTATCTTTTCATGTGACAACACTGAAGAAATGACACTTGTCTACAATGTAAAGTAGTGAGTGTACAGCTTGTATAACAGTGTCAAATGTCTAAACCACTGCCAACAAAAGTGAATACACCCCTAAGTGAAAATTTCCAAATTGGGCCCAAAGAGCTATTTCCCCTCCCCGATATCATGTGACTCGTTAGTGTTACAAGGTCTCAGGTGTGAATGGGGAATAGGTGTGATAAATGTGGTGTTATCGCTCTCACTCTCTCATACTGGTCACTGGAAGTTGAACATGACACCTCATGGCAAAGAAATCTCTGAGGATCTGAAAAAAAGAATTGTTGTTCTACATAAAGATGTAGCAACCAGTCGTGTGAGAAGTGTACTTACCTTTGTGAGATACTGTATATATATATATATATATATATATATATATATATATATATATATATATATATATATATATATATATATATATATATATATATATATATATATATATATATATATATATATATATATATATATATATATATATATATATATTATTTATTACATGCATTTCTATAGCATCATCAATTTGTGGTCGGAATATGAAATCCCATGAAGAAACTGGGAGGCTTGTGCACGTTGTATACTGTATGTGTCCAAACAATGTTGTATATACAGAATCAACTATACAAATAATCACTCAGTGCTCCAGCACACCATTTTTGCCACAGTGATAAAAAAAAAAGAAAGATCCTGCAGCTCCCAATCAACAGATCCTGGGAACAATCCAATGTATCATATAAAAAGACAAGAACAGCAAAAGCAAAGGATCAGTATCCATCAAAATCATTTATTGCCAAATAGTATCACTCACATTACAGTGGACTTCGTAGCACTTACTCCCATAGGAGCTGCTGGGTTTTCAAGTCTTTCCCCCACACTGCTAGGCAACAGGAATTGTGCACACTTTCTTCACAGGATCAATAAACAGTCTAGGGGTTTTGTTTATTTCAGGGGATAGCTTGGGATGGGTGATGCATGGGATGCCAAGAATTGAGGAACTGGATAAAGTCTTGAGGACTTGCTAAAGTCTCTGGCTACTGCAAACTGACTTCAAAGGTGCTGTCCACCCATGGGAATGATGGTGCAGCAAACTAGCAACAAGAAAAAATTGAACTGAAGATGGAGGTGCTGCTTCTCACAGGAATGCCAAAGCACCTGGCTACTGCTGTCCCAAGGTAGAGAAATAGATTTGCTTCTGGCTGCTTTGCACTGGCACTAAGTTGTCCCCTGGACCTGGACACAGTGGCGTCACTAGGGGTTGGCTTTTGGGGCTATAGCGCCAAATCTGGGGCCCATAGCCCCAAGTCTCTGCAGGCGTCCCCAAGGAGAGATGAGGTTCTCTGGGAATCCTGATGTAAGTGGGGGGGGGGGCTCTCTGGGGACCCTGATGCAAAAGGGAGGCTCTCTGGGGACCCTGATTTAAGGGGGAGGCTCTCTGAGGACCCTGATGTAAGGGGGGCTCTCTGGGAACCCTGATGTAAGTGGGAGGCTCTCTGGGGACTCTGATGAAAGTGAGGGGCTCTCTGGGAACCCTGATGTAAAGGGGGCTTTCTGGGCAATCTGATTTAAGGGGGGGCTCTCTGGGGACCCTGATGTAAGTGGGGGGGCTCTACATGTGTATGCCCGCCCAAGCGTATGACTTTCTTTACTACGCTGCTATGGGCTCTAGCCCCAGATCTTTTGTAGACCTAGCAATGCCCCTGCCTGGACACATAAAGTATTGCAGCCTTACTGTCCTCTCTATACAGGCTTGGAGTAGGTAGAAGTAGAAGTTACTCACTCGGGTCCTTTAAGTGAATCATGAAATCCAAGAGGCTGCTGTAGTGGCACACTGCTGTACAGGCTTGGACTTGATTTCAGGGTGTCTTTAGCTAAGCCTAGCTGAGGCTGGTAAAGGGTGCAGGGCTTCCAGCTGCTCCTTCTCTCTCTTCCTCCCGGCCTTCCTTCTGCCCAGGGACAGAGCCCCCCCAGCACAGGGTTCCCCTCCCCACCAGGTAACTGGACCCTGGGCTCTGCTCCTCTGACTGCCAGGCTCCTAAGTATTTAAGGATTGCCCCCCACCTACTGGGCCTCACCTCCCCAGGGATTGGTGGGAACTCCAAAAGTATTCAGGCTGCAGTATCTTTTCTTCTACCCAAAGCCTTTTTACACAATGCAGAGGATTAACCCCTTAGGTTTCACAGTGAGTATAACGAGCATGCTTTAATACACAGACTGATTTTACTGTTGTGGGTTTAGTAACACTTTAAATATATTCCTCAGAAGCCACAAAGATATAAATCCACTTTGTGTGCACCAAATGCCTTTGCAAACATAAATATTACCTTGAAAACGTTGAAGTGGCATCATCACTGTGCTGTATATAGCCTGTACAAAGAGCAGAGCTGTGGGAGGGTCCTAGCAGGCCCCACCCACTACAGGCTGCCTGTAGAAAACTACAGGAGGGGCGGAGACTAGACCAGTCACTCTGCATAAGGAGAGAGAGCTGCAGTGAGCGGTCTTTATTACAGGCAGTAAAGTCTCACACTCAGTGGCGGCTGGTGAAGTTTTAGGATGGGGGGGCGCAAGACCCCGCCCATCCATGGTTGGCCCCTCCCACTTCTCATAAGCCACACCCAGAATTTGTAGAATGATATTGGCGTGTATCCAGAATTTCATTGTCCTGCAAATACAGTAGCTGTGTACATAGACATACTGTACTAACAGTATCTATGTATCCAGAAATACAGGGTTATGTATAGGCATACCTGTGTATAACTGTGTGAACATTGCAGTCTGTGCCCCCAGATAAGGATCGCAGACATCAGACTGAAGTGAAATGCGTTATTCATGTCGGTGCGCACAGCCTGACCTCCTCACACTCCGTAGTTCCTCTCCCAGAAGACTCGGCACACACACCACTTTCCAAGTCATTTAATTATTTAGCGCGACACACAGAGCCAAACAAACCAGCGGCTTCAGCTGACCAAACATTTCCAAGTATAAGAGAGCGAATCTTCATTACAAAGAGGAAGCAACTCAACAATGCCAAAGAAATCAAGATATACTTTTCTGGAGAAAACAAAAACAAACAAAAAAACAATCAAAAGCTATCATAAAGCAAGAGGACATCCAGCATCATCTCGCTCTTTTCTCCCCAGCCTGACTTTACCTTGCCCGCCCCTGTCATTCATTGAAATTCATTTTTTTCCTATCATGGATTCTCAGCATCACATGCAGGCGTTACCATAAGGTGGTCTGCATGTCTGAATGCCCATCTAGAACATTCAGTGCCACACACTGACATCCACCCATGAAGGCTCTTTTAGATCTGTAGAACTCCTCCCAAGAGTGAGCCCACCAATTGCATCAGCGCTGAGGGCTTTTGAGTGAAGTACGAATGTGAAAAGGCAGGGCACTGCCCCCCCCCAGCCATGATCAGCCAGCATTGCATAGAAAGCACAGAGACCCAGTGATCACGTTACCAGGTCTAAAATAAAAGCATTAAAATGAAAATGTAAAAGGTTTGATTTAAAAAAAAAAAAAAAGATTTTATTTTGGTTTGGAATGGCAGCCCACTGCAGGGAAATAAAGGTTCTGGTTATGGGCCACCTAGACTTTCTGGGCTCAGGTGCCTCCGCTGCGCCCTGTATAGCCTCACCCTAGCTTGCAGGCAATGAGAGTGAGATTATGTAATTACAGAAACAAATTCCCAGGAATAGAAGGAATCCATCCCTCCAATGCAAATATGACAGGTAAACTGGGTACACCCAGCGACAAGGGGGGGAGGGGGGGGACAGGAAATGAAAGATCGATGAATAATCACCTTGGGGTGATAAAGGATTTCAGGTGCCAATGAGTCACAACCGGGAGAACCGGAAAATCTCAGAAAACCAAAAAGGAGGAAAAAATAAATAAAAATGTAGATTGCAGATTATATTGATTTTTCTGCCATTGGATCACATTTTTGTACCAATTTTTGCTGTATGTATGCAAATATGATTGACGCTATCCAGACTCTTGCTGGAGACATGGCTGTAGTAGCAGATTATTATAATACAGGATTTATATAGCACTGACAGTTTACGCAGTGCTTTACAACATGAGAGCAGACAGTACAATCCCAATTGTCAGCTCCCTGCAAGTTAGGAGGGCAGAGGATATAGAGATATATATATATATATATATATATATATATATATATATATATATAGATAGAGATATATATCTATATATAGATATAAAAAATTTAAATTAAAAAATATAATATAATAAAAAAAATTATTATATATATATATATATATATATATATATATATATTTTTATTTATTTAAAAATATATTTTTTTTAATTGTAAATATACATAAAATATATAGGGAAAGCGCATCCCAGACAGATCTTATTTAGAAAATAAAAGCCACTCCTTTCATCTGACATGTGCCAACAATATTCAGACTGATGTAAGAGGCCGCTTGCCTAGGATGCAATTCTTTTATCAGGACAAGGATGCATACAAATAAGCGCTGCCTCTTTAAAGAGTATTGTATGTTTGCAGATTAAAGGCAACATGGAACATTTCTTGAGAAAAGGTTTTTGTGGCCGATAGTAATGCAATTTGAACACGAACACACACACACACACACACACACACACACACACACACACGTCTGTGTGTGATATATATATATATATATATATATATATGTTTGGGGGTTCAAAGTAATTTTCTAGCAAAAATTGGTTTTTGACTTGTAAGCAGCAAGTGTCAGAAAAAGGTTTGGTCTTCACACACATTATATTTACACAGTACAAACTCTGTACAATGTCATGATCCATAACATCTATAGCACAACGCATACACAAAATAGAAATGAAATCCCTTATGCGGAAATTTTCACAGGAACAAAATGCAGTAATTAACAGTCTGGACCTATTTGCAAATGAACTTGGTTTCCATCTACTGGCACAAAATGGCTAGTTGGCCTTTAAATGTAGGCTACATATACAGGTATTTATGTATTGTGCTATGTTGTTGTTTTCTGTATTTCAGATGTCTACCCCTGACCTCTCTGCTTTGGAGGCTGACACTTCTCAGCTCTGTACTTGGGTAGGAGAAGTCTTCCTGGAGCTGCACAATGGGACTTACACAACACAGGCATACCATACTAACACAGGCATACCATACTAACACAGGCATACCATACTAACACACGCACGCACACACACAGGCACACACACCTTACCTGACTGTGTGCTCTCCGCAGCCGCTCCTCTCCTCTTACTTCCTGTTTCCTCTCTCAGGTGAGATGGGAGAGAGAAGACAGGAAGTGACATCTGACTCAACTCAGATGTCAATCAAACTGCCCGCCCGGCCGTAGTAACACATACTACAGCGCCGGGCGGAAGCTACTCAGCGCTTCAGAAAGCGCCCTGAGGCGGGCTAAACGCCCGCAAATGAAGCGCCACGCCTGCAATCTCATGATTGCATTGGCGTGGCGTTTCCCGGCGTACACTGTGACCACCGCTCCAGCACTTCCTTAAAGAACTTTTTTTTTTTTAAAGGGCCAGTTTTAAAACTTTTTTTTTTTTAAAGGGCCAGTTTTAAAACTTTTTTTTTTTTTTACTTTTTTTTTTTTTTTTTTTTTTGTGACCACACTGGGGGGGGCGGCGCCCGGGCGCCCCCTATGGACGGGCCGCCACTGCTCACACTGGATTACTGCACAGATCTGGAAGAAATACACAAAGCTCACCGAGATTCAAGAGCAGTGCACATGACAAATGGATTTAGACGATATTTGCTTTTTACGGACTTTACCTTTAACAACTCGCCGACCACATCACTTAGATGTACGGTGGCAGAGCGCTCTTCTGTGCCAAAGCACGCACCTCGTACATGATCTGGCACTTCCAGGTAGGAGGCGCTCGCGTGCAACATGGCAACCCAGGTGTGCTGTGATGAGACAGAGCACAGGCTGATCACTGAGGATAGGACAGGACGGAGCTCTATCTATGTAAACAATGCAGAGCTCTGTCCTGCTGCAGGCAAGTGATGGATTTTGATTCCCTAAATAAAATCCATCACATCCTTTAGTGAAAGCATATACTGTATATATTACATGGACTGCACTATATACTCTGAACTGTATTATATATACTACACTGACTGCACTATATACTCTGAACTGTAGTATATATACTACACTGACTGCACTTTATACTCTGAACTGTATTATATATATTACACTGACTGCACTACATACTCTGAACTGTATTATATATACTACACTGACTGCACTATATACTCTAAACTGTATTATACATACTACACTGACTGCACTATATACTCTGAACTGTATTATATATATTTCACTGACTTCACTACATACTCTAAACTGTATTATATATAGTACACTGACTGCACTATATACTCTGAACTGTAGTATATATATTACACAGACTGCACTATATACTCTGAACTGTATTATACATACTACACTGACTACACTATATACTCTGAACTGTATTATATATACTACACTGACTGCACTATATACTCTGAAATGTATATATATATATATACTACACTACCTGCACTATCTAGTCTGATCTGTATTATATATACTACACAGACTGCACTATATACTCTGAACTGTATTATATATACTACACTGACTACACTATATACTCTGAACTGTATTATATATACTACACTGACTGCACTATATACTCTGAACTGTATATATATATTACACTGACTGCACTATATACTCTGAACTCTATATATATATATATACTACACTACCTGCACTATATAGTCTGACCTGTATTATATATTCTACACTACCTGCACTATATACTCTGAACTATATTATATATACACTACACTGACTGCACTATATACTCTGAAGTGCATTATATATATATTACACAGAATGCACTATATACTCTGAACTGTATTATATATGCTACACTGACTGCACTATATATGTTGAACTGTATTATATATACACTACACTAACTGCACTATATACTATATACTCTAAACTGTATTATATATATTACACAGACTGCACTATATACTCTGAACTGTATTATATACACTACACGGACTGCACTATATGCTCTGATCTGTATTATATATACACTACCGTGGACAGTAAGGCCTGGAGTAAAAGGAAAAAAAGAGAAAGTGGTGCAGGGCCAGGCATGACAGTGAGTAGAGGAGAGACAACAAGGGGTTAAAAGCAGGGAAGTTAAAGCGGTTTGGTACAGAAAATTGCAAGTTCATCTTATTCAAATGGCTTTGGAACATAGATGTAGTTATGACCATTGAAATAAAATAATATGCAGTATTTACCTTTTATTTTTAATGTTTATGCCGACTTCCGGGCTCTCCTCCCGTGGGAGTAGGCGTGTTTATCGGCTTCGCAATGGTCCCTGGGAACTTTTTTTAGCTATTTCCCAGGAATCCGTGGGGGACACAGTCAAGCCGAAATTGCCATTTTGAAAGTGGGCAGGCAGCTCTATCAGCCATTACCACTATAGCACATGAGGCAAAAGGAAGGAAAACAAAGAGGACACTCAATGAGCATGTGTGAGATGGAGCGGTGGATGCTGGGAGATCAGTGTCATCACATCCAGGAAGTAAATGCCTGTGGGCTTCAAACGCCCACAGTGAAAATGGAAACCGCCGGACTGCTTTTTTAAAACTTTTCCTTCGCAATGAAATCGTCACGCTGGGGGTTAAAAAGACGCCAATCATGGCTCCAAAGACACCGTAAGAATCGCCCAACAGTGACACAGGTAAAAAAAAAAAAAACGACAGTGGAATCCCACTTTAACAAGGAAGGGGGTGGTACGGATTGGTACATGAGCAGAGTGGGAGGGGCGTTGTGTAAGGGGGAGGCGGGACTTCCAGGCAGCAGAGAGGAGGAAGCAGTTTCCCAGCCACCCTCCCTGTGTTTTGGTTTTTGGTTTTTGTTTGTCTGTTTTCTTACTTTTCAGGTGCAGTGGTTGCAGGTTTTTGTCATAGCAGCTGAGCAGTGCCGGTGTTTTGGTCTTTGATGGTGTCAGAAGACATATGTGATGGAAGTGTTGGGGGACTCATCGGTAGTATGTGCCCCTCTGGTGTATTCCAGTTACAACGTATTAGCTGGAATACGGTAATAGTTGCACTGCAGGAAGGGAATTGTCTCCGAGCTGGTGTGGTACGGCTGGAGGCCTATTATGGAAAAAGGTCCACCAGTGTAGTGGTGGAATACGTCAAAGACGGCATTGATTGATAGTTGTCATTTACAGATGTTTATATGTTAAAAGTTTTGAAATATTAATATTTTGTTAATAAAAAGACTGCTATGGCCATTTTGTCAGGCTAGGTGCAGATAACAAGTAACAGTTCAGGTGTGCTGATTATACAAAGAGTTCAAAGCACATACCATGAGCAGGTCTAAGCAGAGCAGGTCAGCTGGGACTTGTAGTACACCGCTGTAGACGAAGGTAGGTGATTGCTGGACCTTGTAGTTCACTGCTGTAGATGAGGATAGATGAGTGCTGGACCTTGTAGTTCACTGTTGTAGATGAGGATAGATGATTGCTGGACCTTGTGGTTCACTGCTGCAGATGTGGGTACTAGTAGAATCAGGCAAAGCGTAGTCTAGGCAAGCTGGGTCATACACAGGTAGATCAGAATCCAAACGGTACAGAATCAGAAGCAAGCAAGGAAGGTCAAACAAGCCGGGTCAAACACGAAAGTCACAGAGCAAATATCAGCTGGATCAAACACAAGTGAACTCTTTGTATAATCAGCACACCTGAACTGTTACTTGTTATCTGCACCTAGCCTGACATTAACACGAGCCAATACATAAAGGGAAACCTATCATGAATCCTGAACAGGCTCAGTTGTTTACACAAGAACTTTGCCGTTTATCGCATCAAGTTCAGGAAATGGCCACAGAGCTCACCAAGGTGCAATCTCCTTCTACTACCACCATTACTAAAACTCCATCTGAACCAAAAATTCCTTTGCCCGACCGGTTTTCTGGTGACCGTAAAGCGTTTTGCAACTTTAAAAACAGCTGCAAATTATATTTCAAGTTGAGGCCATCCTCGTCTGGCCCTGAAACTCAGAGGGTTCAAATCATTATCTCTCTACTACAGGGTGACCCCCAGGCTTGGGCCTTTAACCTGGAACCTAACCATCCAGCCTTACTAACAGTAGATGCCTTCTTTGAAGCCCTTGGGTTGCTATATGATGATCCAGATCGTGCTGCTACTGCAGAATCGACCCTGCGTAACTTAAAACAAGGAACTACCACAGCTGAAATGTATTGCTCAGAGTTTCGCAGGTGGGCCCCGGAATCTGGCTGGAATGATGCAGCTCTCCGCAGCCAGTTTAGAATTGGCCTTTCAGATGCGATTAAAGACGCTCTGGTCAACTTCTCCTATCCAGCCTCACTGGAGGAGGCTATGTGTCTAGCTATTAGAATTGACCGCCGCCAGCGAGAGAGGAGGCGAGAACAAACGATGGCTGTGGCAAACTGTATACCTTCCTTACCACCTGATTATTCCATCTCCAGTGCCAAATCTGAGGAAGAACCTATGCAGTTAGGCTCCACCCGGTTATCTGCCCAGGAACACAAACGCAGGCGTAATATGGGACTCTGCTTATACTGTGGCCTCAAGGGTCATATGCTCCGTTCGTGCCCTACACGTCCGGGAAACGCCAGGACCTAGGTGATTGCGGGGAGGTCACCTTAGGTCTACTCTCATCTCCCCAGGGGGACAATCGTATACTTTTACCCGCTGTCATTCACTTTGGGACAGGGGCTCATGAACTGCTGGCCTTGGTGGATTCTGGAGCAGCTGAGAATTTTATTGATAAAACTCTGATCACCTCTTTGTCCCTAGAAACTCATGCTCTAGATTGTCCAGTCCGCCTGATCTCTGTGGATAATCGGCCTCTCTCACAAGACCTAGTGCTCCAATCCACCAACCCTTTCCAGTTACAATTAGGGGCTTTTTATTGGGAGAAGATTTCTTGTCTTGTCATTGACTCTCCATCCACTCCTTTGATCCTAGGCCTTCCTTGGCTTCAGAAGCACAATCCTGTAATTGACTGGCCAACAAGAGATATTCTGGCTTGGTCCAATCAGTGTAAAAAGAGCTGCATCCAGCACCCTGTTCGACTTGATACCTGTCAAGTGGGAATAGAACAGATTCCACTTTGTTATAAGGACTTTCGGGATGTGTTTTCTAAAGGAATTGCTGACACTTTACCTCCTCATCGCAGTTATGATTGTCCCATTGACCTCTTGCCTGACACTACACCTCCTCGAGGGAGAGTCTTTCCACTGTCTGAACCAGAGAATCTTGCTTTGCAAGAATACATCCAGGAAAACCTCGCTAAGGGTTTCATCCGTCCCTCCACTTCTCCCGCAGGAGCAGGATGCTTCTTTGTCCCGAAGAAGGATGGAGGACTGCGACTTTGTGTTGATTACAGAGGCCTAAATAAAATAACCATTCCCAATCGGTATCCTCTCCCTCTCATCACAGAGTTGTTCTCTCAAATCCAGGGAGCCAAAATCTTCTCCAAACTGGATTTAAGGGGAGCCTATAATCTGGTGCGAATCCGTGCAGGCGATGAATGGAAGACGGCCTTTAACACCAAGGATGGTCATTATGAATGTCTTGTCATGCCTTTCGGCCTCAGGAATGCACCAGCCGTCTTTCAGAACTTCATGAATGACATTTTCCGTGACATGATGGGTCGCTTCATGCTTGTTTATTTAGACGATATTTTGATTTACTCTCCCAATCTTGAAACACATCAGAAGCATGTCTGCTCGGTATTAGCCCGACTAAAGACTCACTCCCTTTTTGTAAAGCCTGAAAAATGTCTTTTCCATGTTAAACAGGTACCTTTCCTGGGTTATCTAATTTCTGACACAGGTCTCACCATGGACCCAGCCAAGGTTCAAGCCATTCTAGACTGGGCACCACCTTCAGACCTGAAGGCAGTTCAACGCTTCCTGGGCTTTGCAAATTTCTATCGAAAATTCATTAAGAACTTTGCCACCATTGCACATCCCATCACCTCTCTCACCAGGAAGACTCCTAGTACATTTAAATGGACTACTGAAGCCCAGGCAGCCTTCACCCAGTTAAAGAAAGCCTTTACCTCTGCACCAATTCTACGCCATCCTGTTCCTGAGCTACCTTTTATTGTAGAGGTAGATGCATCTGAAGTAGGAGTGGGGGCGCTTTTGTCACAAAAAGATCCTGTAAGTGCTGCCATCCACCCTTGTGCCTTCTTGTCCCGTAAATATTCCCCAGCAGAACGCAATTACGATATAGGCAACAGAGAACTTTTAGCCATAAAGCTAGCTTTAGAGGAATGGAGACATTGGCTGGAGGGAGCTCGCTATCCATTCATAGTTCTGACTAGTGATGGACGAACGTTTCGCCCGGCGGTCGTTTCGCGGCGAATTTCCGACATTCGCGGTCCGCACGTTCGAACGCCTTTTTCCGTCGTTCGCCGCGGCGGACTTACGTGTTTAATGTATACAAGAACTTTAACCTTTGGTGACACGTTTATCATGTGATACAGGACAGCCAATTGAGACATGACAGCACATGGACACTTGGACATTCCCCCTAACCTATAAATACACCCGATCCGGTGGCCATTTTACATTCTTTCTTCTGTTACGATAGGGACAGGTTCCTGTGTGGAGTAGGGAGAGATAAACCACTAGCTATTTGGTACACAAAAGTTCTTTTCAGGACTGGTATAGGTGTTAGGTGTTGATAGGTTTGCTGTGCTGCTGATTCTTGCAGCAGCCTGAGTGTCTTTTGTTAGTTTAGAGAAAGGGAAAGGACGGTGTATGCTACAGGGACAGCCAGATTAGTCTTTCATCATCATCATCATCATCATCATCATTAGCTGTTACTATCAAGGTCCACAAAAGAGCTGTTCCAGTAACCACTAATCGTTCTCTTTTTTTGCCAATTTGTATAGGGACAGGAAGGAAGCAGTGTTGTCAGGCAGTGAGGGTAATTTTAAAGACTTGCTGTTATTATTAGTTCCACAAAGGTTCTTTTCAGGACTGGTATCAGTGGTACAGTAATAGGCTTGTACATGTATAATATTCTTTCTTCCAAATATAGAAAGGATATTATACTTGACTGCTGCCCTTCTGCTGCAGTCTGCTAAACATTCACAACTCACTTGTTCCACAAAAGTTCTTATAAGGACTGGTAACTTGGTATAGGGTGCTACGGTACATAGGCTTGAGTGCGGTACAGTCTGCTGTTCTGTAAGGACCGCTATCGGTCCACAATAGATAGGGTTGACGTGCACCACTGCTGACCGCTGCCCTATACTGCAGCAGTCCTTCAGCGGTATAGGGACTGACGTACAGTCTGCTCACTTCCTTGACCCAAAAAAGCACACCGTACTATATGCCCCTACCCTCCTCTTTGAAGAGGTTGAGCGGTGTCATATTTCTACTGGGGCTGCTTATGATATCCCTGTGCTGTGCTGACTTCCTCCTGGGGGTTCTTATTATGAAGGGATCACACTATCCCTGTGCTGTGCTGACTTCCTCCTGGGGGTTCTTATTATGAGGGGATCACACCATCCCTGTGCTGTGCTGACTTCCTCCTGGGGCTGCTTACGGTGCTGCTGTCAGTGCTGTATGTCACGGTGCTGCTGTCAGCGCTGTATGTCACGGTGCTGCTGTCAGCGCTGTATGTCACGGTGCTGCTGTCAGTGCTCTGTATTACGGTGCTGCTGTCAGATGCCTCTATCACGGTGCATGTGTCATTCCGGTATGTCACGCTGCTGGTGATCATCTCCTGCACCCTCTTCTTTGCCTACCCTGGTCCCTGACCTTCCCTCTCCTCCATTGCCTTCATTAGCTCCATAGTCCTGAATTGTTAGAACAATTTCCCAAATAAAATAAAAATGCTTGTAGTTATCGATCCCAAATTCACCTCATACATGTATTATGTCATTGTCCAGATGGTGGGACTACGTTTTACCCCCTAATAATTACCACGTGGCCGCAAATTCGACATGAAGGTTTGCAAAGTTCGCCTCCCATTGAAGTCAATGGGGCCCGCGGCGAACGTTCGGTTTCGCGAACGTTTGGGTCCGTTCGCATTTCGCTTTCGCGAAACGTCCCGTCGGAAGTTCGTCCATCACTAGTTCTGACTGACCACAAAAACCTTGAATATATCCGTTCTGCTAAAAGACTGAACTCGCGTCAAGCCAGGTGGTCATTGTTCTTCTCCAGATTTGACTTTACAATTTCTTATTTACCAGGTCCAAAAAACATTAAGGCCGATGCCTTGTCTCTTGTTGCCAAAGGTTCCTGAGTTCCTGAGTTCCTGAGTTCCAAGACTGACCCCGGCTACCGACCCTGGCTTGTATATCGTTTATTCTGTCTTCTGGAATCCCTGACTACGGCTTTACCTGGACAATCCTTTGGCAAATTCCTGTCAAGCCCCCGTGCACAGATTCACAGCCCAGGTAGCTTATCTGTTTGTTACTGTGGGCTGTGTTTATTTGCAAGGGTGAGCCTACATCTCTGCAACATGGACTCCAATCTAGGTAAGCCCTTACACATTTATACTCCAAATTCAGGTGTGGTCTCCTTAATTCAGATGATGGTAAGGAGGATGGTGGAGTATGAGTGGTTGGGCAGTATAAAGAATGTTGGGCACATCTGGGCTACACTGATCATGCACTATATACTCTGAACTGTATTATATATATATACACTACACTGACTGACTGCACACCACACTACACTACCTGCCTAATCTCCATTCATTCACCATATATGTGTAAGCCCTTGTACACACGGTCGGAGATTCCGACGGAATGTGTCCTATCGAACCGTTTTGTCGGATAATCCGACTGTGTGTGGTCTGCATCGGACTGTTTCCATTGGAGTATCCGACGGACCAAGTTTTCCAACTTGTCCGTAAAATTTTTCGACAAAATGCTCCGATCGGACATACTCCGATCATGTGTAGCCTACTCCGACGGACAAAGTGCCACGCATGCTCAGATCAAATTCATAGACCAAAGCTATTGGCTACTAGCCTGAACGTAGTCCCGTCCTAACGAAATAACGTCATCACGTTATGTACAATCGGATTTTCCGACAACTTTGTCCGACCGTGTGTATGCAACAGTTTCGGACAAAATCCGTCTGACAAAATCCAACGGATTTGGTTGTCAGAATGTCCGACCGTGTGTACAAGGGCTAAGCAGCAGCCTTATATAGTTTGGGGCGGCGACTTAGCCCCTGAGCCAGGATTGGCCAAAGGCACCTTTGGTCAATCAAGGCTCTCACAGCACATCATAATACTGTGATTGGCCAAAGCGTGCAGGTCAGGTGCATGCTTTGGTCAATCAGCAGCCGCCAATGCACTGCGATCTCGCAGTGCATTATGGGATGCTGGGCGGCGAGCAAACTTTGTTTGTTTGTTCTACGAACAAATGAACAGCTGATGTTCGAGTTGAACTTATGTTCGACTCGAACATCGAGCCCATCCCTAGTGGCACATAATTGTGAAGTGAAAGTGAAATGATAATTTATTTATTTTTTTAAATACAAATAATTACAGTGCCTTGCGAAAGTATTCGGCCCCCTTGAACTTTTCAACCTTTTGCCACATTTCAGGCTTCAAACATAAAGATATAAAATTTTTATTTTTTGTGGAGAATCACCAACAAGTGGGACACAATTGTGAAGTGGAACGAAATCTATTGGATTTTTGAAACTTTTTTAACTAATAAAAAAATAAAAAGTGGGGCGTGCAAAATTATTCGGCCCCCTTGCGTTAATACTTTATAGAGCCACCTTTTGCTGCGATTACAGCTGCAAGTCGCTTGGGGTATGTCTCTATCAGTTTTGCACATCGAGAGACTGAAATTCTTGCCCATTCTTCCTTGCAAAACAGCTCGAGCTCAGTGAGGTTGGATGGAGAGCGTTTGTGAACAGCAGTTTTCAGCTCTTTCCACAGATTCTCGATTGGATTCAGGTCTGGACTTTGACTTGGCCATTCTAACACCTGGATACGTTTATTTGTGAACCATTCCTTTGTAGATTTTGCTGTATGTTTGGGATCATTGTCTTGTTGGAAGATAAATCTCCGTCCCAGTTTCAGGTCTTTTGCAGACTCCAACAGGTTTTTATCCAGAATGGTCCTGTATTTGGCTGCATCCATCTTCCCCTCAATTTTAACCATCTTCCCTGTCCCTGCTGAAGAAAAGCAGGCCCAAACCATGATGCTGCCACCACCATGTGTGACAGTGGGGATGGTGTGTTGAGGGTGATGAGCTGTGTTGCTTTTACGCCAAACATATCGTTTTGCATTGTGGGCAAAAAGTTGGATTTTGGTTTCATCTGACCAGAGCACCTTCTTCCACATGTTTGGTGTGTCTCCCAGGTGGCTTGTGGCAAACTTTAGACGAGACTTTTTATGGATATCTTTGAGAAATGGCTTTCTTCTTGCCACTCTTCCATAAAGGCTAGATTTGTGCAGTGTACGACTGATTGTTGTCCTATGGACAGACTCTCCCACCTCAGCTGTAGTTCTCTGCAGTTCATCCAGAGTGATCATGGGCCTCTTGGCTGCATCTCTGATCAGTCTTCTCCTTGTCTGAGCTGAAAGTTTAGAGGGACGGCCAGGTCTTGGTAGATTTGCAGTGGTCTGATACTCCTTCCATTTCAAAATGATCGCTTGCACAGTGCTCCTTGGGATGTTTAAAGCTTGGGAAATCTTTTTGTATCCACATCCGGCTTTAAACTTCTCCACAACAGTATTACGGACCTGCCTGGTGTGTTCCTTGGTCTTCATGATGCTCTCTGCCCTTTCAACAGGACCCTGAGACTATCACAGAGCAGGTGCATTTATACAGAGACTTGATTACACACAGGTGGATTCTATTTATCACCATCAGTCATTTAGGACAACATTGGATCATTCAGAGATCCTCGCTGAACTTCTGGAGTGAGTTTGCTGCACTGAAAGTAAAGGGGCCGAATAATTTTGCACGCACCACTTTTCAGTTTTTTATTTGCTAAAAAAGTTTAAATTATCCAATAGATTTCGTTCCACTTCACAATTGTGTCCCACTTGTTGGTGATTCTTCACAAAAAATTAAAATGTTATATCTTTATTAGGGATAAGCCGAACACCCCCCGGTTCGGTTCGCACCAGAACTTGCGAACGACCCCCGCGTTCGTTACGAACGTTAGAACCCCATTGAAGTCTATGGGACTCGAACGTTCGAAATGGAAAGTGCTAATTTTAACGGCTAATATGCAAGATAGTGTCCTAAAAAGGGTTTGGGGACCTGCCTCCTGCCTCAAGGGACATGGGTCACTGCAAAAAAAAGTTTTAAAAACTGCCGTTTTGGCGGGAGCACTGATTTTAATGACGATTAAAGTAAAAAAAAAAAGGTGAAATATTCCTTTAAATATGGTGCCTGGGGGGTGTCTGTAGTATGCCTGTGAAGTGCCACGTGTTTCCCGTGTTTAGAACAGTCCCTGCACAAAATGACATTAAACGGAAATAACACCATTTAAAACTGCTTGCGGTTTTAATGTTATATCTGGCTGAGTAAATAGATATCAAACATGTCACTCTTCAAAATTGCACAGGCCCGTGGAATGGCGCCAAACGTCGCTACTTAAAAAATCCCCATAGGCGACGCTTTACATTTTTTTTTTACTGGTTACATGTTTTGAGTTGCAGAGGAGGTCTAGGACTAGAATTATTGCTCTCGCTCTAACGTTCTCGGCGATACCTCACATGTGTGGTTTGAACACCGTTTTCATATGTGGGCGGGGCTTACGCATGCGTTTGCTTCTGCATGCGAGCACATGGGGACATGGGCGCTTTAATTATTTTTTTTTTTATTGTTCATTTTACTTTATTTATTTTAGTTTACATTTTTTTCCCCAAAAATATATTTTTGATCACTTTTATTCCTATTACAAGGAATGTAAACATCCCTTGTAATAGGAATATGGGGTGACAGGTCCTCTTTACAGTGAAATCTGGGGGTCAATATGACCCCACATCTCACCTCTAGGCTGGGAAGCCTGAAATAAAAAATAAAAAAAAGATTCTGGCTTTGATCGTACTGGCGAGTTGGTAGAAGCCCCGGAGGGCAGTGAGGGGTGGGGGGCGTCTATGGCTGGGTATTTCAGGGTATCACCGAGTATGGCTGGGTATCTCCGAGTATGACTGGGTATGGCAATTTATGGCAGGGTATTGCAGAGTATTGGCGGGGTATTGGCGGGGTACTACAGAGTAATAGCAGGGTACTGCAGAGTATTGGGGGGTACTCCAGAGTAATGGCAGGGTACTGCAGAGTAATGGGGGTTACTGCAGAGTAATGGGGGGTACTGCAGAGTAATGGCAGGGTACTGCAGAGTAATGGCAGGGTACTGCACTGCAGAGTAATTGCGGGGTACTGCAGAGTAATGGTGGGTACTGCAGAGTATTGGGGGGTACTGCAGAGTAATGGGGGGTACTGCAGTGTAATGGGGGGTACTGCAGAGTAATGGCAGGGTACTGCACTGCAGAGTAATGGCGGGGTACTGCAGAGTATTGGGGGGTACTGCAGAATATTGGGGGGTACTGCAGAGTAATGGGGGGTACTGCAGAGTAATGGCAGGGTACTGCACTGCAGAGTAATGGCGGGGTACTGCAGAGTAATGGCGGGTACTGCAGAGTATTGGGGGGTACTGCAGAGTAATGGGGGGTACTGCAGAGTAATGGGGGGTACTGCAGAGTAATGGCAGGGTACTGCAGAGTAATGGCAGGGTACTGCACTGCAGAGTAATGGCGGGGTACTGCAGAGTAATGGCAGGGTACTGCAGAGTAATGGCAGGGTACTGCACTGCAGAGTAATGGCGGGGTACTGCAGAGTAATGGCGGGGTACTGCAGAGTAATGGCGGGTACTGCAGAGTATTGGGGGGTACTGCAGAGTAATGGGGGGTACTGCAGAGTAATGGGGGGTACTGCAGAGTAATGGCAGGGTACTGCAGAGTAATGGCAGGGTACTGCACTGCAGAGTAATGGCGGGGTACTGCAGAGTAATGGCAGGGTACTGCAGAGTAATGGCGGGGTACTGCACTGCAGAGTAATGGCGGGGTACTGCAGAGTAATGGCGGGGTACTGCAGAGTAATGGCAGGGTACTGCAGAGTATGCACTGGTATTGCAGAGTATTGGCAGGGAATTGAGGGGTTAAATTCGGTGAGCAGCGATGTGGGCACTGCAGATGCAGCCCACATCGCTGCTGACACCGATCTCTTTCCCCTCCGCTGTACCGATCGGTACAGAGAGGGGAGGGAGGAACCGGCGTCATAATATGACGCTGGTTTGTTTACAAGTGATCACTCCGTCATTTGACGGAGCGATCACGTGGTAAACGGCCGCGACGAGCGGCCGTTTACCGTGATCCGTGATGCGCCGGGTCCTGTGGACCCGGCGGTCACGGATGCTCTCGAGTGCGCGCCCCAGGGGGCGCGCGAGAGCAGAATTCTGTGAGGCCGTTAATTAACAGCCTCTCAGAGTTAAACAACCGCCCTGAAGCCGTTAATCGGCAATGGGCAGTTGTTAAGTGGTTAAAGCTAGATCACTAGCTATATAGGTGAGGTGAATATAGTGGTGTATACTGCAGTCAGGGCACAGACAACAACCACTAAACAGCAGCAAGATAGGAAATCAGCCAAAAACGATCGGTGTGTACTGTGTTGAAGGTACACAGAACACCCACTGCTTCAGATGCTAACACACTACACGAGGCCGCCTCAAAGGCGGCCTTATATAGTGTGGGGCGTGCACTACACAGCCTGAGCTATGATTGGCCACAGGCAGGATGCCTGTGGCCAATCATGGCTCTCCTCGCTGCCGGCGCTGCGATTGGCCAAGCATGCGGGGTCACAGTGCATGCTTGGCCAATCATGAGCCAGCAATGCACTGCGCCACCGCAGTGCATTGTGGTCCGCGCGCGCCACTCGAATTTTGACGCGAACGGCCCAAACGTTCGGAATTCGCCGAACGGCCGAACAGCCAATGTTCGAGTCGAACGTACGTTCGACTCGAACACAAAGCTCATCCCTAATCTTTATGTTTGAAGCCTGAAATGTGGCAAAAGGTTGAAAAGTTCAAGGGGGCCGAATACTTTTGCAAGGCACTGTATGTGAAAAGTGTGGAGTGAATTTGTATTCGACCCCTTTTACTCTGATATGATCTACTGGAACCAATTGCCTTCAGAAGTCACCTAATTAGTAAATAGAGTCCACCTGTGCATAATTTCATCTCAGTATTAATACAGCTGTTCTGTGAATCCCTCAGAGGTTTGTTAGAGAACCTTAGTGAACAAACAGCATCATGAAGGCCAAGGAACACACCAGGCAGGTGAGGGATAAAGTTGTGGAGAAGTTTAAAGCTGGATTAGGCTATAAAAAAATATCCCAAGCTTTGAACGTCTCACAGAGGACTGTTCAATTCATCATCCGAAAATGGAAAGAGTATGATACAACTGCAAACCTACCAAGACATGGCCGTCCACCTAAACTAACAGGCTGGGCAAGGAGAGCATTCATCAGAGAAGCAGCCAAGAGCCCCATGGTAACCCTGGAGGAGCTGCAGAGATCCACAGCTCAGGTGGGAGAATCGGTCCACAGGACAACTATTAGTCGTCTCTCCACAAATCTGCCCTTTATGGAAGAGTGGTAAGAAGAAAGTCATTGGTGAAAGAAAGCCATAAGAAGTCCTGTTTGCAGTTTGTGAGAAGCCATGTGGGGGACACAGCAAACATGTGGAAGAAGAAGGTGCTCTGTTCAGATGAGACCAAAATTGAACTTTTTAGGCTAAAAGCAAAACTCTATGTGTGGTGGAAAACTAACACTGCACATCACCCTGAACACACCATCCCCACCGTGAAACATAGTGGTGGCAGCATCATGTTGAGGGGATGCTTTTCTTCAGCAGGGACAGGGAAGCTGGTCAATGTTGATGGGAAGGTGGATGGAGCCGAATACAGGACAATCTTAGAAGAAAGCCTGTAATGCCGTGTACACACGACCGTACTTTCCGGGAATGAAAAGGTCAGACGGAATAATTTCATCGGATATTCCGATCGTGTGTGGGCTTCAGCTGACTTTTTTTTTCAAAAAATCTGATTGACCTAAAATAGAACATGTTTTAAATCTTTCCGACGGAATCAATTCCTATCGGGAAAACCGTTTGTCTGTATGCTAGTCTGACTGACCAAATATGATGCAAGGGCAGCTATTGGCTACTGGCTATTGAACTTCCTTTTCTAGTCCTGTGGTACATCATCACGTTTGAAACAAACGGACTTTGGTGTGATCGTGTGTAGGCAAATCCGTTCGGTCGGACAGAAAGTCTGGTCGTGTGTACGGGGCATTAGAGTCTGCAAAAAACTCGAGACCGGGGTGCAGGTTCACCTTCCAGCAGGACAACGACCCTAAACATACAGCCAGAGCTACAATGGAATGGTTTAGATCAAAGCATATTCATGTGTTAGAATGGCCCAGTCAAAGTCCAGACCTAAATCTAATTGAGAATCTGTGGCAAGACTTGAAAATTGTTGTTCACAGATGCTCTCTATCATAGTTACATAGTAGGTGAGTTTGAAAAAAGACACAAGTCCATCACCTCCAACCTATGGCCAATCTGAGCTATTTTGCAAAGAAGAATTGGCAAAAAATGTTGCTCTCTAGATGTGCAAAGCTGGTAGAGACATCCCCAAAAAGACTTGCAGCTGTAATTGCAGAGAAAGGCGGTTCTACAAAGTATTGACTCAGGGGGGCACCATACAATTGTACCCCCCACACTTTTCACTGTTGAAAACCATTTACCATTTTCCTTCCACTTCACAATTATGTGACACTTTGTGTTGGTCTATCACATCAAATCCCAATAAAATACATTTACGTTTTGGGTTGTAACATGACAAAATGTGGAAAATTTCAAGGGGTATGAATACTTTATCAGGGCACTGTATCTCCCATAGTTTGTAGATGCTATAATTCTGCACAAACCAATTGATATGCTTATTGGGGATTTTTTATTTTTTTTTACCAAAAACATGTAGCAAAATACATATTGGCCTTAATTGATGAAGAATTTTTATTTTTATTTTATTTTTGTTTCATTTATAGCAGAAAGTAAAAAATATTGTTTTGTTTTTGTTTTTTTTCCCAAACTTGTTGGATTTTTTTTCTTTATAGCAGTAAAAAATAATTGAAAAGCAGAGATGATCAAATACCACCAAAAGAAAGCTCTATTTGTGGGGAAAAAAAATACATAAATTCTATTTGGATACAGCATGTGTGACCGCGCAATTGTCAATTAAACACTGCCTGTATTGCAAAAAAATGGCCTGGACATGACGGGGGTAAATCTTCCAGAGGTAAAGTGGAAAAGGCAAAACGTATTTCTTTGTTTAGGATAGAGTCCGGACAAGTTGGACCATGTGCCAAATGTAGTTGAAGGGAAATCCTAAATAGGGCTTCTTTACACCACAATCTCTGCAATCACTGTGCATTTCTTCATACATGTTTTCACACATTTTTAGTGCATTTGCTGTGTGTTTTCAATGTGCCGGTTACAGGTGCATTTTTTTTTTAATCATTTTTTCATTTGTTTAAATATTTTATTTTTTATTCTTTCACTAAGTTGTGATTATATTTCTATGAGTTCATGCTCATTTGCGGTACCTTTGCGCACATTCATGTGCATTATCATTGTGTTTTCTTGTGTCTACATGTACAGTAAAAACCTTGGATTGCAAGCATAATTCGTTCCAGGAACATGCACGTAATCCAAAGCACTTGTATATCAAAGCGAATTTCTCCATAAGAAATAATGGAAACTCAAATGATTCGTTCCACAACCATTTATTGATAAGTCCTTCCTTTTATAGTCCATATAAAAAGATTCTAGCTATGTGACCAGGTTGGGTAACCATAAAATGTCCATCCACAAATGGAAGCCTCCACAAGGGGATTAGAAGCAAAATCCAGAAGGAGCTAGAAAATAGAAGAGATGCACCTCTAAGTGTAGCAATGTGGTTCCATTTAAGGAAGGTGCAACCTTTAGAAACTCACATGGTTGATGATTAAAACAGACACATCTAAGTATGCAGGCATCCGGGGTAAAGTTGTCCACATAGACCGGCCTCCTCACTGCCATCAATGTCGTCCCTTCCACACTTCACTCCACGAGCGATTCAAGCCTCGCTTTCAGAACGCTCGACTGCAGGGTAGACTTCCCGGTCAGGATTGCAGACTGACAGCGGTGCGATCCAGCAGGTGTGGAGGATGATCTATGTGGACAGCTTTACCCCTAATGCCTCTTTTAATCATCAACCATGTGAGTTTCTAAATATTGTACCTTCATTAAATTTAACCATATTGCTACACTTATGCCATGTACACACGACCGGACTTTCCGGCAGAAAAGGTCAGGCGAATCATTTCATCGGATATTCTGATCATGTGTGGGCTTCATCTGATTTTTTTTTTTCAAAAATTCTGACAGACCTAGAAATAGAACATGTTTTAAATCTTTCCGATGGACCCAATTCCTACCGGGAAAACCGCCTGTATGCTATTCCAATGGACCAAAAGTGACGCAAGGGCAGCTATTTGCTACTGGCTATTGAAATTCCTTTTCTAGTCCTGTCATATGTCATCGTGTTCTAAACAAACGAACTTTGGTGTGATCATGTGTAGGCAAGTCAGTTTCAGTGGAACTCCATTGGAAATCAGTCGGAACGACCGTCAGAGTTTATTCTGGCGGAAAGTCCGGTCGTGTGTATGCGGCATTAGAGGCATTTCTCTTCTCTTTTTTACTCTGTTATGACGTGATGCTACTTGTATATCAAGCAAAAATGTATTAAAAAAGTTTGCTTGTCTTGCAAAACGCTCTCAAACCAAGGTTTTACTGTATTTTCGATGCAGAAAAATTCAGCATGCTGTACTTTTATTAAATGCATGTAATGCCGCGTACACACGATCGGACTATCCGGTGGACTTAGTCCGGCGGACCAGAGTCTGTCGGACAATTCGATCATGTGTGGTCTCCAGCTGACTTTTTCTTCCCAAAAGTCCAGCGGACCTAGAAATAAGACTGGCTTCAAATTTGTCCGCAGGACTTGGCATTTAGCAGACAATCCGTTCGTCTGTATGCTAGTCTGACGGACTAAAACCGATGCTAGGGCAGCTATTGGTTACTGGCTATGAACTTCCTTATTCTACGTCATCACGTTCAAATCCGTCGGACTTTTGGAGTGATCGTGTGAGGCCAAGTCCATTCGTTTGAAAGTCCGGCGGACCTCAGCTGCAAAGTCCGTCGGATTGTCCACCGGACCAAGTCCGTCGAAAAGTCCGGTCTTGTGTACATGGCATAAGAGGGGCTAAGCTATTGGCTATAATGAGCCAAGTGCACAAGCCCCGGCCCCCACTCCTTTCTTTGTTAGAACATCATCCCTCCTGATGAGGCAAAACCCTCCACCATATTGTGCCCCACTCCATGCTAGGGGCTCCACATGACATCCCCGGCCATTGATCTTTATATCCCAAGGAAGGAATGTCCATACATGAATACGGTTGCTGCACTTTACTCATGGTACTCAGGAAACGGCATAGCAGTCACATCTCATCGACATACAGGTACATTTCGGAGTCACTTGACCTTACATTGTCAATCACATTTAGTGGACTATCCGCAGCAGTCACATGTGTCACAGCTTTTAAGCAACCATCTCTTTCTAATGCCCCATACACACAGCCGATTTTCCATCGAAAATGTTCGATGGGAGCTTTTTGTTGGAAATTTCCGACCGTGTGTAGGCTCCATCGGACATTTCCCATCGAAATTTCCAACACACAAGATCTCAAATTTTCCGACAACAAAATTCGTTGTCAGAAATTCCGATCGTGTGTACACAATTCCGATGCACAAAATTCCATGCTCCATGCTCGTAATCAAGCAGAAGAGCCGCACTGGCTATTGAACTTTTCTCATACGTGTTGTATGCCACCACATTCTTGACGTTCACAATTTCCAACCAACTTTATGTGACCGTGTGTATGCAAGACAAGTTTGAGCCTACCTCCGTCTGAAAAAATCCATGGATTTTGTTGTCAGAATGTCCAATCAATGGGATCTTTGTAGTCACCTCCTCCATAGGTACACCTCTTCTACGACCCTCCAGGTTAATAGCTTCATTCAGGGATTTCTTGACCTAGCCTAAAAGGCCTTTCGCAACCAACCCTAGCCCCCACCTCCATAAGGGTCAGGAAGCCTACAGCAGGCTCTCCTGGGTGCAGGTCTATCTCTTCCCAGCCTGCAGCCTTGTCCAGGGCCCCCACATGCTGGTTACATCTGTACTGGTGTGGGGTATTTGGCTCCCAAACCCCAACTGCACTAGGGCTCCTTCCAACCAGGCTTAAACTCACTCACCAATGACATCACTACAGGAGGGCCCCCAAATACAAGGGGCCTAGCACCCGATGACACTACTTTCTGTACCTAGATACTATTCTGGAACAGAGCCACCTAGTGGCAGACTATCTAACTGCACCAGCCTACGCATATATGAAAGCACTGCAATGGTGTAACCTAGGCTTATTGGAATACGTTAATTTTTTTTGCACAGGAGTTCATACTGCTTTTAACTATTTCCCGTCCAGTGACATACCGTACATCACTGGATTTTTGATTGTTATACCGGGATTAAGGCTACAGCCTGCAGCCCGCTCAAAAAAACTCTGAAAAAAAAAATTCATATAGTGACGTCACCATCCTTAGTAGTGACGTCACCATCCATAGTGCAAAGGAATTTTGGTTCTTTAAAGTGATAAATTTTCACCCTCCATGAAATGGTGTGCCCCAGGCTCTCACATCAAATAAAGACCCCTACAGGTCTAGTTGCACTTCTGGTATAGATCTCTTATGCCGTGTACACACGACTGGACTTTTCGACGGACTGAATTCCGTCTGACTTTTCGGCGGACTTTTGAAGGACTTTCGACAGATTTCTGACTTGTCTACACACAATCACACCAAAGTCCAATGGATTCAACCGTGATGACGTATGACTGGGCTAGAATAAGGAAGTTCATAGCCAGTAGCCAATAGCTGCCCTAGCGTCAGTTTTCGTCTGTCGGACTAGCATACAGACGAACTGATTTTTCGACCAGACTCGAGTCCGCCGGAAAGATTTGAAACATGTTCTAAATCTAAAGTCCGTCTGACTTTTTGACAGCAAAAGTCAGATGAAGCCCACACACGGTCGAATTGTCCGATGGATTTGTTCTGTCTGACCTTTGCTGTCGAAAAGTCCGGCCATGTGTACACGCCATTAGATGTCCACAGTAGTAGGCTCTTTTTCCTTGAAGTGTCCAGCCAGATCAGACAAATCACAATGTGGGAAAGAAAACTCCACTGAATGAGTTATTCTCCTGAATCTCCTCCACTCTCCTTCGTTGAAAGCTCATATGCAATATAAATAAATCCAGTAAAAAAAAATGTGTTAAAAAAGCAGTACTCTCACATCTAAAATCGAAGTGTTCGATTTCACATAAATAAAAGACTTTCTGTCTCAGCCGCTACTGGAAGTGACGTCACCCAGCTCCTCCCACCACCTTCCAGTAGGGGACACCCCCCACCACCACCTACCACGGTTCTCTTGGACTCTCCTGTCCCACCGGGAGACCCAAGTAACCAGCTGGCATGTCCGCTGACCAGACAGTCAAGCAAAGCCGGGATCGGCTTTGATTAGCTGTTCATAATAGTAACCCCGGAAGCAAAGACATAATATCACTTCTGGTTTACTTGGAAACCATCGGCGCCACTGTTGGAGAATTGAAAGCATTCAGAAACACCGATCTTGGAGGAGGGATTTGGGGTCTCTCCATAAAGAAGGCCTGCCACATGCCTATTGCTGTTACAAGGATGTATACATTCCTTGTGACAGCAATAAAAGTGATAAAAAAATAAAATGAAAGCAACAGTGTAAAAAAATAAATAATAATAATTAACTAATAATTTAAAAAAATTCAAGTGCTCCTGTCCTCCCGTGCATGCTTTGGTCCTGCACGCACTCAAACAGCGATCGTCCCGAAAATTTGAGGTATCACTGCGAGTGTTCCTTTATGGGCAGTAATTCTAGTACCAGACCATCCTGTGTAAATCTAAAGTGGTAAAGGCATTTAAAGAATCTTCTATAATTAGTGATGTTGGCGTAGTTTGTCGCCGTTGCACGGGCGTGCATAATTTAAAAAATTTCAAAGCGTGACATGTTTGGTATCATCTTTTATATCTTACAAACAATCGGGTTATGTATTGTGCATTAACATTAAAAAAAGTGTATTTTTTCCCCAAAAATTGCATTTTTATAAACCTCTGTGAAAAATACAGTGTGACATAATTCTCTAGGGCCTCTGCTTTAAATAAATATATATAAATGTGACATTTTAACCCTGTGTAAGCTTCAACATGGAGCTTACACAAGGCTAGGACTCCCACCTGTGACTGAAGAAGGGAGCCACAAGGGAGCGCGTCAGAGATAAGCATCAGCGGGAGGTGATTTCATGGGCAAAGTGGCAGAGTCTTCTTTTTAGTCTTTTTTTTTTCAACCCTTCTTTCCCATCACAGTATGGTAACAGAAGTCCTGCCCTCTGATTGGTGGAACATTTTCTGCAATCAGGGGAAAGAGCATCTGTTACCGTGGTTCAAGGGTAAGTCATTGATAGCAGCTCAGAAGCTCAGTTTAGAGAGACCAAGTTGGCCAGCCCTATGTGTGTTTATGGGGGGGGTCGCTGTTCAAGAGGAAGATGCGGAAACTGGGCCATCGTTCTTCTGCTGTTGAAGTGATTGTCCGATCTGTGGATCACATCATTGCTCTTTTCAACCTTAAAATATTCCTTCGGAATTCCTCTCAAACTGTCTTGCCTACACACGTTCACACCAAATTCCGACCGCCAAGAACGTGGTGACATACAACACGTACGACGGGACTAGAAAAAGGAAGTTCAATACCTAGTAGCCAATAGCTTCCGTCTCGTAGTTGACTCTGAGCATGCGTGAGTTTTTGCACGTCGGAATTGCATACATGCGATTGGAAAGTTTTTCCATCGGGAAAATTGAGAACATGCTATCAAATTTTTGCGGGCGGGAATTCGGCCAGCTAAATTCCGGTGGAGCATACATACGGTCGCATTTTCCGATGAAAAGTTCTCATCTGTCTTTTGCTGGCCGAAATTCTGATCTTGTGTACGTGGCATAAGTTGAAACAAGTCGTATTTCGGCCACCCCCTTTAGGCCATATAAGGAAGTTTTCCTGTCATGTGGTCGATGGGGAAATTGCATATTTAATTTTTCCGTATTAAAGTTGCCTCACAATATCTAAGAAAGCTTCTAATATCCTGGTTACCATAGCTGACGTCATACCAAAGGAACGTCATTGCAAACTGACCAAGTTCCCCAAAGTCCAGCAAGGCGGTTAGTCATTTTATTGCTTGCAAGGGGGTTAGTCATTTCATTACACACAAATCCTATATACTACAGCTATAACTTGGAATATTCAGTCTCCCCCAGGGTGAGTTTTTGCTTGGGTCTGATCATCTGGCCATGCTGCGAAAGCGGGCGGGACTCCGTGGGGAAACTGCATCTTTATTTCACTATTTCAATATTCTTTTTATATTTTCTAATATAATTACATTTGTTATCCATATCTGTCACAACTTAATTAAATATTATTCTTATAAGAGTTTCTATGATCTCTCTTTGCACATCTCTAATACAACCCCAAAAACTTAAACTATCATGTAACCCTGATAAAATAGTGGAAAACAGCAGCTGAATGCTTGCCATCCGGCGCCTTAAGGCCTTTCACTGTCACTAATCAGGATCTCTCATCCAGCACATCATCTCCACTTGTCATGATCTTTATGTCCCTCTGCTGTGGTGGGCGATGGGACTTGTAGTCTTCGCATTCACAGATCCCTGGGAGTGGATGACGCAGATGTGGGAGTGGAGCCATGCACGAGATGCATGACGTTCAATAGATACAGGATGGTGCAAGGAGAAGCACCCTGCCATTCCTCTAAGGGACGTTCTCTAAGGAGATTGGAGAAATGCAACCATGTTTTATGTTACACCTTAAAACATGGTCTGAAAAGTGGAACATACCTTTAAAACGGAAGATGGACCTTAGCAGATATAGGATGTCTGTTCATAATCTGATAAGCAGGCAGGTTTTACAGAAACATATATGAATTCCTGGCACCACTTACTAAGTTTTATTCTGAGTCCCACTAAAATATTGGTAGCTTATATAGCTGGGGCACATTCAAAAAATAAAGCAACTTCATTTATTTATTTTTTTAAGGTGACACGGGAAGCTGAAAAATTTCAACTGGAAGCAGTAGTGTCACCGTACTGACCATGCAGTATTACATCAATATGGAAATCACAAGGCTGTCTAAATAGAAAGACACTACGACAGATCAAAGATAAAATACTAAAATAAATAAATAAAATATAACTAAATAATAATAAAAAATAAAATAAATAATAATAATAATAACAATAATAATAATAATAATACAAAGAAGAAGAAAATAACATAGCTAACTAATTGACTAAATAAATGTATTAATGGCAGATAACTACTGTACATAAAAATATATCAAATAAGTCATAATAATAATAATAATAATAATAATGACAAAAAAATAATAATAATAAAAATACATACATATATACATAACATGGTATCAACAGATTAAATATTGAAATAAATAAAAAAATAAACTACATAATAATATTGATAATAAAATATATAACATCAAAAGCTAAATACAGGCAGATAAGTTCTGTAGGTTTGTTCCTAAATTGAATTTGTATGTAAGTTTTGTATGTAAGGTACATTTTTTTTTTGTGTAACTCCAGCCACACATTTTTAAGTTTTGAATAACATAGGGAAGGGTTAACTGGCCATGCAGTGATGTGGGATTGCTGACAGGTCTTCTGGACAGTAGGTGGCAGCATGCGGTGAGCAGCAGCAGCCGGTTCAGGGATCAGCTGCCTGCATTCTTAAGTATGAGTCCTATGTACAGGCAGTCCCCGAGCTGCGAACGTGTTAGGGACTGCCAGTTTGTTCTTAAGCCGGATTTGTTTGTAAGTCGGGAGCGCATGCGCAGAATGGCAGAGACAATGTTTTCCGATGTTCTGTCAAGTAGCCATACATGTGCAAACGCAGGTTTTCCAATGTTTTCCAATGTTTTTCAATGTTCTGTCACGTAGCCGCGCATGCGCAAACTTAGTTTTCCGATGTTTTCCGCTGTTTTCCGATGTTTACCGATGTGCCCGCTGCCATTTGTAAGTAGGAGTAAGTTCGCAAGTCGGAGGTTTGTATCTCGGGGACTCCCTATAAGTCAGATGTTTTATAACTCGGGGACTCCCTGTAATAATAAATAAAAGAAGCTTGATGAAGAACATGGTTATGTTCGAAAACTGCGCAGTCGCTTATTTCAATCGCTTATTTCCATTTCAATCTAAGATTTGAAGTAAAAGAAAATATTGCTGCAGATCGAGATTGCATCTCCTACTTTTTTGATACATGTCTGGTGGAAAATCAAGGAGGTCCACATTAGATGTATTTTTGATGACACGGGAGAAGTCTCCCACCATGGTTTAGTAATAAATACTATAAATACTATAAAAAAAATTAATAAATAGATAAACAAATAAATATAAAATGTTACCAACAGAATAAAAAAATAACAAATAAATAAATATATAATAATAATAATAATAATATAATCCTACTAATACTACTACTACTACTATTAATAATAATAATAATAATAATAACAATAATAATAAATTATAATAATATTATACTACTATTAATAATAATAATAATAATAATAATAATAATAATAATAAATGATAATAATAATATACTACTACTACCACTACTACTACTACTACTACTAATAATAATAATAATAATAATAATAGTAATAATAATAATAATAATAATAATAATAATAATAATAATAATAATAATAATATACTACTACTACTACTACTACTACTACTACTACTAATAATAATAATAATAATAATAATAATAATAATAATAAATGATAATAATATACTACTACTACTACTACTACTACTACTACTACTACTACTACTACTACTACTACTACTAATAATAATAATAATAATAATACATTATAATAATAATAATAATAATAACAATAATAATACAAATATAAAAAAATATATAAAAATTGAATAAATAATAATAATATAAAAAAATAAACAAACAAATAAATACAAGAGTAAAGACACATTAAAGATTAAAGACTCCACAGCAAATAAAAAAAATCACATCTATGCACTTTGGCTGGAGTTCTGCCTTAATCACGAAACATCTTGGCCTCCGCTAAATCCCTTCTCATGCAAAAGGACGGCTATTAACTTAACATAAATCACTTCACTGTAATTAATTAAAAAGAGCAAACATAGGTTGACACCAGTACTTATCTTGATGAATAAATCATAACTCGGCCGCCATAACGAATGGCGTTGGCTTAACTTTTGTCATTTTCTCCTAGATGTTTTTTTTTAACACCCAATAGTAGTGCAGAAATAAACTAGAGGGAATAATAAAAAAAAAGGGTTGTCCTGATTTTTTTCTTTTTTTTTTCTTTCAGCATCCGCAGCGGCATTGACATCCGTCTCAAGCATCTTGTACGAGGGATGAGGGATGAAGGATGCTGAGCGACGAGTTATCTTTTTCCATCACTAGGTGGCAGCATCAGGACCAGTTATGAACTGGAGCACCTAAGCAGCATTGTAAAAAGCTTTGCCTTGTCTCTCTGGCTTCTCATTCAGTTGGAACTGCAGGGAGAGTGTGTGAGCCTTATCCAGGCAAGCTTGGAGCATCAGTACTGGTACCCTGTAACCAACACTCAGAGCACTGAGTGGGGACATCTAGTCAACATCAGCACCACTTGGGGGTAGCATCTTCTTCTCACCACCCCCTATACCTGGATTGTGCAAGCGTTTGGGAGAATTAAATAAGAATACTTCTGGAGGGAAAGCACTGATCCTGACCACATCTGCAAAAATCTGAAAGGAGGAGAAAAAAAAAGAAGACTCAATAATCTAGCAATCTACAGAAGAGGAATTGCACTACTGGCACCATGAAACCCTTTCTGCTTCACAGTATCTGGATGCTGGGATTTTTTATGTTCCTGCTCTCTCTACAAGGTACCGCTTTTCACACACTCTTCTGTATCCTGACGCTGTTATTTAATGCATGTGAACAGTGTGATTTTTTTTTAATACATTTTTTCCCCCCAGCCCTGCACTTAAACAGGAACTCTGTCCCTGTAGGATGTCCTGAGATCCTGTCCACCTACTGTTCAGCTCTGGTGCTGATGTTGAGTTTGATGCTTGCATCCTGTTTTGTTTAATATGATGGGATTGAGCTAAGAAGATTATAGAATTGGCTGCAGAGTGGGAGTTTTTTTTTTTCTTTCCTACCCCTTCAGTTTTCACCCTGTTGATGTGCAAAGCTGTTATTTGCTTAAGAGATTATTATTGATGGATAGGACATCTAGCTTGCTGTTCTGTTAGAATTTTCTGCAAGGCGTGAGTCTGAGGCATGCAAGGGCACCCTGGGGTGATGCCAGGTGGCAAGGCGAAGGTGACGTTGTCGTTTCGAAGAGTAGGGTTGGGGAAGGGGGGGTTCTTGGCAATTGGGACCCCGAGACTTTCGGACGCTGTTTTGGCGCTTAGTTGATGGATAGCTTGCAGGCTCACCTATACATGATTGCCAGTTTGGAAGGTTTTGCATCTGTTTTATATAACATAGGAAAGAAGAGACCAGGAGGATAGGGGAATTGACATTTCTTTGAAGTATCAGACAGGTCTTTCGCATGTGTTGGGGACAGAACTACAGCTTGTCATGTAATGTTATACTAGAGGAAATATATATATATATATATATATATATATATATATATATATATATATATATATATATATATATATATATATATATATATATATATATATTTTTTTTTTTTTTTTTTTTTTTTTTAATTAAGAAAAATAAATACAAAATAAAAAAAATAAAAAAAATAATATATATATATATATATATATATGATGTAATGTATATTTTGGGGTGCCTAAGTGGGTCTCAAAGCACCCAAATTCAGCCACAAGCTTATGTGTCAGTCTGGACCACACAAGCCAGTTATGGGGTCGCACATGTGCCCATTCACCTATAGATGGGGCTCCCCTATTTGTTTTTAGGGGAGCCCCATCTCTCATTTATGAGAGTGTCTATTAAAGCCCATCTGTTAGATTTATATATTTATTTTTTGGGGGGTGCCTAAGTGGCTCTCGAAGCACCCAAATTCAGCCACAGCTTAGGTGTCAGTCTGGACCACACAAGCCAATTCTGGGATCGCACATGTGCCTAGTAACCTATAGATGGGGCTCCCCTATTTAGTTATTTTTTTGGGGAGCCCCCATCTTTGATTTATGAAAGTCTCTATTGAAACCCATCTGTTGTATTTATATATTTTTTTTAAGGGGGGTGCTTAAATGGCTCTCATAGCATCCAAAGTCAGCCACAGCCTAAGTGTCAGTCTGGATCACGCAAGCCAATTCTGTGGTCACACATGTGCCTATTGCCTACAGATGGGGCTCCCATTTTTGGGGGGAAGGGGGTGGGGGTACCCCCATTTCTCATTTATGAAAGTGTCTATTTAAACCCATCTGTTGTATTTTTATTTTTTTTGGGGGTGCCTAAAATGGTTCTCAAAGCCCCCAAATTCAGGCACAGCTCATGTGTCAGTTTGAACCACGCAAGCCAACTCTGGGATCGCACATGTGCCCATTCACCAATAGATGGAGCTCCCCTATTTTTTTTTTTTTTTTTTTTTTTAGGGGAGCCCCATCTCTCATTTCTGAGAGTGTCTATTGAAACACATCTGTTGTATTTATACATTTATTTTTTTGGGGGTGCCTGCATGGCTCTCAAAGCACCCAAATTCAGCCACAGTTTATGTGTCAGTCAGGACCACACAAGCCAATTCTGGGATCGCACAGGTGCCCATTCACCTATAGATGGGGCTCTCTATTTTTTTTTATTTTTTTTTTTAGTAAAATTAGTGCTCAGCAAAAAAAAAAAAAAAAAAAAGGAGAAAGAACCTACCTAAAACCCACTGCTCATATTCTAGTCTAATCCACGCTTCTGTGTTGTGTATCAAAAGGGTTTGTATAAGTAGGATTACACAGACTGCATACTTAGCAGAGCATAAGTCAAATATTGATGCGCCTACAAGCAGAGGTCACATGGAAGCAAGGCAGGCTCTATCTCCCAGTATGATGCACCTTTCGCAATCTGTTGAACCATGCTGGGGCTAGATGAGATTTTTTTAACCATATACATTTTTTTATATATTTCTTTTTGTTTTTTTTCCATTTCTTTCTATTTATTTATTTATTTTGGGCCAACAAGTGCTCTGGAATTAATGTTTGGTTAAAGCTCCCAATATATATAAATAAATAAATAAATAAAAATAAATATAAAGGAAATATATATATATATATATATATATATATATATATATATATATATATATATATATATATATATATATATATATATATATTAAATTAATATATATTTTTTTTATTTTTTTTTGACCATTGAGCACATATACTGCACAGATCTATTAGCTCAATAGGGGTCTGCTTCCATTAAACAGGCTAGAGCTGCTTCTAGTTCAGAGGGAGCCCGTTGGACGTTGGTAGATTCTGCAGGAAGGTTTGATCTGATTCTGTCTGTAAAGCACGCTGATACTCTTGGGCTTATTCAGTAAGACAGCGAGCAACGCGCAAAGTGCGGTAACCCAATCAGAATGGTTTACCGATTGGCTTCGAAAGCCTACTACATTGATGCCTTCACAGTGTTGAACAAACCCAGTCATGTCTGATCTTGATTCTAGAGAAGATTCATTGCCCTCTATCCTTCAACTGGGGCTGTATCGACTACTCCATGCCTTCTGTGCTACCATGTTTTAATATCAAAGGCTAATGATGTCTTCTACTCCATTGATTCATTATATACATGTGTAGCACCATTAATTGTTAGGGCGTCTAAATAACAAAGGATTCAGGTAAATAATGAGTTTTTGTTTCAATCCCGTTCATCCCATTCAGTCGTTTCCATCTATTTCATGCCCTTTTTTGGGTTTCGGTTCATAAAAGTTCAAAATGAGGCACCACTGAAGCAATAATGGTGATAGGTTGGTGACAAAACAAAATACAAAAATGTCAAAATGCTTTGGAATGAGCAAAGAATAAAACGAGACCTCGTTGAGGACAGTCCCTTCGCTGGCTCCCGTTGATTGCAAAGTCTTTATGGCTTGGAAGAGCTGCCTTCATAGATTGAAACTGCCATAAAAGTGTAATAATGTCCACCTTTATAAACAGGGCAATTATTTTTCGGTCTTGAGTAGGTTTCGTAATTTGTTGCCATTGAAAGGAAAGGTCTTTTAGATATGATGTACACGGGCTTATGCTTTTATCACAATTGCTGCTATCAACCATACAAGTCAATGGGAATGCAAAAGTAGCCTGCATAGAATTGAAGCAGCTCAGAAGCTTTAAGCCCTTGTACACACGGTCGGAGATTCCGACGGAATGTTTCCTATCGGACCGTTTTGTCGGATATTCCCACTGTGTGTGGTCTGCATCGGACTGTTTCCATCGGAATATCCGACGGACCAACTTTTCCAACTTGTCCGTAAAATTTTCCGACAAAATGCTCCGATCGGACATACTTCGATCATGTGTAGCCTACTCCGACGGACAAAGTGCCACGCATGCTCAGATCATATTCCTAGACCAAAGCTATTGGCTACTAGCCTGAACATAGTCCCATTGTAACGAAATAACGTCATCACGTTATGTACAATCGGATTTTCCGACAACTTAGTCCGACCGTGTGTATGCAACACCACTTCCGGACCTCTTCCGGAATTAATCCGTTGGAATTACTCCGACGGATTTGGTTGTCGGAATCTCCGACCGTGTGTACGGGGGCTAAGAGTTCACATCCTCCTCACCCTCCCAAAATATTACTCTTCATGCATACTTTCTGTACCAGGTTTCTGGTAGTGGGCATTAGCTTTAGGATGAAAGCAACATAAGAAGAACCCTCTAATGCCGCGTACACACGATCGGAAATTCCGGACAGAAAAAGACAGATGAGAGATTTTCATCGGAAAATGCGACCGTGTGTAGGCTCCATCGGAATTTAGCTGTCCGAATTTCCTCCAGCCAAAAATTGATAGCATGTTCTCAATTTTCCAGACGGAAAAACTTTCTATCGGTAATTCCGATCGTGTGTATGCAATTCCGACACGCCAAAAATCACGCATGCTCAGATTCAACTACGAGACAGAAGCTATTGGCTACTGACTATTGAACTCCCTTTTTCTAGTCACGTCGTACATGTTGTACGTCACCGAGTTATAAATGATCGGAATTTGATGTGACCGTGTGTAGGCAAGACAGCTTGAGCCGAATTCCGTCGGAATTCCGTCGGGAAAACCTTCAGAGCTTTTTCCGACGAGAATTCTGATCGTGTGTACACGGCATGAGAGTGTATTTTCCAAAAACGATCATGCAGGAGAATGAAATATAGAGGTCTTAAGGCAGTAAACTAATTTGACAAGTAAATGTCTAACATATCCAGATCTCAGCTCTTTGGTTCTCACAGAGCAGTTAAAGACACCAAAGGCTGCCTCCCGTAAGCTTCCAGTCTTTAAAATATTGTTCTTGCTCAGCGACTAATCACAGATCCACACAGTGGGGTTTGATTTGCTAAAACTGGAGAGAGCAATATCTGGTGCAGGCCAGCATAGAAACCAATCAGCTTCCAGGTTTTCTTGTCAAAGCTTAATTGAACAAGCTAAAGTTAGATTCTGACTGGCTACCATGCACAGTTGCACCAGATTTTGCACTCTCCAGTCTGAGTTAATCAACCCAAGTGTGTCATCAGGGCACATGAAAGTCCAAAAAGGAAAACTTCAGTTCCTTTATCCATCCCACTTGAAGGAATAAGAAACAATCTAGCCCTAACTGAACAAACAGCTATATCTATCTGCAAAGCCTGCCTTTCCCTACCAGATGGGCTGCTGTCCTTATCTGAACTTGTAGGCAGGTGCAGTCTATTTCATTCACTGTAGGTGGTGCTTGTCTGGAGCCGTACTGCAGCTGGAGGGGATATCTAGGGAAACGTGGTTTCTCTGTGGTTTCCTTTAGTTGCCTAAGCTGCGACAAGGTAACCCTGATGGCCATCTTGGGTTACGCAAAGTTTTTTTTTTTAAGTCCCTGTCACCAGGTTCTGGTGCATTTGCAAAGTGGCTAGTGTAAGGAGAGCTTACCCATCTGTCAGGGAGAGCACTAGCTGTAGGGACAGGTTTCCGAAGGAGTTGGGATAGCTCAGGGCCTATGTCTGCATTCAGCAAGCTCCTATTGGGTTGGACCGGTCAGGCCACATTCCTTGGCAAGCAATGTCTTTGGTTCGGGTCTACTACTACTGAGTCTCCGCTGCATTGACTCTAAGTTCCCAATCTTGAGCTCCTGGTGGGGTTGTTCTCCTGTTTGCAAGTTCTTCAATACACTGGTTCCTGCACTCCAGGCCTCTGTGGGCTTAATTTTGCCACACCACGCTGCAACAACCCTACAAACTTCCCACTACAGGGACCCTTGGTGACATAAATTGTGTTATTTTTTAGTACATCTGCATTCCAAAATGGCCATCAAAGACTCGCCAGAGCTGTGTGTCAAGCCTAGACACAGGCTCTCCCAAGATGACACCTAGAACCCATGGCAGAGAACACATTGGTCCTATGCTGGGCTCCCCACCTGTGTCATAGGGGCACCATTCCTCTTACTGACACCAATGATGGGGTACTGTTTTTCCCACTGATACCAATGATGGAGCACCATTCTTTTGACCACTTTGTTTATACTGACAAAAAAAAAGGAAGGTGATTGCATTGATCGCTGCCAACACAGCTGATCCAATATAGCAATAACATCACTCTTCGGGAACAGCAGATGTTGACCCAACCACCTGTCTATATTCTTGCCAATCACATGAGCTCCCAGGGTCTTCTTCCTCTTCTTACTGGATGGACTTTTTTAGCGCAGGAAGTGGCATTCATGTAATCATAGTATTGAAACTCTACAATATTGTACTGTGAGCCCAGACCAAAGTGATGGTGCTGGTCATGGGTCAACCCGGAAGACCAGCAGGAAGTGGAAGAGAAAAGTTTCTGCAAGGAATAGAGCTGAAATGAAGGTGGGTATTTCAACAAGAGTGCATAGGAGCTAGAGTGGGACTATATTATTAATTGATTTGCCTTTAAAATGATCAGCATTAAAGTAAACTTGTAAAGGGGCCTTCTGGACCCCTTATTATTTGGTCTTTTGGGTTAGAATCGATTTCATGATGCATTGACCCCTTTACGAAGTATACTACAACCTTATGTGCATTTATTATGACCAAAATAAGGTCATTTACATAATGACATCAAGACATAAGACCTTGATCTTTGCTATCCTTGTTGACCTATTCATTCCCTGGCCAGAGGTCAATTATGGTGGAAGGATGGTCTTAGTGGTCAAAGAGAACATCATTTTTCAAATGAGTCCAATCCAGTGGCTCAGCCACCTATTTTTCCCTCCCCCGTCTAAAAGAGTCCTAAGGTGGGAATTCCCCTCACTTTGAGAGATTTCCCCTAAGATACTGTTGCATATCCATTTTCCCACTGTCACCAATGATGGGGCACCATTCCTCCCACTGACACCAATGATAGGGTACCATTCCTCCCACAGACACCAATGATGGGGCACCATTTTTTCCACTGACACCAATTATAGGACACCATTCCTCCCACTGACACTAATGATGGGGCACCATTTTTCCCACTTATACCAATAATGGATCACCATTCCCCCCACTGTCACCAATGATGGGGCACCCTTATCCCACTGTCACCAATGATGGGGGCACCATTCCTCCCACTGTTACCAATGACGGGGCACCATTTTACCACTGTCACCGATGATGGAGCACCATTCCTCCCACTGCCACCAGTGATAGGGCACCATTTTTACCACTGCCACCAGTGAAGGGGCTCCATTATCCCACTGTTACCAATGATGGGGCACCATTCCTCCAACTGACACCAATGATGGGACACCATTTCTCCCACTGACGCCAATGATGGGGCATCATTCTTCCCACTGACAACACCAATGATGGGGCACCATTTTTCCCACTGACACCAATGATGGGGCACCATTTTTCCCACTGATGCCAATTATGGGGCACCATTCCACCCACTGATACCAATAATGGAGAACCATTCCTCCCACTGACACCAGTAATAGGACACCATTTTTACCACTGATACCAATGATGGGGAACCATTATCCCACTGTCACCAATGATGGAGCACCATTCCTCCCACTGACACCAATGATAGGACACCATTCCTCCTACTAACACCATTGATAGGGCAACATTTTTGCACTGACACCAATAATAGGGCACCATTCATCCCACTGACACCAATGATAGAGCACCATTCCTCCCACTGACACCAATGATGGGGCACTATTCCTCCCACTGACACCAATGATAGGGCACCATTCCTCCCACTGACAGCCAATGATAGGGTACCATTCTTCCCACTCACACAAATAATGGGGCACCATTCTTCCCACTGACACCAATGATAGGACACCATTCCTCCTACTAACACCATTGATAGGGCAACATTTTTACACTGACAACAATGATAGGGCACCATTCACCCCACTGACACCAATAATGGGGCACCATTATTCCCACTGACACCAATGATAGAGCACCATTCCTCCCACTGACACCAATGATGGGGCACTATTCCTCCCACTGACACCAATGATAGGGTACGATTCTTCCCACTCACACCAATATTGGGGCACCATTCTTCCCACTGACGCCAATGATGGGGCACTCTTCTTCCCACTAAAAAACTATTGAAAGGGCATTTTCTTATATGAATGGCCACAGTCAGACCCCCCCCCCCCCACTGAGAATGTGGAAGATAAAGGAACTTGCAGTCTATTAAGGGGGGATACAGAAGTTAGAGGAGCGTACACCCTATTATGGTATAAGGGAGAATACAGAAGTTAGAAGAGCTTACAATCTATTAGGGTAATATTGAGGATACAGAAGGTGGAAGAGCTAACAATCTATTATGATATAAGGGAGAATAGGGAAGTTAGAAGAGCTTACAACCTATTACAGTATAAAGGAGAATACGGCAAGTGGAAGAATGTACACCCCATTAGGGTATAAGGGGGAAATATAGAAGGTGAAGGAGCTTACACTATATCAAGGAGGGTATAGCGGTGTTATACAGAAGTTAGTTATTGGGGTATAAGGGAGTTATAAAGAAGGTGGAAGATCTTACGGTCTGTTAGGGTATAAGGAAGAATATAGAAGGTAGAAGAGCTGACAATCCATTAGGGAATAATAGAAGAGCACATTATATGTGTTGATAGCGGTTCTGCAGTGGGGGTTGTGAATATACTAAAGCTGAAGGACCATCATCCCAACCAGCCAACCAGCATTATCAAAAAAACAAATAGTTCATCAATGGAGCCTGTATAATTATCTGGTGATCTCTTTCCTTTATCCTAAACTCCATTGGGCTTCCAAGTGAAGGTTGTTCCATTATAATGTAGGAGGAATTTTCTGTGCTATAGAAGGATTAGCTGCATTCAGCCCTGAATCCTACAGGTGAAGTATGCTGCAATCTCGGAGTAAACAAACTCATTGTACAATCCTCTATTTCCGAGAATCTTTCTTTCTTTCCATCACTAGTCCACACCGGAGTGGACAATGGATCTCTGACTGCTGCCGGTTCTGCCCGTCCTTTTCCCGCACTTGGGGGTGTCACTGTGTTCTACTTGAAAAGCGATTACTGTTTTTTTTTTTCTCTTTATTTTTCTGCTGTTTCTGTGCTCTGCTGTTGCCGCCGTTATCCAGCTTTAGTTTGAAGATCATGAGAGCCTGTGCTGCATCCCAAGCAGATGTGAGCTGTATGAAATAACGCTGGCCAGCAGCAATCTAAGAATTAAGCTGGTGCAGGAGACATTGCAAGCCGCTGCGAATGTGTGCCTGGTGTGAGCAGAGATTGGGCGGATTTTCTACATAATCCTTTTTAGATAGATAGACAGATAGATAGATAGATAGATAGATAGATAGACAGACAGACAGACAGACAGATAGATAGATTAGATAGATAGATAGATAGATAGATAGATAGATAGATAGATAGATAGATAGATAGATAGATAGATAGATAGATAAATAGACAGACAGACAGACAGACAGACAGACAGACAGACAGACAGACAGACAGACAGACAGACAGACAGACAGACAGACAGATAGATAGATTAGATAGATAGATAGATAGATAGATAGATAGATAGATAGATAGATAGATAGATAGATAGATAGTCAGATAGATAGATAGATAGATAGATAGATAGACAGACAGATAGATAGATAGTCAGATGGAGAATAAGAAGATAGATAGATAGAGAATATATAGATCGACAGATAGATAGATAGATAGATAGATAGATAGATAGACAGATAGATAGATAGATAGATAGATAGATAGATCGATAGATCGATAGATAGATATAGATAGACATAGATAGATAGACATAGACATAGATGGACATAGATAGATAGATAGACATAGACATAGATGGATACAGGCATACCTCACTTTTAAGTACACAATGGGGTTTATTTACTAAAGCTGGAAAGTGCAAAATCAGGCTCACTTCCGCATAGAAACCAATGAGCTTCCAAGTTTTATTACCAAAGCTTAATTGAACAAGCTGAGGTTAGAAGGTCATTTGTTTCTATGCAGAAGTGAGCCTGATTTTGCACTTTCCAGCTTTAGAAAATAAACCCCAATGTGTACTTAAAAGTGGGGTATGCCTGTAGATATATAGATACATAGATAGATAGATAGATAGATAGATAGATAGATAGATAGTCAGATGGAGAATAAGAAGAGGGGAAATACTGAAAAACTAACCCAAATTCAGTGAAAAAGCTGCCAACACTCAAAGTCAAGTAAACATGTGTAACAATATGTGTATCGCTTACAATTATTACCATATGCATGAACACACAATGGTTAAAATGTGAAAAAATATACATAATAATGTGTGAAGCAAATAAATGTCCCAAAAAATTGTGTACAAAATCCAAAGTCCCTCAAAAGGTACCCTGGGGGGGCTGCAACAAAGTATAACAGCACAGAGGCCAGTAGAGGAGGCCTTGGTAATCTCCCTTCCTAGAAGCCTTGGTAAGGATATGGATAGATCAATCAGATCCCGAAGGCAATACACACATGGTAGGGTACGCTTACCCGATATGGTGGACACACAATCCAATGGCAGTGAGTCAATTGGGCCTGTAATTCTCCTATGGGTGTCACCTGGAGAATTACAATCCCCGACCAGTGAAGGTACACGAAGGACCGCAGGAACGCCAGCCAGGTAGGTCTCTACTACATCCGCAGGGACATGGGCAGACCTCCTCATTGCTGGACGTAACAGCAGAGGAGGTCTGTCCATGTTCCTGTGGATGTTGTGGAGACGTACCTAGCTGGCGTTCCTGCGGTCCTTCGTTTACCTTCACTGGTCGGGGATTGTGAGCTGCTCACCTATCCACTCCATCTTTTCTATTTTCATTGCAATTCTTATATGGAGACACATTGGGGTAGATTTACTAAAAAATGTGAATACTGGTGCAATTCTGCAAAGTAACCAATGAGCTTCCAGGTTTTTTTTTTTAGATCAAAGCTTAATTGAACAAGCTGAAGTTAGACGCTAGACTCTGATTGGCTACAATGCAGAGGTGCTCCAGATTTTGTACTCTGCAGTTTTGAACAAATCAAACCCATTGCATCAATACTGATTGGTTTCACAGCGTTCTGTTTTGCTGATTCTAAGCCAAGGATATAGATTTGAAGTCAGATGAATAAATATCTGGCCATTGGCCAACATTATAGTTGGAAAGGTTGTTTAACAAAGTTGCTGATACTTCCCTGGACAACCCTTACTACTGACTAGACATGTGCAATTCTTTTCGTCCAAATCTCAAATTCGTACGAATTTCCCTAAATTCATACGTTCGGGAGGATCCGAAATACAAATTGCCATGCGTCCGAATTTTGTTCGAAAAACGAACTTTTGTTTATGAATCCCCAGGAGGAAGTCAGCACAGCACAGGGATGGTGGGAGCCCCTCATCTAACGAAAATTCGTATTTCGGATAGGAAATTCTTCAACGGAATTTTCGTATTTCGGATAAAAACCAAACTTCCATCAGCATCGACTGTCATATTGAGGTATATTTTTGCCTTTAAATTCATCATAACGAACGTTCGTACAAGTTAACGAACCTAACGACAATTCGTATTTCGTACGAATTGAAATTGAATTTCGGACATGAAATACGAAGTACGAATTAATTTTAATACGAACCGTAATGGAACGGAACAAAACAAATTTATTGACGGTGCCCATGTCTACTATTGACCTTACCATAGGCACAACGCTGGCCTTGACTTATCAACCAAACTCTTCCATTTTCTTTGCAAATCTTATATGGAGACACTTCATTTTGCAACTTTCTCTTTTTCTGCTTCTAAGTCAAGGTTGCACTGAATATTCAAAATCGCAATTCTAAATAACTATATGACCAACATTATAGTTGAAAGCTTTTATAATAAAGTTGATACGATTACATTTATACTAGTATATGATACAAGAGGTCATCCTGATACTTCCCTGGACAACCCTAATGTCGCGTACACACGACCGGACTTTTCGACAGCAAAGATCCGACAGAACGAATCCGTCGGACAATTAGATCGTGTGTGGGCTCCATCGGACCTTTGCTGTCCACAAATCTGACGGACTTTAGAAATAGAACATGTTTCAAATTTTTTCGCTGGAACTCCACCAGACCCAGTTCCTATCGAGAAATCCGCTCGTGTGTATGCTAGTCCGACAGACGAAAACCCACGCTAGGGCAGCTATTGGCTACTGGCTATGAACTTCCTCATTCTAGTCCAGTCGTACGTCATCACGTTTGAATCCGTTGGACTTTGGTGTGATTGTGTGGCCAAGTCCGTTCATTCAGAAAGTCCATCGGAACTCTGCCGAAAGTCCGTCGGGAAGACCGTCGGACCTAGGCTGGCGAAAAGTCCGGTCGTGTGTACGCGGCATTAGTCTTGAACTTATCATGGACTTGGACTTGACCCTCACCCAATCTCTTCCATTTTCATTGCAACAATCAACGTGGGTATATATTACATCAATACTGATTTATTTTGCAACTTTTTTCTCTTTCTGCTTCTCAGCCAAGGATGTAGACCTGAGATCAGAATTTAAGATAAATATATTATAATACAAAGCTTGCATAACAAAGCTGATAATAATGATACATAAGTGGTCCATATAGTGAACTTGGTGTTGAGTTATTCACTTTAAGGTCATCACAGAGGACAAGGGGGCACTCTTTACAACTAGAGGAAAAAAAAAAAGATTTAATCACCAAATATGGAAAGGTTTCTTCACAGTAAGCCCTTGTACACAAGGTCGGACATTCCGACGGAAAATGTCCGATTGGACCGTGTTGTCGGATAATCCGACCGTGTGTGGGCTCCATCGGACTGTTTCCATCAGAATATCCGACCGACAAAGTTTTAGAGCTGGGCTATAAAATTTTCCGATAACATGGTCCGATCGGACTTTGTCCGATCGTTAGAGAATTCCGATCAGACAAAGTTCCACGCATGCTCAGATCAAATTACAAGACCAAAGCTATTGGCTACTAGCCTGAATGTAGTCCCGTTGTAAAGAAATATCGTCATCACGTTCTGAACGATCGGATTTTCCGACAACTTTGTCCGACCGTGTGTATGAAACACCAGTTTTGGACGGATTTTGTTGTCGGAATGTCCGACCGTGTGTACAAGAGCTAAGAGCTGTGAAAATGTGAAATAGACTCCCTGTAGAGGTGATTCTGACCAGCTCAGTAGATTGCTTTAAAGCGGAGGTCCGCCGTTTTTTGTTTTGTTTTTGTTTTTGAAGTCAGCAGCTACAAATACCGCAGCTGCTGACTTTTAAAATAAGGAAACTTACCTATCCAGGGCACCCACGATGTCGGCACCCGAAGCCGATCTATCCCTCGGCTGTCGGGTGCTGCCGCCACCATCTTCGTTAAGGGAATCAGGAAGTGAAGCCTTGTGGCTTCACTTCCTGGTTCCCTACTGCACATGCATGACTCTCGCTGCGCTATCCCACTGCTCCCTGCAGTCTTCTGGGACCTGTGTATCTCCCAGAAGACAGCAGGGTGGGGCGGAGAAGGCGCCGGAAGTGGCGTAGTTACCCGCGGGTGGCTGGGGTATCTATGCCCGAAAGTGGGAGCAAAATACCTGTATTAGACAGGTATCTTCTCCCCCCTGAAAGGTGGGAAATGTGACACCAGAGGGGGGGAGCAACCAGAAAAGCGGGAAGTTCCATTTTTTGGGTGGAACTCCACTTTAAGAAAGGCCTGGATTCTCTCCTAAGTGTACATAATATAACTGGGTACTGACATCTATAGGCAAAGTTGATCCAGGGAAAATCCGATTGCCTCTCAGGGGATCAGGAAGGAATTGTTTTTCCCTGCTGTAGCAAATTGGATCATGCTCTGCTAGGGTTTTTCACCTTCCTCTGGATCAACTGTGGGTATAGAATTCGGTATTTGGAATTGTATGATATTTTTTATTTATTTTTATGGTTGAACGAGATGGACTTTATTCAACCTGACTATGTAACTATGTAATTACATGTAACTAGGATAGAAGGGGCCATCCTAATACTTCCCTGGACAATCTTCACCCTAGACCTTACCATAGACTCCAACCTGGCCTTGATCCATCACCCAAACTCCATTTTCCTTGCCTCTCCTATATAAGGAGATACATTGCATTAGAAGTTATTAATCATGCAACTTTCCTTTCTTCTGCTTCTCAGCCAAGGATGGAGATTTGAAACTTTTGTTCTTCGTCTGATGCCATGACTGCATACTTTTTTTCCTTTCAAGGACAGGCCTGGATGTTGTAACCTACTCGCTGCAGAAAGCCTTGGCAGGATAAAGCACCGCTTATAAAGAAATGTATTTTCTTGTGCTGACTAAGTTCCCCAGTGACTGGAATGCATCGTGAGGCCTGTAAACTAGTACAGAGTTGCATCAAGGCTCAGGCACGCTCAGTTCATCAGGGGGTCAAAGTATGTGTGTCTAATGAGTTAACACAGGAGGGCAACAACCTGTGCCAAGATAATATATATGTTTTTTTTATCCAAGATAGGACAATGTGTGCATGACTGGTCCTCCTAATTCTAGCTTAAGGGACATAGTGTATGCTAAGTGATGTGTGATGGGGGTCATTGGAACGCTCTTTCTAAGTTTTTACCTTGACTTCCCAAGAATCGGACAAAGTACTACGGTTTCTCTACATTTTGAGTAACTTCCTTTGTACCAACCTTGGGTAGCTCTGATGTATGGAAGCTGCCTCGCCAGAGCCAATTCATTTGTTTAAAGTCATGAGTTTTGCCTTTGTTTTATTGAACAGATAAAGGGTAGTGTCCCAGTACCCAGGGGCGGACTGACCATTCGGGCACTCGGGCACTGCCCGAGGGCCCCATGCCACTAAGACGACCCATCAGGATTGCCAGCCTCAAAAAAAAACACAGATACAGTATGTAAAAATCTGTGTTTTTTAAAAAAAATCCCAAGATTATAGCTGCCCCGCCTATCCAGTAACTTTTCAGCGTGTCTGTGCGTATTCTGTGTGTGTATACTGTGTGCGTATAATATGTGTGTGTATGTATACTGTATGTGTGTGTGTGTGTGTATACTGTGTGGCTCCATAATCTATTACTTGGGGGCCCCATAATCTCCTATTGCCCGGGGGCCCCATAATCTCCTATTGCTCGAGGGCCCTATAATCTTCTATTTCCCGGGGGCCCCATGAGTTGTCAGTCCGTCCCTGCCAGCACCCCTTGGTATACATCTTTTTGATGTTCTACCTTCTGTCTGTGACCCCACTTGGAAGTTTTCCCTTATTTATCGTCCCTGTGACACTTGTGCAAGAATCGGAGATGCAATCATCACCAGGACAGGGAGTTTTAAGCCTTTCCCACTCTACTAAAAATGTGTTTTCATGTTTGCCTTTATCTCGTTCACATTAGAAGTTGAGGGATGTTAAAACCCTGCGGTTGAGTGGCACTTTTACCCCCCCACCCCTCCAACTGCTCCCCCTTTAGCTGCACAGGCAGAAGCCAGGGGCAGAGCTGCTGTTAGAAACCATGGGGCCCCTCACAGCCAACCTGACAGCCCCCCCACCCCCACCCCCCAAATTAACAGTTTACTCTACTTCAGTTATAAATGAACACAGTGATTGATCAGTACCAAGCACTTATTGTGTTTATTCAGCAAATGAAAGGACTGGTAAATATGAGATATTTACCAGACCCTTCCCTCACTCTACATCCTAAAGGATCCTATTGTGTGCTTGAAGCTGCCAGTAGGAAGGAGAGGGGAGAAGAGAGCAGCACTGTGGAGGGTGGGGGGGTAGGATTGCACACAGGGTGGCCTTGGCAGCAGGGGAAAATGTACGTGAACAGGGAGAGGGATCAGTCTGACGGGGGGGGGGGCGAATTACTGAAACTGATCCCCTCTATGGCCTTCTCTGCAGCAGCTGAAAGCTGGCAGGAGGGAGAGGGGAAGAAACCATATTTTAGTTGCGGCAGGAAGAACCATAAAGGGGTTTCACCCCCCTCCCACACTGATCACCCTCCCTGCCCACATTCGATTCACCCTGTTGCCTTAGGATCAGTCCGGCGGGGGGAGGGGGGCAATTACTGACCTTGATACTGATGCCCTTTATGGCCTTCTCTGCCACAGCTGAAAGCTGGAAGGAGGGAGATGAGAAGAAGCCCTCTTTTAGTTCCTGCAGAGAGAACCATAAAAGGGGTTTTGCCCCCCCCCCCCACGCTGATCACCCTCCCTGCCCACATTGTATTCACCCTGCTGCCTTGGGATCAGTCCGGCGGGGGGGAGCGGCAATTACTGAAATTGATACTGATCCCCTGTATGGCCTTTTCTGCAGTAGCTGAAAGCTGGCAGGAGGGAGAGGAGAAGAAGCCATCTTTTAGATTCTGCAGAGAGAACCATAAAGGGATTTTGCCCCTCCCCCCACGCTGATCACCCTCCCTGCCCACATTTGATTCACCCTGCGGCCTTGGCTCTCCTGCTGGCCCAGGCCCCGCACAGGAGGACCGGCGGTACCCCCTTATACACGGCTGGGCTCTGAGGAAGAAGGTTTCACCTTCGAAACGCGTCAGGGTAGTGGCCCCATTATTTCCTCCATGACCTCTGGAGTACATCATTTGCTCTAGACCAATTGCTGCTATTCGGTGGCTATTTACATTGCAAGATTGCTACAGATGTTTGTTTTCTTTTTATTCACTTTTAATAAAAATCCAAAGGATAATGCACAAGGCTGGTGCACCCTTTTTTCTTTTTCTCTTCCCCTTATCCACGGCCGTGGCCAGGGGTGTAACACATGCTATAGCCATGCAAGGAATTATACCACCTCTTGCTTGCCAAGTATGACCCATCCAAGTGAATGGGACCACTAGCGGCATGTTAGTGCGGGGTTCAATGGGTTAAAGTAGGTGGTAAAGCCTATACAATGATATAATTCAGAGGTCAAAGCACATCTGAACAAGACTTTAGAGAGTTTCCCCATCACGTCCTGTTGAAACAGGAACTTGTGAGGGGATTTCCCAATGAGGGCACAAATAGCAATAAAGAACAGATTTGCTAACTCTTCCACACTCTATCCAAAATTCAATAAAACTTTTTGATTGAGGTTCACCTTTAACCACTTGCCAACCGCTGTCGGCAAATATACATCAGCAGAATGGCACGGCTGGGCAAAGTAATATACCCGTACGTTACTTTGAATTTCCCGCCATGCGTCCGCGCACCTGCCACGTGCTCTATGACCATGCCCGCGGGACCCGCAGACTCGATCGCCGCGGGGATACCCGTGATCGTGTCACGGAGCTCAAGAATGGGGAGATGTAAACAACATCTCCCCATTTTGCCTAATGACAGTACACTGATGGTCTGCTCCCTGTCATCAGAAGCAGCGATCAGTGTCAAGTCACTGCTAGCCCCTCCCCCAGGCAGTTAGAAACACTCCCCTAGGACACACTTAACACCTCCCCACCCCCTAGTGGTTTACCCCTTCACTGTCAGTGACATTTTTTACAGTAATCAATGCAATTTTATAGCATTGATCGCTGTATTAATGTCAATGGTCCCAAAAATGTGTCAAAATTGTCCGATGTGTCCGCCATAATGTCACAGTCATGATAAAAATCGCTGATCGCCGCCATTACTAGTAAAAAAAAAAAAATATTAATAAAAATGCCATAAAACTATCCCCTATTTTGTAGATGCTATAACTTTTGCGCAAACCAATCAGTAAAAGCTTATTGCAATTTTTTTTGTTAACAAAAATATGTAGAAGAATTAGTATCAGCCTAAACTGAGGGAAAAAAAATATTTTTAGATATTTTTGGGGGATATTTATTATAGCAAAGAGTAAAAAATAATGCATTTTTTTCAAAATTGATGCTCTTTTTTTTGTTTATGGCGCAAGAAATAAAAACCGTAGAGGAGATCAAATGCCACTAAAAGAAAGCTCTATTTGTGGGAAAAAAAGGACGTACATTTTTTTTGGGTGTAACGTCGCACGACTGTGCAATTGTCGTTTAAAACGACGCAGTGCCGAATCGCAAAAAATGCTCTGGTCGGGAAGGGGGTAAATCCTTCCGGGGGCTGAAGGGGTTAAGGAACAGTTTTCTTTTCTTTTTTTCTTTTTTTTTTTCAAGCAAATTGCACCTAAGCAATGCATTGGGTGCCCAAATTGGTCATCTCATGTTGAAATCAATTTTGTTGAACTTAATCCCCTTATCCTTATGCCCTGTACACACGGTTGGACTTTTTTCAGATGGAAAATGTGCGATTGGATCTTGTTGTCGATCGTGTGTGGGCTCCATCTGACTTTTTCCGTCTGAATTTCCGACAAAATAAATTTGAGCGCAGGATCTAAAATTTTCTGATCAACAAAATCCGATACCTTAAATTCCAATCGTGTGTAGACAATTCCGACGGACAAAGTGCTGCGCATGCTCAGAATATCTTACGAGACAAAAGCTATTGGCTACTAGCCCTTTATAGTTCCGTTGTACGTGTTCTACGTCACCGCGTTCAGAGCGATCGGATTTTTCCGACAACTTTGTGCGACCGCGTCTATGCAAGACAAGTTTGGGCCAAAATCCGTCGGAAAAAATCAGACGGATTTTGTTGTCGGAATGTCCGCCCGTGTGTACAGGGCATTAGTCTTCAGGTCAGCTTTAAAAGAGAAATAAGCGCAATGTCCTTTTAAGGGATTTTCCCCCTTGACAATTAACCAATCAGAATTGTGACAAGTCCCATGATAGCATAGCGCTGTAAAGTCACGGTCTGATAGAAAACATCGGCATGCTTTCAGACGGTGCTTGAAATTCCACCAACAATGGAAAGAAGGATCGAGTTCCTAGGCAGGCGGCGGAGTGACATACATTTCCCGGACAGCCTCCATTTACTTCTGTAGCAACAACAGCCTATAGATTAAATTGTACACAATGATGTGAAATTAATGTCAGATCTCTCCATTGTCTATGATAGGAAGAGTAACGCTTCCACCGCTAGAACCAATCCTGGGCTGTCAAAGAGCGGCGTGCATCCTGTACAGATAGAGACTCCATGACACATATATACGGGAGCTATGCTTCAAGCCCCACAGAGAACTGCATTGGATGATTCCTGGTGGGAATGACAAGTCATTAACGGAAAATATAGAATGTTCAAAGCTCAACGCCATAGATCAGCCTTTCTCAACCTTTGTAGCACTGAGAAACCCTTGAAATAATGTTCAAGTTTCATAGATCCCCTGCTAAAAAATTATTATATCTAGGTCCCACGGTACATTAGCTTAACAAGGAACTCATAAATATAGTAACAACAAAAAAAGAATAAAGAATGCATAATTTGCCTATTTTTTGTAATATTTGTAAAATTAATAAAAATGGCCGGAAATTTCAGACAATGAAACTTGTAGTGCCATTTACATTGGTGGTCAGTGAAAAAGTGTCCCCTTGCATTGGCGGTGGTCAGTGAGTAAAGGACCCCCCCCCCCCCTCATACAGGGCTGTTTTTAAATTGGTGTAAAAGAGGGCAGCTGCCCCCCCCCCCCCCGGGCCCAGTCATTGTTGTGGGGACCAAAGCAGCTGATAAGTGGATTTGGCTATCACTTGGGAGATGAGGGTCGAATTAAATGTTGGGGGGAGGGCTGGTGATTGGTTGGGTGTTAGGTCTGCAGCCTGTGCGATGATTGGCCAGCTCGGTAAGGTAAACCTTGTCCAGGGGAGAGCCACTGTCAGTCCTGGTTACAGTCACACAGACTCCTTTCCCTTCCCTCACCTTGTCCGACAAGCCACAGACCATCAGCCCGCTGAAGAACTTCTTTGCCAGAGGTTGGTGTGTGCCTGGCCTGACAGCCTCTGGGCACTATGAAAGTGAGACCACTGGTGGGGGAGGGTGGAGGGGAAATGCCGGGGTCCATTGGGGCAGGTGAGGGGGTCCTGTGTAATTATGGGGTAGTATGGGGGAGGGGGACCTGAGTAATGATGGGATAGTATGGGGGACGGGGTCCTGTGTAATGATGGGGGTAGTATGGGGGACGGGGCCCTGTGTAATGATGGGGGTAGTATGGGGGAGAGGGACCCTGTGTAATGATGGGGGTAGTATGGCGGAGAGGGGCCCTGTGTAATGATGGGGTAGTATGGGGGACGGGGTCCTGTGTAATGATGGGGGTAGTATGGGGGAGGGGGTCCTGTGTAATTATGGGGTAGTATGAGGGAGGGGGACCTGTGTAATGATGGGGTAGTATGGGGGACGGGGTCCTGTGTAATGATGGGGTAGTATGGGGGACGGGGTCCTGTGTAATGATGGGGGTAGTATGGGGGGGGGGCCCTGTGTAATGATGGGGGTAGTATGGGGGAGAGGGGCCTATGTAATGATGGGGGTAGCATGGGGGAGAGGGGCCTATGTAATGATGGGGTAGTATGGGGGAGGGAGTCCTGTGTAATGTGAGAGCAAAATTGCATGGGGGGGGGGGGGGGGGGGTAAGAAAACACACTCAACCATTTGTAGCTGGTTTGGGTCCTCTTCCAATTCTGAGACCTTTAGCTTTAGTACTGTGAGAAAAAGACCACCAGTCACTTTAAGGGTTTTGTTTAATGCTTTACACAATATGTAATTATTAAGGAAAGGGTTTGAAAGTGGTCAAAATATCTTAAAAATAAAGTATCAGTAGCAACCAAATGCATAGCAAGCGATAACTGGACTAACTAACTGGGCAGCTACAGGCTCTCACAGCCAGGCAACAGTAATCAGGTTTTCTCATTGCTTTCTGTTGAAGAACAAGTTCAGAGTACTAATGAAGACAGAAAGCTTGGATGCTAAGCCCTAATCCCGGCAGCACCGACTCTCTCACAGCCAAGCCTTTGAAGGACAAAGAAGCGGCTTAAAGGAAATCTTGTTGTTTTTTATTTGTTTTATACTCAAGACTAAAAATTACAATTAAAAAATGTCTTTACTTTTCAATGCAGTAAATATAAAATCTCAAAAAAAAAAAAAAAAAAAAATGATGTAGTCTTCTATGCAACCTGCAGACAGCTTTCTACGTTTTATTATGTCTGCCATGTTCAGTAACTCAAGCTGAAATTCACACACACACACACATGCATCAGTCAGTGAATCTTCCCAACTGAGCCATCATTCATTCACTGTGAACGAAAGTCACCAGGGACTACGTACAGGCAGCCCATGTAAGTGTATAGGTGTCACGGTCAGGGGTCAGACTTGGAGACCAATAGCTATCGGAGTAGAGAGGCTCCAACCGACCAGCAGGATGAGTACACAAGCAGGTCACCCTGGTAGATGACATGGGCTCACCTGAGGTGTGGAGTCTACGCACTAACCAGTATTCACCAGAGCTGATGGTGGAGATGGGTTTTGCTGCGTGTTAGGACTAGGTTGCAGCCCTCATGATCGCCCCACCAGGAGGTGAGCAAGTCAGGGTCCAGTAGCAGATATAGCAGGTAGAGATCAAGCAGAAACATAGTCAGTAAACAAGCCAAAGGTTGGGAACGAATGGTTGCAGGCTGGGATCAAGCTGAAAGGTAGTTGAGGAACAACCCAAAGGTCGGCAATGAGTGGTAGTGGAGATAAGGACAGCTGCAGGTACACAAGGGAGCAAGATATCAGCTGGAGAGAGCACAATAATCTGGCAAACAGGAAGTGCAGGGGCATGGCTTAAATCAGGAAGTTCATGAAAGGAGCAAAGAATTCAAGGTTCACCAGAAAAAAGAGATAAGGAAAGCTTGTTCTAGGACAGTGATGGCGAACCTTGGCACCCTAGATGTTTTCATAAATTGTGGGTTCAGATCCCAGTCATGATGATAGGGGTGTACCAGCTGTACAATTACTTAGGTTACCCGATTTGGGGAATGGCTCTAAACACAGACACTGTGCAGTCGCTCTTACACTTACATGGGCTACCTGCATGCAGCACCTGGTAGCTCAAGCCCCAAGAACACACAGCCCATTCAAAGGCTACAGGCCTCAGCTTCCATATCATTGAGGCCTACGACTTCAATTAGACAAAGCTAGTAAAAAAGCAGGCTGCTTCTGCTTTCTGGCACATTTTTGTTATTATGTGAAACCGACATCTCCTGACATCTACTGTGTGGACAACCGAGGTGTTGAACTGTTGATTTTCTTTTTAATAAAAGTGGGCTAGAAAGCCTTTAACCACATTTCCCAACTCTGTGGGTCACAGGAGTGCAGTCCGTTCTGCACTCCTGTCACCTGTTTACAGCCAACAGCCTCCATGCTGCATCCACCTAGGTGAGTATACATGTTTTATTTTTTTCAAAGGCCATACTGCTCTTTTAAGTAAGGGTTTCCTAGCTCCTGAAGAAGAGGGGTTCCTCTGGGCTGCTCTATAGGCTTGTGCAATTCGTTTCGTAACTAATCGAAATTCGGCCGAATTTTGCATCTTTCGGACATTCGGATGCATCCGAATGTCCGAATAAAAAAATAACAAATTACAACGAATACGAAAGAAATATAACGAATGAATTCGAATGAATTCGACATGATTCGAAATTATTTCAACCGCATTCGAAATTATTTCAACTGCATTCGACATTATTTCAACCACATTCGAAAATATTTTGTGACCCGACTTTAGGGCCATGTATCTCGGGGTCACTTATAGCTAGAAACCCCAAATTTGGTATGCAAACACAATAATACTAGCACTACAACATATCCAAATTTGAAGTGTCTAGCACCAAGTGACCTTGAGATACATGGCCCTAAAGTCGGGTCACAAAATATTTTCGAATCATGTTGAAATCATTTCGAATCCGGTAGAAATATTTTCGAATTTGGTTGAAATATTTTCGAATGTGGCCGATTTTTCAAATTCGGTAGAAAACTAAACGAAATCCGAAAACGAATTTAAGGAAGTTAACGAATATAACTAAACTAAATTAATGAATTAACGAATTAAAACGAAATGAAACTAAACGAATTTTTTCCTTTTGCACATGTCTACTGCTCTATAGAATAGCAGTTCCATAGCCATGCACACAGTGTGTTCCGGGTGTGCCTGGGCACACCCTAATCACCATGTGTAATGCCGATTCCTCCTTCTTCCCCTCTCCCCCCTGCAGTGCTGCTAGCTTTCCTCCTCTCCTCCCTGGAGCCGGGAAGGGGCTGGTAAATATTTCATTAACCGGTCTTCCTTTTCCGAATGGACACAGTGAATGATCTGTACCGATCGCTCCTGTGTTCATTCTTAACGGAAGCACAGTAAACTATGTTTACTGCAGGCTTCAGAAAAAAGGGGCTGGGGAACCTCTGTCCTCAGCTTCTTTCTCTGCCTCAAAAGTGTGACATGAGGGTTTTTGGTTTAGACCAGGGGTCTCAAACTGGCGGCCCTCCAGCTGTTGCGAAATTCCCATCATGCCTCTGCCTGTGGGAGTCATGCTTGTAACTGTCAGCCTTGCAATGCCTCATGGGACTTGTAGTTTACAGACTTGTAGTTTCACAACAGCTGGAGGACAGTCAGTTTGAGACCCCTGGGTTTAGACCCTTTACCAAAGCCCTATAAAGGGGTTCCTAAAAAAATTGTAAAAAAAATGAATAAAAAATAATATTAAAAAAATGTATAAAAAATAATATTGTAAAAACCCCTGGGTTTAGACCCTTTACCAAAGCCCTATAAAGGGGCTCCTAAAAAAATTTGTAAAAAAATGAATAAAGAATAATATTAAAAAAATGAATAAAAAATAATATTGTAAAAACCCCTGGGTATAGACCCTTTACCAAAGCCCTATAAAGGGGCTCCTAAAAAAAATTGTAAAAAATGAATAAAAAATAATATAAAAAAATGAATAAAAAATAATATTAAAAAAATGAATAAAAAATAATATTGTAAAAACCCCTGGGTTTAGACCCTTTACCAAAGCCCTATAAAGGGGCTCCTAAAAAAAATTGTAAAAAAAATGAATAAAGAATAATATTAAAAAAATGAATACAAAATAATATTGTAAAAACCCCTGGGTTTAGACCCTTTACCAAAGCCCTATAAAGGGGCTCCTAAAAAAAATTGTAAAGAATGAATAAAAAAAATATAAAAAAAAATGAATAAAAAATAATATTAAAAAAATGAATAAAAAATAATATTGTAAAAACCCCTGGGTTTAGACCCTTTACCAAAGCCCTATAAAGGGCTCCTAAAAAAAATTGTAAAACAATGAATAAAGAATAATATAAAAAAAATTAATAAAAAATAATATTGTAAAAACCCCTGGGATTAGACCCATTACCAAAGCCCTATAAAGGGGCTCCTAAAAAAAATTGTAAAAAAATGAATCAAAAATAATATAAAAAAAATGAATAAAAAATAATATTGTAAAAACTCCTGGGTTTAGACCCTTTACCAAAGCCCTATAAAGGGGCTCCTAAAAAAAATGGTAAAAAAATGAATAAAAAATAATATTAAAAAAATGAATAAAAAATAATATTGTAAAACCCCCTGGGTTTACACCCTTTACCAAAGCCCTATAAAGGGGTTCCTAATTTTTTTTTTTAAAGGAATAAAAAAAAGAATAAAAAAGATTTAAAAAAAATACTGACACCATCCACTGCCCTACTGACACCAATCTTTGCACTAATGACACCATCCACTGCTCTGCTGTGTTTTTGCCCTGGTGTGCACACCCTAATGCAACAGGCTTCACACTCCAATACGAGGTTCCAAGCATTGAATGGGCAATGCCCCTGAATTTAGGGGCCTCACTCAAAAATGTTCAGAGTTATTCAGACGAATAAAAACAAAAAAAGAAAACCTCATCACAAGTCTAAATTGTTCTGCTTTGTTGTTGCCCTAGGCACACACCGGGGGTAAATGCAACCGCACGGCCAACAATCCAAAGCCTAGTAAACCACATTCGATGAAAAAAATAAAAAAAGGATAATTTTACAGAATCCAATTGTGTAAAAAAAAAACAAAAACTTTTCTGCCTTTTACGTTCCCTGCCTCCTCGCTAAATTTTGTCAATTTTCATGAAACGACCAATTAAATTCAAGCCACCACGCGCCAACACGCATTTGAGCCTTTCAGTTTTTTCCACCAGAGAGAGAGTAAAATCACATTTAATGACTTTTTTCAATGGAAAATGATATTCGGTTCTCGTCCTCACACGAGGTGAGCAGAAAGCGGCCGGCGCCGTACGCCAAAGTTATACAGAGGACAGAGCCTAAACGTCTCTTAATTAAATGGGTGGAGATGCCTTAATAAAAAAGTTTCAATGCGCGAATAAACAGGGGGGACGCAGTTAATTGAACTGCAACAGCCGGAGGAGCTCAGCCAGTTGGCCTGGACCTCGTGTATGCAGATATAACCGGGATTGTTGGCTTCCGTACATGCACAAGATGTTTAGCCTTACGAATGGAGTTGGCTTGGTGACTCGCTCTAGAGTGCGGAGAAAGATAAAACTGAAAGGCTGGGTAGGCTTTTTCTTTTTTTTTTTTCTTTTTCTGTAACCATATGTGAAAATCGTCTTTTTTGTTTTTGTTTGTTCTGGAAAATGTTTATTTTTCTTATAGACTAGACATATCAAGGGGTAGCCTTAGGCCTTAGGCTACCCCTTGATCTGCCATTATAGTCTAAGGCCAACTTAAAGCTCAACTACTCCAGAATGGTTAAAATACATATATACGGAAGCTGCTATGCTGGCCAACAAATTTGAATCTCTGCCCATCCAGGTTTGAGATGTACACAGCTCCGCCACACAGCACAGCCCTGGCAGGGCTCAAAACCAAATTTTTGTCTGCTGCCGAACCCTTAAAGGTCGCGCCTATCCCTCAGGCTCTGACTGGACAATGAAAGAGGGAGCAGCAGACTGATGAGCTCATTTGGCTGACAATCTGCTTTCTCCCCATATCAGTGCTGTTTCTCTCTCCCCCAGTCTGAGCTCTGCTGTAGAGGGGACTACAAGATTCTGATAACAAGTCAAATTCAGGTAGTTAGACTGATTGCATTTAAATAATACATTTATAATGTGCAAAGTCTTAACACCTATATAACAGAAACCAAATCTCAAACAAATTATACCAAACACTATTAAGGATGTTAGAAATGAAAAAATGATCCCTAGTGAGGAATCAGACATGATAAAAGGCCATTTTTAAGGGTACTAGAAAAGGGTTGATACTCTTACTGACATCACATTACTATTATTATTATTATTATTATTATTATTATTATTATTATTATTATTATTATAATAATAATAATAATGAGAATAATAATAATAATATTAGCGAAAGTAATAATACAAATAACAATGATGATGATAATATTATTCTGATTACATTATTTTTATTATATCATCCTTTAGTATTATTTATTTTATTATTATTATTATTATTATTATTATTATTATTATTATCATTATTATTTTTATTATTATTTTTATTATTATATTCTTATTTTTTTCATTCACATGCTAAAATGCAAATTTTTTGGCACAAAACTGCACTTATATTTGATGATGATGATTATTATTATCAATATTATTATTATTATATTTTATGGAAATTAGCTTTAAAACCACATAAACAATATATATTTTCAGAAACTGTATAATAAAATGTCGATAGGTATAGTATTGTGCCTTTCACCATCAGTCCATTTTATACATTTTTTTCTATTATTTTGTTTTTTGCACACACAATAAAATGTACGTTTTTTGTTTTTTTTCACAAGCATGCAATTAATCCAAGAACTTTATGTATTTTCTGAAACCAGAAATAAAATGATGGTAGATACAATGTTAAATGATATATCACCTTTCACTGTCATTACATATTATTTATGTATTATTCAAGTTTTTACCACTCAAGCTAAAATTCACATTTTGTTTACAAGCATGCATAATAATAATAATAATAATAATAATAAATAATAAAAAAACACCCCCTCACATTTTTGTAAATATTTTATTATATCTTTTCATGTGACAACACTGAAGAAATGACACTTGGCTACAATGTAAAGTAGTGAGTGTACAGCTTGTATAACAGTGTAAATTTGTTATTTGCTTTAATGTCTAAACCACTGGCAACAAAAGTAAGTACACCCCTAAGTGAAAATTTCCAAATTGGGCCCAAAGTGTCAATATTTTGTGTGGCCACCATTATTTTCCAGCACTGCCTTAACCCTCTTGGGCATGGAGGTCACCAGAGCTTCACAGGTTGCCACTGGAGTCCTCTTCCACTCCTCCATGATGACATCACGGAGCTGGTGGATGTTGGAGACCTTGGGCTCCTCCACCTTCCATCTGAGGATGCCCCACAGATGCTCAATAGGGTTTAGGTCTGGAGACATGCTTGGCCAGTCCATCACCTTTACCCTCAGCTTCTTTAGCAAGGCAGTGGTCGTCTTGGAGGTGTGTTTGGGGTCATTATCATGTTGGAATACTTCCCTGCGGCCCAGTCTCTGAAGGGAGGGGATCATGCTCTGCTTCAGTATGTCACAGTACATGTTGGCATTCATAGTTCTCTCAATGATCTGTAGCTCCCCATCATGCTGCACCTGTAAGGACTGCACTGTGTGAGTCTTTTTCAATGCAATTTTTTTTTTTTTATGTATTATTAAAACGTATACTGTGTAACTAATTTCTTCCATTGATTTAATATGCACCTAAAAATCCCACAAATCTCGAATATACAAATTATTTAAGGGATGTGGTGCTATACTGTTAGTATATTGTCCAGAAGCTAATTATTATTTTTTTTTCCCTGTATTTTTAAGTGAAGGAGGCTTTGTTCATTTTGTACATTGCTTGCAAGACAGGTCAGGTCTCTACAAATGAAGTACAATACATCATCAGCCAGGGTGACCTGGAACCTGTACAATGTTGGCTTGGCGTGCGGCGGTTTAAAATATGATCGGTTTACGAGAAAAACCGGTGAAAAGTAAAAAAAAAAAAAAATGGAAAGAGTAAGTGACGTGGGAATTGTGCAGGACCACAAGCTGTTGAGTAGCTGTCACTGGCCCCATTTCTATCTCTGTTGTTCAAGATCAACTCCCTTGTGAGCCAACATTGCCTCCATCAAGTGAGGGTCAAGCCAGGGAACGGGGACCTTTGTGCTTCTCCGCAATCATTTTTTATTAATTACGGCGAGATCTTTAGGGAGAACATTTTACTCCTTATTCTCTGCCAATTCAAAGAGAACTTTCACCTGACACTTTTATGGGATTTTTTATTTTATTTTATTTTTTTTGCTTTTTCTGTAGCAAGCCCTAATCAGTTATGTCATTTACCATAAAGCATTTAGCAAAACTTTGCAGCTATAATAGGTTCTATGGTGGGGGCTGCAGATATCGATTTTTATTTTTTTGGAGCATTTTGTAGCTTTTGCTTTCAAGGTCAGCAATCCTTCTTCCATGTGCTAAAGCTGAACTCCAGGCAGAAATAGAAGACGCTATTTTTTTTTTTTAAAGGTGTAATTTTATTGTAGAAGGCACAATTTAATACAGCTATGTAATCATTACATTTATTTTTAAGAGGCGAGAAGTTTGGGTACCTGAATGGGAACCGCTATCAGCCCCAGTCACCGGTTGGGGGCTCGTCCGGGATGACTTGGGCTTAGAGGAAATTAGTGGAATGATAATTTCCACCAGACTGAGGACATCTAGTGGTGAAATAAAGTTCTGCAATGGGGGAAATCTATTTCTTGAGGCTGAGTATTGCAGCAAAGCCTGGATGAGAAACGTTGGGGGCTCATCCGGGATGACTTGGGCTTAGAAGAAGTGGGTGGAATGATGCTTTCCACCAGACTGAGGACATCTAGCGGAAGAAATAAAGTACTGCAAAGGGGGAAATCTCTGTATTGAAGCTGAGTATTGCAGCAAAATCTGGATGAGAAACGTTGGGGGCTCGTCCAGGATGACTTGGGCTTAGAAGAAGTGAGTGGAATGATGCTTTCCACCAGACTGAAGACATCTAGTGGAGAAATAAAGTACTTCAAAGGGGATATCTCTATATTGAAGATTAGTATTGCAGCAAAGCCTGGATAAGAAACGTTGGGGGCTCGTCCGGGATGACTTGGGCTTAGAGGAAGTGGGTGGAATGATGCTTTCCACCAGACTGAGGATATCTAGCGGAAGAAATAAAGTAAACTTTAAACTGCAAAGAGGGAAATCTCTGTATTTAAGCTGAGCATTGCAGCAAAGCATGGATTTGAAACGTTGGGGGCTTGTCCGGGATGACTTGGGCTTAGAGGAAGTGGGTGGAATGATGCTTTCCACCAGACTGAGGACATCTAGCAGAAGAAATAAAGTACTGCAAAGGGGTACATCTCTGTAATGAAGCTGAGTATTGCAACAAAGCATGGATGAGAAATGTTGTGGGGCTTGTCCGGGATGACTTGGGCTTAGAAGAAATGAGTGGAATGATGCTTTCCACCAGACTGAGGACATCTAGTGGAGAAATAAAGTACTGCAAAGGGGGAAATCTCTGTATTAAAGCTGAGTATTGCAGCAAAGCATGCATGAGAAATGTTGTGGGGCTTGTCCGGGATGACTTGGACTTAGAAGAAGTGAGTGGAATGATGCTTTCCACCAGACTGAGGACATCTAGTGGAGAAATAAAGTACTTCAAAGGGGGATATCTCTGTATTGAAGATGAGTATTGCAGCAAAGCCTGGATAAGAAACGTTGAGGGCTCGTCCGGGATGACTTGGGCTTAGAAGAAGTGAGTGGAAGGATGCTTTCCACCAGAGTGAGGACATCTAGTGGAGAAATAAAGTACTGCAAAGGGGGAAATCTCTGTACTGAAGCTGAGTATTGCAGCAAAGCCTGGGTGAGAAACGTTGGGGGCTCGTCCAGGATGACTTGGGCTTAGAGGAAGTGGGTGGAATGATGCTTTCCACCAGACTGAGGACATCTAAAGTACTGCAAAGGGGGAAATCTCTGTATTAAAGCGGAGTATTGCAGCAAAGCATGAATGAGAAATGTTGTGGGGCTTGTCCGGGGTGACTTGGACGTGGAAGTGGGTGGAAAGATGCTTTCCACCAGACTGAGGACATCTAGCAGAAGAAATAAAGTACTGCAAGGGGGGAAATGTCTGTAATGAAGCTGAGTATTGCAGCAAAGCAGGGATTAGAAGCTTACAGATCAGTCAGTAAAAGCAGCACACTTTACACACATTACACATAGTTAGGCACATATTTAAACCCTTGATCACCCGAGATGGTAACCGCTTGCCAGCCAGTGTCATTAGTATAGTGACAGTGTATAATATTACCACTAATCGCTGTATTAGTGTCACTGGTGATCTCAGTGGCAGTTACTCAGTTCTCCTCAGCGTCAGTTAGTGTCAGCGTTAGTTAGTCCCATTATAAGTCATTGCTCACTGCCATTAGTAGTGTACAATAAACTGGGAGTTTATTTAATCCAAAACAAGTAGCAGAATACATTTTGGCCCAAAATGTATGAAAAAATTGTATTTATTTATTTTTTTATTGGATAGGCTTTATAGCAGAAAGTAGAAAATATTGTTTTATTTTTCAAAATATTTAGTCTTTTTTTTTTTGTTTATATTGCAAAAAAAAAAAAAGCCCAGCGGTGATCGAACAACACCAAACGAAAGCTTTATTTACTTGAAAAAAAATTATATAAATTGAATTTGGGTACAACGTTGCCCGACCATGTAACCGCTTATTAAGGTAGCTCAGGGCCAAATGTCAAAAAATGGCTAGGCTTATTTATTGGATAGGCTTTATAGCAGAAAGTAGAAAATATTGTTTTATTTTATAACATTTTTAGTCTTTTTTTGTTTATACTGCAAAAAATAAAAAGCCAGACGGTGATCGAACATCACCAAATGAAAGCTTTATTTACGTGAAAACTTAAAAAAAAAAAATTAATCTGGGTACAGCGTTACATGACCGAGCAATCGCCAGTTAAGTTAACTCAGGGCCAAATGTCAAAAAATGGCCTGGTCATGAAGGGAATAAAATCTTCTGGAGCTGAAGTGGATACAAATAATAATAATAATAATAATAATAATAATAATAATAGTAATAATAATAATAGTTCTTAGCGATAACTGGGAGCAATGTAAGGCTCCTTGCACACTGGACGTTACAATAACGTTATAAAAACGGCAGTAGCTTTGCAGTGATTCTTTCAACGTTTTTTGTTTTTTGTTTTTGCAATAGCGTTTATTAGCATTTTCTAGTGTTTTTCCGCATTAGCGCTTTTTAGCTTTTTTTTTTTCAATGGATCAAAAACTTTAAAAAATCTGGTGAGCCATGTTTTCGAGCGTTTATCGACGCTTATGAGTGTTTGGCTTTTTTGTGGTCAGAACAACGACTCCTGAACGCAATTTTATAGCGTTCAGAAAACAGCCCATAAACTCCACTGCTGATAAACATTCAAAAACGTCCATGTGTGCACGGACACATAGGATAACATAGAGGGAAGTTTATGGGCTGTTAAAAAAAAAAGCCCAAACTCCCAAAAACCGCCGTTTATGAGCTTCAGTGTATACGGAGCCTAATGCCGCATACACGCGACCAGAATTTCCAGCAGACTAGGTCAGACGGTCGTCCCAATTGACTTTTCAGCGGAGTTCCGACGGACTTTCCGAAAGGAACGGGACTTGGCCACACACAATCACACCAAAGTCCAACGGATTCAAAATTGATGACATACGACCGGACTAGAATAAGGAAGTTCATAGACAGTAGCCAATAGCATTGGTTTTCTTCCGTTGGACTAGCATACAGACAAACAAATTTTTCGACTGGACTTGAGTCTGTCGGAAAGGTTTGAAACGTTCTAAATCTAAAGTCCGTCTGATTTTTAGACAGCAAAGGTCCGATAAAGCCCAGACACGTTCGAATTGTCCAGCGGATTCGTTCCGTTGGACCTTTGCTGACAAAAAGTCCGGTCGTGTGTACGCAGCATAAATGATAACACGAAGAGGACGTGATCAGCTCATAACATTTCTGGCAGGATCAACAGGTATTTTTTTCTTGCATTTATCAAAGATCAAAGAAAAAAAAAATGCTTTTATTGGTATATCTAATTCCGCGTACACACGACCGGACTTTCCGGCAGAAAAGGTCAGACGGAATCATTTCATCGGATATTCCGATCGTGTGTGTGCTTCATCTGACTTTTTTCTTAAAAAATTCTGATGGACCTAGAAATAGAACATGTTTTAAATCTTTCCGATCGGAATCAATTCCTATCGGGAAAAGCGTTTGTCTGTGTGCTTTTCCGACAGACCAAATACGAAGCAAGGGCAGCTATTGGCTACTGGCTGTTGAACTTCCTTCTCTAGTCCCGACGTACGTCATCTCATTAGAAAAGAACGGACTTTGGTGTGATTATGTGTAGGCAAGTCTGTTCGGTCGGAACTCCGTCGGAAAGACCGTCAGTTTATTCTGATGGAAAGTCCGGTCGCGTGTACGCGGCATAACAGACCAAAAGGGTTAAAATAAGAGACGTTCATTGTTATGGTTTAGATGCCCTTTAAGGTGTCCATGTGACTGACCATAAGTGATGAGTATTTTTCCTAATAACGTTCGCTCGCCCTCCTAAATGTTACATCTGGGTGAAATTCCCAGCATTCCCAGCAAACAGCACTATGTTGGTTCATACGTGTATTCACTACCCCCTGGTTCTCATGCCAGGACGGCCATGTGGAATCAGAGAAGGATACAATGTCACGGTTGGGAAATGGCGAGAGTCAGGAAGTTCTATTGACTCCTGTGTGCATTGTTGGGGAGTTCATGTAAGGAAAGAAGGTTTCTTCTGAAACAAGGGGTCATTAACAGGAGCTGAGGACGTCTGACGCTGCCCAGTCAATGGCATCATTCTTTACACACTGAAATTTACGACTTCTGATGCCAGTGGAAGGGATTCCATTCACTGCCGATATAAAGTGTCTCTATCCTCAGCTGACAACTTTCATTGCTGTGAACTCCACGATTTACAGTCTTCCCATAATGCACGGGGGGACAGTGGAGGTGGCACATGGGTCACAGCTCGGTTTTGTGAGTAGACGCAGGAAGCGAACGGCATATCATCTCTCTGTCAAGAAATGCAGCTTTTTTTTTTTTTTAATTGGTACCCAGCAGGTCAGGTTCAAGCAAATATATATATATATAAAAAAAAAGTTACATAGCCATTTTTCATTTGTCTGTTATATTGAGTTAATACGTGCCAGCTAAAAACTTAAAATAGAACAAAACATTTTTTTTTTTTTTTTCATTTTGGATTAGGCCTGGGTTATAACCAGTTTTTTTTTTCTTTCCATCTGTGTCCTATTTGAAAGATTTAACTTAACTTCCTGTCCCACAGCCAAAACAGGAAGTGAGGAAATCCCAGGGTGTCACAGAGTTGCCTTCTATTAGATATTCTTATACCCCGGTACACACGATCGGAAATTCCACCAGCAAAAGTCAGATGAGAGCTTTTGGACGGAAAATGCGATCATGTGTTTGCTCCATCTGACTCCATCGACCGAAATTCCACCAGCAAAAGATTGAGAGCATGTTCTCAATTTTTCGGTCGGAAAAAGCTTCAGATCGGAAATTCAGATCGTCTTTACCAATTCTGATGAGCAAAATTCCTACGCATGCTCGGAGAAACAATTTGATGCATGCTCGGAAGCAATGAACTTAATTTTCTCGGTTCGTCGTAGTGTTACCGCGTCACCGCGTTCTTGGCGGTTGAAAGTTCGGAGAACATTGTGTGACCGCGTGTATGCAAGCCAAGCTTGAGCAGAATTCTCGGATGGTTTTTCCAACGGAAAATCCGCTCGTGTTTACGGGGCATTCGTCTGGTGGTGTTTTGTCAGATTTGGCGACCCGTCAAAATGTTGTCGGTTGTCTCCAGTAATAGATGGGAAATCTTCTAATGGGGACACTAGTTCTGGTGACCCCCCCGGGATTCCATCACAGGTTGGTGGCATGTCCGGAAAGTCACTTCCGTTACACATTCTGACGGGTCGCCTAATCTGATGAAACAGAGGTCAGCATCTTTCCACCCACTTCCTGTAAGCCCAAGTCATCCCAGACGTGCCCCCAACCTGTGATGCCCTATTCCTCTTACAAGGGATGTTTACATTCCTTGTAATAGGAATAAGGAATAAAAGTCATCAAAAAAATGTAAAGGGAAAGTGTCAAAATATAAAAATAAAAGTAAAATAAAAAAAATAAAATAAAAGTAAAAAATGTAAAGTGCTCCAGTCCCCGTGTGCTCGCACGCAAAAGCCAACACATACGTAGGTTGTGCCTGCATATGTAAACGGTGTTCAAACCACACATGTGAGGTATTGCCAGAAATGTTAGAGCGAGAGAAATAATTCTAGCCCAAGACCTCCTCTGTAGCTCTAAACAGGTAACCTGTAAACATTTTTAAAGCATAGCGTGGAGATTTTTAAGTACTTAATTTTGGCGCCATTCCACGAGTGTGCGCAATTTTAAAGCGTGACACGTTAGGTATCTATTTATTTGGCGTAACATAATTTTTCACATTATGCCAAAAATTGGGCTAACTTTAGTGTGTTTTTTTATTTTTTATTCATGAATCTGTTTTTTCATGAATTCTAGGTCTAGGGCTAGGGCTAGAATTATTGCTCTCACGCTAACTTTCGCGGTGATACCTCACATGTGTGGTTTGAGCGTCATTTACATATACGGGCGCGACCTACATATGTGTTCGCTTCTGCGTGTGAGCATTTGGGGAAGGGAGGACTTTAATTTTTTTGTTTTTATTGTTTATTTTATTTAAAAAAAATGTATTTACACTTTCCCTTTAAAAAAAAATAAAATAAAAAAAATTTATCACTTTTATTCCTATTACAAGGAATGACAGGTCCTCTTTATGGAGAGATGTCATCTCTCATCCAGGCTGAAAAGCATCAGATCAAAAAAAATAAAATAAAAGTCCCAGTCTTTATTTACTTCCGGCGGCCCGGACGTGATGTCGTAAAGTCACGCTAGGGCCTCCGAGAGTCATAGAGATTGCTGGGGACCATCTGTCCCTCGGTTTTCTCTATGGCTTCCTTTCTGGCGAATTCCTTTTCTGGGTTGCTGATCGCACGGGAGAGCACGGAGAAGTACCGGAGATTGGCGGGAGGGGGGAGATGTCCCCTTCCATCGCCGGTAAGAACGATCAAGCGGCTGAAGCAGGTGGTGTAGGGAATTGCCGGCTGAAAAAAAAAAACGATATCTGGATCATGCCTGTAGCTGCACCCATCATTCAGATATTACCAAATAAATAAAAGTATTATCCGCACTCGGTAAAAACAACAGCAAAACAGCAGCTAGGAACTATAACCCAGACATTAGGCACAAAAAAACAAAATACATAATAAAAAGTGCAGCGCTATAGAAACAATTAATCAAATGATACATATTTGTGCGTACCAAAAATAAAATAAAGTGCAAATGTGCAAATGCTAACCGTGACTGTTGTACAATAATCATGTAAAATCAACTCAGCGCAAAAAAAAAAAAAACACATTAAATGTGAATCCAGTATTATATAAAGTGCAAAACAATAAAAGCAAATAACTGTACACATATGCAAAAGTTCATAGGTGATTTGAGTTTGTTAGGAGAAATCCTTGTGCCACATGGATTCAAAGAGGGAAATCACTTGTGAAGTGTGAAGCATAAAATCCAAAGCTTGACCACACGAAACCCTTCGCCACAGAGAGGCTTACCGGAAAGCCAGAGACCACCCTTATTCTGGGGGTTCACAAAACGCTTGTTGGATCTCAGATCCGTTGGAGAGATGTCCTTATGTCCCAGGCATCCCCCTCCAGAGACCTCCACAGATGTCGAGCGGTAGTCAAATCCAAATCTGATAGTGTCAATGCCAGGGTGCAAATATGTAAATATGCAAAAAAAAAAAAAAAAACTCCAATAGTGCAATAATGCCTTTAAAAGTACTTTAATGAAGGGTAATGCAATACTGCATGTAACCGAAATGACCCACAAACGAGTCCTCCTATTAAAGTAGATAAAATTGGAATTCCAAACAGATAAAAAATCAACATGTGAGGGCGATCGCGCATGCGCAGATCGTGTGTGCGTAGGCATCCCGACGATCGTTTCGTCAGATATGACGTCATCAAGGGGTACTACTGAAAGCCAAGGACGTCATATGACGTTCGGCGGTATGAAAGTGGTAAAACTCATCTTTCATTCTTTTTCCATTTTTGTAAACATTTTGAACCCAACTTCAGCTTTGCCAAGTCGGATTTAAAAAAATAAATTCTTTAATTGACATAAATTCCTTGCATTATCCTCGCAGATCTCTGAAAATTCCGACATTTGTAACGCCACAAACACTGGGAATGCCGTACGTCATTAACACAGTGACATGACAGATGTGTGTATTGACATCTCGTCACAATATTTGCACATTCAGGAAAATGTGTTGAGTAGCTTCTAATAATTGTCACATTGGCAATGCCATATAGATGTTGTTTTCACAAGCCCATCTTGCGGCACAAGTGTGAATGTGTGACACCGCGAGGCTACAATGGCGTTCTCTGCTCCTGGTTATTGTAAAAGGAGATACACGTTTTAATATATTTTATAAAAACAATAAAGACTGCATGTTATATATATATATATATATATAAAATGTAAAGACTGTTTATTGCTAAAAACAAACTGATAAAGTAAGCGGCACACAAACCCTCTGAATACTAAACCAAAACTCCAATGCTAAAAATGGTGTGATATTCCTTTAAAAAGGGGAAAAACATGTGAAGAAATAAAGTACAACATGCATAAGATAAAATAATAAACTTATAATTGACAAATAAAGTCTATGGGGGTTATTTACGAAAGGCAACTCCACTTTTTCACTACAAGTGCAAACTACAAGTGCAAAGTGCACTTGAAATTGCACTGAAAGTATACTTGGAAGTAAAGTTGCTGTAAATCGGAGGGGGAAATGCAAGGAAAAACAGCATTTTAGATTGCACATGATGGGATAATAAAATCAGCATCCCAGAATCCCCTCATTTCACATCTACCCCTCAGATTTACAGAGAGTGCACTTCCAAGTGTACTTTGAGTACAATTTCAAGTGCTTTTTGCAATTGTAGTTTGCACTAGTAGTATAAAATGGATTTGATTTTCGTGAATAACCCCCTATATAAATTAAGTGCCAAAGTCCGAACCCAAAAAAAAACATCGGTCCTCTGACAATGGGACGACGAAACGTGCAGAACGGAGCCATTGGCGATATTATCACACTGGCCGGCCAAGTTTGGCGGTGCTTGTAGCAGTTGTCTCTCATGTTCTGTGTGAGTATCTGATGGCATTGTGTATAAAAAGAGCCAACCAATAAAGGGAAATGTTTGTGCTCTGCAACCTAAATAAATATAACAACCCCATCCCAATAAGCTGCAGAAACCACTGATGCCGCGTACACACAATCGGAATTTCGACCAGCAAAAGACCGATGAGAGCTTTTCATCGGAAAATGCGACCGTGTGTATGCTCCATCGAAATTTAGCTGGCCGAATTCCCGCCAGCAAAAATTTGATAGCATGTTCTCAAATTCAGATCGCGTGTATGCAATTCAGATGCACAAAAAAATTGCACATGACCAGATTCAACTACCAGATGAAAGCTATTGGCTACTAGGTATTGAACTTTCTTTTTCTAGTCCCGTCGTACGTGTTGTACATTTGGTGTGACCGTGTGTAGGCAAGACAGTTTGAGTGGAATTCCGTCGGAATTCCGACGGGAAAACCATCAGAGCTTTTTCCGACGAGAATTCCGATCGTTTGTACACGACATAAATGTCAAAAAAAAATAAAGAAAAATGTCCAGCTCAATTTACCAGCCAGCCTGCAACAAACTGAAATGTCCTGTCTAACAGTTCACTTTAAAAACAGGGGACAGAGGACAGAGGCCTCTTTACCTTAGGAGGCAGATGACAAAGATCCGGTGTAGGGCCACTGCTAGTTGCAGCGACTCCTTGCTCCAGGGCCGTTGCTCCTCCTCCCGGCTGAATCGGAAGTGGGTCCTGAGACCCGATTGGCCTGAAATCCTAAGATTCTCTGGCCAATCGGGTCTCAGGGCCCGCTTCGTGATTGGCTGGGAGGAGAATCAGGAAGTTTATTGCGCCCACCCTTTTTTGAAGCTAATTAGAGCCTTCGGGGCTCTACTCATGTGCTTGAAAAATTTAGATTAGGGGGCATGGATTAGGGGGGAGGCGCCTCTGCACCCCGTATGGACGCCACTGCTCAAAATTATAGAGTTAGGACTGCATATAATACTGGGGTGTCTTTTCACGGCCTATGCAGCTTATGCATGTATTTGCAAATGTGTGAAAATGAAACCCCTGTATATTGTGTATATATATATACATATATATATATATATATATATATATATATATATATATATATATAGTATATATATATATACAAAGTGAGCTTTTTGATTGTTTTTTTTTTTCGTTCCCTAGCTCTCTTCTTTTAGATCTCAGAAATAGTTCAGCGTGAACTTTCTACACTGCATCTCTGAGACAATTCATCCTTGTTCGAACTTTTACGGGAATGTAGAGCATTTCTACACACATTTTTTTTCTTTCATATTATTCAAAAATAACATATTATTAAATTAATGAAATAAATAAATAATTTATATTTATTTATGTATATATATACACATACACACATATATATATATATATTTTTTTTTTATAATATGTTATTTTTGAATAATATGAAAGAAAAAAATGTGTGTAGAAATGCTCTACATTCCCATAAAAGTTCGAACAAGGATGAATTGTCTCGGAGATGCAGAGTAAAAAGTTCACGCTGAACTATTTCTGAGCTCTAAAATAAGAGCGCTAGGGAAAAAAGCTCACTTTGAAGTAAAACCCGGCTTACCCAAGGAGAGAATTCTTCTCATATGTGGAAGGAGCTCCAGATATACCATTGTGAGCCATGCATCAAAAAAAAAAAAAAAAATGGGGGCTACATTGTATTTTTAAATATTTTGAAATAACAAAGCCATTTAGAATGTGACACCAATTCAGTTTTATATATAAAGTAGACCCAGCATCAGATGTGATAAGAGCATGCATGCTGATTAATGTGAGCATGTGACATTTCCAGGTATTATTACCTCCCACAGAGATCACAGTACTCCCCCCCTGACGATACATCCATCTGCTTTTCTCTCCTAAAGGAGGACACCATCTTTGTTCAGGCAAAGAACATATTGGATGGCATTCTTATTTTACTATATATCTAATAAAATACTATCTAGGACAGTGATGGCGAACCTTGATGTTTTGGAACTATATTTCCCATTTCCCATGATGCTCATGCACTCTGCAGTGTAAGTGAGCATCATGGGAAATGTAGTTCCAAAACATCTGGGGTGCCAAGGTTCACCATCACTGATCTAGGACCTTTTGGTGTGGGACCCGCAGTGGCTCCTGGGTTCTCCTGTTTCAGTTGGGACCATGGGAAGCTGGAAGCAGGAGAAACTTCTGTTCCCCAATCCCCCTTCCAAATTATGACCCTGTATTACATCACTTCCAGGGTCACAGCAGTCAATCCTTGGCTAAAGTAGCCGAGAATGCAGCTATTCGAGCACAATCTTTGAATAACTGCGTTGGAGGGCAGGGGAGACGTTGGGGTATCTAAAAGATCCCCAATGTCTCCATAAAGAAGACCTATTACCTGCTCTTGCTATCACACTTGTTAGGTCCCTTGTTAGGTCCCTTGTGATAGCAGTAAAGTAAAAAAAAAAAATGATAAAAAAAAAAAAATATATATATATATATATATATATATATATATATTTATTTATTTAAACCCCTTTAAACCCCTTTCATCCCTGTACACACTCCATAAAAAAATTGCAACGTAGGGCAAGCACATGTGTGTAAACATGAATTGGACCACGCATGTAAGGTATTGTCGTGAATGTTAAAGTGAGAGCAATAATTCTAGGGCCAAAATTCATGGTTAACTCAAAACTGATAACCTGTAAAGACTTTTAAAGCATTGCCTATGGAGAATTTTGGTGTTTTTTAGCAATTTTAATAAAAGTGTGGCCAATTTTAAGGTTTGACATGCTTGGTATTTATTTACTCAATGCACAAAAATTGCCCCAGTAGGCAAGTAATTATTGTGAGAATTTATTTATGCAGTTTTTGTTTAATTTTAATACATTGTTATTGAATTTTCAAAGCATAGTATCAAAAGAAAGAAAAAAAAATGTGCCAGAAAGCACAATGTGAGGTTGCATGGCAAATTATACGATAGTTCCATGAAATAAAAGAAAATAAAGTTAACATATAAAAGAAAAAGTTTTGCAATGGTTTATGTGGAAGAAGTTGATAACTTGTATGTCATATAACTAGGTAGGATCTTATATAGGGTGATGTTTATGTGGGTTTAGATCTCTTATACCAGTGATGGCAACCCTTGGCACCCCAGATGTTTTTGGAACTACATTTCCCATGATGCTCTTGCACTCCGAAGCGTAGTTGAGCATCATGGGAAATGTAGTTTCAAAACATCTGGAGTGTCAAGGTTCACCATCACTGTCTTATACCAATTTCCCCATGGTTTCTATACTTTAGATGCTCTTTGAAAGTTGCCATTGGCTGAAGCAAACATTATTTCATAGGTAGCGTGGTTTTGAATGGTTTAAATGGCTTTGCCCACTTTTGGAGGTTTATAATCTCTCCAGTGTCTGACCAGTGTCAGTTGAGTCGCTATTAAAATATGGACTAGTACAGTCCTCAGAAGGCAAGGGATCATTTCTATCACAAGAGAGCTCAGCACCAATCCTGGAGACAATGGGGCATTAATCCCTAACACTTGAGAGATAAGTACGGAGATGGCGAACCAAAGCGGCGAAAGGTGAAGGACACATCCATAAAATGCGGACTGGTGAGTCTTCCCCTCCGCTCCGCATTTCCTCCAGCATTCAGAGGATGAGTGTGGTGAGAACTTGGCTATGCATTGAGGTGTTAAGTACCTCCTCAAAGCCAGTTTCTTAGTTAGTTTCCAATGGTTATCACTTCTGGTTGCTGCATAAGTGATAGAGAGGGTCTTTTGCCAAACAGAGGAATGGCAAATCACCCCGAAATCTCATTCCCATTGTTTGAAGGGAGGGGTTTTAATAAATATGGCCTAGCGTGGTTTAGAACATTGGTTCTCAACCCTGTGCTCAAGTACCCTCAACAAGCCACGTTTGCAGGTTTTCCTTTATCTTGTACAGATCCTTTAAATTAGAGTCAATGGCTTAGTATTTTGGACAGCTATTTTATCTAATGCCGTGTACACACGATCGAATTGTCCGGCGTACTTAGTCCGCCGAAACGCATTTCACCGGACAATCCGATCGTGTGTGGGCTTCAGTGGACTTTCTCAGTGTAAAGTCCGGCGGACTTAGAAAATAGTTTTGGAGTCCAACTTGGCCTGTTGGAGGTACTTGAGGACAGGGTTGAGAACCATTGGTGTAGAATAGAGAGATACCTTTCTATTTTATTGGTAGTCACCTCGTAAAATTGGCCAATGTGCCAATGTACCACTAAAGTCGTGTTTTTGTTGTTTTGTAGGAAGTGATGGATCTGTAGGTACTTGTAAGTGTCTTGAGTGGGGATTGCGTATTTGATTGACTTGTAGAGTTTTTAAGAGGACCACTCTAAGATCAAGACCCATACATGCCAAAACGTATCAAATGCTTTCATATCCAATACAATTATCTTTCACTTTGGCCAAATTGCCAAAATTTGACGCAGATCAAGCAATCAGATGGGAGCATGCAGAAAGTCTATATAATGTTGTTCTATATCTGAGGACAAATTAAATAGGACACGATCAGCCATTTGTTCAGCCCTGTATGAAGAGTATATAAATTCTAGTATTTATTTCACCAGCCCCGTACTTCTACTTTCCCCCGTCTCCCCGGCCTCCTCCGTACTAGGACAGAAAATTGTGTTCTAGCAAATAACATAATTAATTCTATTGTAATGTGTGTGTCAAGTAAGCCTCTCTGCTCCTTATTTTATTATTTATTAAGATACATGCCTACAGGATCAAAACAAAGCAAAGTAGCTCATTTTATTAATGTCAGGGGGGACGAGGATGTTTCAAGTGACACTAGAATGAAAAAGCTTCAGAGGAAATGGAACAAAATGATAGCGATTCCTGACAGTAAGTGGGAAGAGGAGAATATATTATGTGTGGCAGATCAAATAATAATATTAATAATGATAATAGCATCCCACCAAAATGATGGTGTCTCTGGGAAATGGTTTAAAAGGGGGCATGGGGGGGTCAGCCAAACAAATTCATTGCTCTGTCATGGATGCCATTTCATTTTGGGGAAAGGCCAACCCCTGGCTTTGGTTGGCAAACATCAATCTTTGGCAACCAGTCCTTCTCGAATCTGAATTGCTGTCCACAGGCAGAATGGCATCCTACAATAGAGTAAGGGGTCTCCCAGAAATGGTTAAAAAGGGGCAGTAAAAAACTCATTGCTCTGCCCTGAATGCCATGTCATTTTGGGGACAGGCTACATCCTTTCTTAGGTTGGCAAACATCAATCTTTGACAATCAGTCCTTCTCAAATCCAAATTGCAGTCCACAGGTAGAATGTTCTCCTACAATACGTTAAGGGGTCTCCCAAAAATGGTTAAAAAGGGGCATGGGGTCAACCAAACAAACTCATTACTCTATCCTTGATGCCATGTCATTCTGGGAACAGGCCACCTCCTTTCATTGGTTGGAAAACATCAATCTTTGACAACCGGTCCATCTTCTCAAATCCGAATTGCAGTCCACAGGCAGGCTGTCCTCCTACAATAAGGTAAGGGACCTCTTACAAATGGTTAAAACGGGGCATGGCGTCAACCAAGCAAACCCATTGCTCTGCCCTGGGTGGCATGTCATTTTAGGGAGAGGCCACCACCTTTCATTGGTTGGAAATCATCAATCTTGGACAACCAGTCCTTTTTCTCAAATCCAAATGCAGAATGTCCTTCTACACTAAGGTAAGGGGTCTCCTAGAAATAATTAAAACGGAACATGGGGTCAACCAAACAAACTCATTGCTCTGCCCTGGGTGCCATATCATTTTGGGGGGAGGCCACCTCCTTTCATTGGTTGAAAATCATCAATCTTTGATAACCAGTTCTTTTTCTCAAATCTAAATGCACAATGTCCTCCTACACTAAGGTAATGGGTCTCCTAGAAATGATTAAAACGGGGAATGTGGTCAACCAAGCAAACTAATTGGTCTGCCCTGGATGCCGTGTCATTTTGGGGAGAGGCTACCGCCTGGCTTTGGTTGGCAAACCTCAGTCGTTGAAAACCATAGAGAGAGAAGCACAGAGACCAGCTATGCCCGCCCCTTTTCTCTGCTGCCCATTCAGAGAAGCGACACACTGGGCAGTATGAGAGGAGAGAGAGGCACACAGAGCACTATACCCACCCCTGCCCTTTGCTGCCCATTCAGGGAAACCTTTGTGTTTTGTGAATGAGTTCACATAATACAAAGGCATAGCAGTTGCACCTGCTCCAATGTTGAAGATACTTAGATATGGAGCATCAGGCTCCTGGAAACACAGTGATAGGCTAATAGCCATCTTCTAGGAGTGCAATAAAACAGTCATATGTAAGTAATAGAGACGAACCCAGGAGATGTCATGCACCTCCTTGGACTTAACTCATGGTGTGCCTACACTTTTTTCAGCTTTAAATGCAGATGGAAGTTCATTCTTTTGATCTGCAGATGAATGAAACAGGGTAGATACACAAGTAACAATGTTGCTTTGTATGTTTTCTATCTTGCCTCTGAACAATGTTTATAAACACTGTGTCAGATGGTTCCCTTTTGACAATTATGGCATCACCATCCTGCCTCTCCCCCTCGTCTCAATCAGAAAATTCCTTGCATTCATTGAAAAAATGCAAATCATTCTATGAATGGCCAAAATTAACAGCCTCCTGTGTTCACAATATAGCTTGGCAGAAAGCCCTAAAGCTAGTCCAGATGACTATGGTAGCGATGTCTACTATGGTGATTTCCAGCTTATAGGGGGGTCCCACAAGTATGGTATATAAATAGTTAGATTGGTTCAAGCTGGATCAGTGTAACCAACCATGTACAAATGTTCATACCTAGAATTCTCCTTTAATGATAGGGATTTAGCCTAGGGTGTATTTAGTATCTCAAGATAACAGCGAGGATGAAAAATACAGCAACACATCTGATTGGCCGTGTCCTCTGCGTTAGATTGGATGTAAATGTTGATGTTAAGCTGTATACCTTTCCTGATTCCCGCCTGCCAGGAGAGGATCACATACTGGAGATATTACAGCTAGTTATTGGAGCTTCAAGTCCTTGAGGTTTCTTGATGCTTTTAAACAACGGCAACCTTGACTGACACTCAACAACACATATAGAAAGAAAATTGAAGTGTCAGCACCTAGCTTGTCTACATCAACATTCTTCTACTGTAAATGTAAAGGTGTCACCGAGCTGTCACTTCACTGCATCCAAATATAGCATACACGACTGCGGTGCCTTCACATGGTCGGCAGGCACATAATCAAAGCAGTGCTGTGTAATATTAAGGAAAAATGTTTACAATCACCTTTACTTGGCTGTAACATTTATCCTAGAGAGCAGGTTAAAAGAACAGAAAAGCAGGGTTGTTAGCACTGCCTTGCAGCACCGGGTCTCCGTTTTGAATCCTGGTCAGGACACTATCTGCATGGAGTTTGCATGTTCTTCCAGTGCTTTTGTGAAATTCCTTCCACACTCTAAAGATATGCTGGTGGAACAGTTGACTCTTGTCCAAACTGAACTAGTATGTGTGATAGGGAACGTAGATGTTAATTTCTTTGGGGGCAGGAATTTAATTAGTGCGTAGGACTCTCACTAGTCCCTCCTAGATGTTAACGGCAGGTGTTACTCTCGCTAATCTTTCCTAGATCTTCACTGAAGGTCTTACTTCCACTAGTCCTTCCCAGACGTTTACTCCTGGTCCTTCTCCAACTAGTCCTTCCTAGACTTTTTACTCCAGGTTTTACTCCCACCAGTCCTTCCTAGGTTTTCACTCCAGGTCTTACTCTCATTAGTTCTTTCTAGATCTTCACTCCAGGTCTTACTCTACTATTTCTTCCTAGATGTTCACTACAGGTCTTACTTTCAACTAATTCTTACTAGATTTTCCTCCCGGGTCTTACTCAAGCTAGTCTTTCCCAGATCTTCACTCCAGGCAGGGCTGGATTAACGTAGGGGCTATTGGAGCTGCAGCTCCAGGCCCCTACCTTAATATAGGCCCAGCCACCCAAAAAGAACACACTGCTCATGAAAAGCAATGGGCCAACAGAGTTCTCCCCTGACAGGCCCTACATTCTGCATGCACTGCCTGGGCAGGGTGGTGGGATTGATAATGGGCACCGCATGAGCAGTCCTACCAGAAGCCTGTGGCACGCCAGTGCAGGTCTCTTGCAGAATTATGGGGCTTCCATAGTGTTAGGCCCTCTCGGCTCCACTCTTTCAGCTCAGAGTGCATGCCAATGTACGGCCCTTACGGCAACCTGGCAAGTCAAATGCCAGGCTTCCCTAATTGGCATACACCCTTTAGAGTTTGGGCGCATGCCAACATGGGCTCTTAAGCCGCGTACACACGGGCGGACTGTATGGCCTACTTAGTCCGTCATACAATCCGACGGACAGTCCGTCCTACTTTCGAATGAACGGACTTGACCACACACGGATGCACAAACAGTCCATCGAAAGCTTGCGCGATGACGTGTACAGCACGTACGATGGGACTAGAAATAGGAAGTCGAATACACAGCAATGCAACCTTTCGCCGTGTAAATCCTTTCTGAGCATGCGCCATTCTTAGTCCGTCGAACTAGCCTACTGACGAGCGGATTGTCCGCTGAAACCAAAGTATGACGGACAGAATTTCGAAAAATCCGAAATACTTAGTACGCCAGACTGCACGCTGAAAAAGTCCGCTGAAGCCCACACACGAGCGGACTGTCCGCTGAAATGTGTTTCGACGGACTAAGTAGGCCATACAGTCCGCCCGTGTGTATGCGGCCTTAGAAACACAGAAGGGTGCCCAGTTAAAGGTCCACCAAAAAACCCTCAGCACCAAGCACATGATGCTCTTAATCCAGCCCTGACTCCCCGTCATGGTCTCACTAATCCTTTCTGGATGTTTAGGCCAGACCTTACTCTCATTAGACCTTCCCAGATCTTTATTCCAAGTTCTACTTACACTGTTCATTCCTAGATCTTTACTCCAGGTCTTGCTCTCACTCGCCCTTCCTAAATCTTTATTATAGGTCCTACTCTGACTAGTCCTTCCTATATCTTTATTCCTGTTCTTAGTCTCACTAGTTTTCTTCCTAGATCTTCACTCTAGACCCTACCCAAGATTTTTACTGCATAGGCCCACTGGGTGCCACCCAACTGGTTTTCCCAAAGTCTCCTAGACTGGTTATGCAAATATACAACTCATTCTTCAATCAGGACATCTATCCTTGGGTCAGAAGAATGAATGCCCTTTTCAAAGGAATAAATGGAAATTGTGGCATTTATGCACAGAAGAGGCAGTGCTCATCTAGGAGACTTTTGGTAAAGTGACTAAGCAATGGCCACTTTAAAAACAAAATTAAAACATGAAATTATTATTTTTTTTGTGTTAGTTGAGATATAATTTATTGATACCCAGCCTTTGTTAAGGGATCATTGGTGCAGCTCCAAGCTACAGACGTGCTGCACAGTTAACAATAAGACGATTTGCAAACAACTTTAGTAATTATGAGTTTGCAAAGTTTCTAGCTTGAGCAGCTTATCTTCTTGGCTTCAGAATTAAGGGAGTAGGAAAAAGAGCACAGGCGGGCAGCTCTTTGGTGGCAAGCAGAGAGATTTGGCATTTAACGTCCATCTGAAAGGCCTGCTGGGACAGCAAGTAGCATTTTGAAGGGGCCAGTAAATGATCTCTTTATTATTTGCAGATGACAAATGAACTTCTGTCCTGTACTATATTGTGTGTCCGAGAAATCATTAGCACAGTTTTCAGACTCTCGAGGACTTTAAAACTTTTAAAAGGAGATTGTTTCATACTAGAGTGAATGATCAATCTCCTTATTTTTAGCAGTACTTGGGTACATTTTAAAGTGTATTATTAACCAAAAGTTTTCCAGAGCCTTTTCCTTACTTTACTTCTTTAAGACCTAAAGCTTTTTACTCCCGTTACACCCATTGAGTCCCAGAGCTTCCTTCTTCCTCTATTCCTCTTGAGGACTAGAGATTTTTTTTTCCACTTCATCCTTTTTGAATCTTTCTTACTTTTACACCTGGTAAGTCCCAGAGATTTTAACTCCTTCTATTCACTGTGAGTCCCAGAAATTTTCCCCCTTTACCGCCTTGTGTCCCAGAGGCTTTTCTTCCTTTACTCCCTAGGCCTCAGAGATTTTGATCCCTTTACTCCCTTGAGTTCTTCCTTTTACCCCATTGAGTCCCAGAGTCTCTTCCTCAACCTCACATGAGGTTTTAGGGTCCTTTTCTCTGTAACTGTTTTTGTTTTTCTCCCCCTTCCCGAGTCCCAGATTATTTTCCTCCCTTTAACCAATTTTGCATCCCAAAGACTTTTCCTCCCTTTACCCACCTTGTGTCTCTTTGCCTTATTCTCCCTATGCTCTCCTTAAATCTCAGAGCCTTTTTATCCCTTTACCTCTCGTGTGTTCCAAAGCTTTTTTCTTTCATTTACCTTCCTTAAAATTCAGAGCCTTTCCTCCCTTTACCCCCTTGGGTACCAGCGTGCCTCTCACCACCTCACACGAGTTCCAGGGTCTTTTTCTCCAATGACATCTTCTTAAGTCCTAGAGCCCTTTTCTTCCCTTTTCCCCTTGAGTCCCAGACTTTTTTGCTCTCTTTACCTTGAATCCCAGAGCTTTTCCCCTTTTCTTTAACCCATCTGAATTCTAGAGCCTCCCCTATAACAGAATTGTAAAGCTCAAAATTAAAGTTTGGGTTTTAACTTAGGAGAGCCTTTTCCCTATGCAATCTTATATTGGGTACATAAAAAGAAACAAAAATCTGTTTGCATATAAAGGCCCTTTATATGTAAGAACCACCGCTGGGATTGGTTTGGAGGTTGGGTCAACTTTTTGCATATGTTTTGCCCCTGAAGGGTGGAAAGGGGTAAGCCTGATCGGAAATTAGTGACCAGGCACTAGTAACATGTGAAGCTGCAAGGACTTGGAGAAATACCTCTCCGGGGTATCCCTTAGGCAGGCCATGGAAAAAGTTAAAGAAGTGAGGGCGCACCAGCCTATTACATTATCCCAATAACCTTTTATTATCAAAAGTAAGCAAGTGACTACTTACAGACACAGGAGTAAGCAAAGTTCATCAAAATTGTAAAATTGTTCAAGCCACTCCGTATGTTGATGCAGCTTGGGAGGTGTTTTGTTGTGTTGACTTAGGCAGCCAATACATGAGTCATTTCCTTTCATTCAACCAGCAGGTTGAATTGATTCCCCAACCACACATTCAAGGTCAATAGGGGAATCCCTTCTGTGGAACTTTTGTATTCGGACAGCAGGGAGAGTCCCTCTTCTGTCAGAATATACTCATCAGCACCCCCAGCTATAGCCGGTGGCAGACACCGATCGAGCAAAACATTTCCAACAGACTGATTGCACAAAAGTCAATCGACCCTGCTGAAGACGGCCAAACATGTATCCATCTATCTTTAGAGTACTGATAAGGGAAAAGAGTCTGAGTCAAGGCAATCTTTTTTGAAACTGAAACTAGGGAGGCTGAACAATACCTCTTGGGTAGAAACCAGAGGTACCAAGATAGAGTAGAGGTTTTTTGGAGAGGTGGAAGGAAAAAGTACTGGAACTGCTTTGTACCTCTGTTTACCACTTTTACGCTTTCTAGTAAATAATCCTAAAATGCTGACAGGGTGGCTAAGATGGTAGAATTCCTCCATATATGTGTTTGGTACCCCATCTCGTTCCTGTGTCAAGAAGATGAAGGGAAATGCTCCAGGCCAGCCTGTTTATTGCTGGTGGCCAAATAGGGACCTGTTTACAAATAAATTGTTAGAAAAAAAACTAAAAATAAGACCATTTTTTTTTTTAAATGCTAATATTCCATATGATGTTGTGTTTGCCTACATGAGTGTTTGATGCACACATATTAAATATTATAAATATATTTTAAGCATTTATATTGATTTAATACAATGGTAGGAGCATATTTATAAAGTTGTTCCGCAAGGGCCTACGAGGAGGAGAGAGTTACCGTAAGAGCAAGGGTCAAGTCCTGGGGAAAAAAGTGTGGGAACTCCCACCCAAGATCCACTGCCCCCACCAAGAAATAAATAAAAATGATACGCTCATATGCACGAATACTTCAATAGTGGTATTTTTCATCCAATTTTCGTATTGTGTGTAAGAAGCTTAACTGTTAGTACATAAAAAAAACAATCCTCAATAAACATAAATACGGTAATTCTCTGAATAATCAGCATTCATTCAATTGTGCTTCCATGCAAATGTGAACATCATGTTCCGATCTTTATTGGGAAATGTTATTTTGTATATAGAGTGTTTATGTGGTGAGTTTACACTTTTCATTGAACAGAGTTTGGATAACACAGGGTTAAACGGAAAGGTTATAATTAACTGCACGTTATCTGGACAGAATGCTTGGGGAGATAGTGATGTGTTCCTGCTTAGGAGATGTATGTTAGCTTGGGGGGCTGCAAATTCTGCAGGGCTCCAACACACCCTCGCTGCTATTCCAACCCTTCACATATTTCCACATAAACTTCCCTCCTGGCATTAAACTTTGCCAGGTATTGTGCTCAGCTTACCAGCCCAAACTGATGTTCCTCCCTCGGGGAGGCAGAAAATCAAGAGGGGCCGGCGGGGAAGAGCGCATCACGAGAGGTCTGACTAAATACAATCTCTTAGCAGCAGGGACCTGATTTACCCGTCAGCTAGTTGTGATTGACAGGTAGATCGAAGAGGAAGCTGTCATGGGGCCCCCTACTGGCAATGCCTGAATGGTCAGTCAGTCCACCCCTGGTGTGCGGCACTTACTATTGCGAGCTGTGTCGGTGGCTGCTGGTGTAGCACCTGCCACACAGCTCACATACTTCAAAGTCTTGCAGGACGTGGCTGCTAACGGGAACTGAGTTCCTGTTGTGAAAAAAGTACAGGAACTCCGATCCCATGCGTTCCCGCAGGACTTGAGCCCTGGTTAAGAGGTGGGTGCCACCAGGGTGGTGGGCTTCACCAGTAGACTTAAGAGCAGGAAGGAGGCCTTTGACACAGGCTCTGAAAAGTGTTGTCACCTTCCTTTTGCTATGAAGCCGTGCAACACAGCGGTGAGGAAAGCACCAAAAACGGCCCTTGCTTACAATTTGTAAAAAGTGAAACGGTTTCTATAAATCTTTCAACTGCTCGTATGACTTTGGCTAGAGTTTCCATTTCATGACTCTAAATCTTAGTTTTCCTACACTTTCCTTCTGTCTCTTGTCCAAATAGGTGTCCATTTAAATATTATGCAATCCTGCTAAATTGTGATTGTATTTATTCACTGAGAGGAAGCGGTGAGAATACGGTAAATAAACAGCCGCACAATTACTTAATGTAACTCAGAATAATTTGGGATGTTTCCAATAAATGATCTATCTACACTTTCTCCTCCTTGTGCGTGCCGGCGTCCTGACTTTGCAGGTTTGTTGACTGATTTGATCTATGAGATTACAACATCAGCTTCTGTTACATCTCGCAGGTGTCAGGCTCCCTGTCAGCGGTGACAAATGTCAAAAAGTATTTTTTATTTTTTCTGTGGTTTTTAGAAGCCCATAAAATACATGAGGTGGCATCAATCCAGAAGTTGAAGGGTTGTAGTTTAACAGCATGTGTAGAGCTATCCAACCCACTACTTGAGCCTTTTGATATTTAAAAGAAAGAAAAAATTGGCAGTATCCAGGTTTTCATGTTCATCACCTAACCTAAATAAAGCCTCTCCAAGGTTAGACTGCATGTCGTTGTGGATGGGTAGCTTTATTCCATTGTTACAAGGGTTGTGTCTGTTCGCAGTCTGGGCGCCCATCTCCCTCTTTTCTCTTCTGGTGGACAACCAGAGTCAACTCTTGGGGTTTTAACCAGTCTCTTGTAGCTGAATGTCTCTGACCTCTTTAGACCACCTCATCCCTAAATCCATAAATTCCACATTTGTGCTGTTTACAGTCCCCTTAAGGCTGGGTTCACACTGCTGCGGGGGGAGATCCGGATGTGATTCGCACCGCAAATCACATCCGATCTCCGTAGCGATGCGAGTTCAGCCATACAGATAGTATGGCTGAATTCGCATCGCTCCCACAGCAAACTCGCACGGGACCCTTTTTTTGGTCCGCAACAGAATCGGATCGCATGGGGGTTCACACCATGCGATCCGATTCCTGTGCGAGTCGGCAGATTGCACTGCGATATGCGGACGGATCTGGGGGTGTCATTAACATATCATTGACACTCCCAGCAGTCCACATAGTGCAGTGTGAACTGCCGGCGGGAGTAATGCGATGCGGGAAAACGCCGCGGATTTGCGGCGCTCCCGCATCGCAGCGGTGTGAACCCGGCCTTAATGTGATATTTTCCTTAAAGTAGAAGTAAACCCTCCTATTGTTTTCAGCCAAGAAAACGGCCATCTTGCTGCACATGTGATCAATTATGACACCAACCATGGGATGGTTTGATAGTTTGGTTGAGAGCAGTGGCACGTGCTGGGAATGTAATGCCGCGTACACATGATCGGATTTTCTGATGGGAAATGTTGGATGTGAGCTTGTTGGCGGTAAGTCCATCGGACAATTGATGTCAGACTTTCCGCCAACAAATGTTGGCTAGCATGCTCTCAAATTTTGTGAGCTTGTTGGCGCTAAGTCCATCGGACAATTGTTGACTTTCCCTTGGCTAGCATGCTCTCAAATTTTCAGCCAACAAATGTGTGTTGTCGGATTTTTCAGGCATGTGTACACAAGTCCGTCGGACAAAAGTCCAACGTGCAATCACGCATGCTCAGAAGCAGAAGCGGTCGGTCTTGTAAACTAGCGTTTGTAATGGAGAATTAACATTCGTGACGTGGCAAATTATGAAATCTCCAAATGCAGCGCACAATTCTCTTCTTCTTTAAAGTGGTTATAAACACTTACAAACCACTTTGACCTACAGGTAAGCATAGATTAAGGCTTACCTGTAGGTCCAAGAAATATCTCTTAAACCTACACGGTTTAGGAGATATTTACTAAAAGACAGTCACAGCTGTCTGCCGTAGACAGTGGCACGCAGGCGCACTATCACTGTTAGCAGCATGCCGCTGCTAACGGCGATATGCCGTTAGTGGCGGCTCCCATGCGCATGCGTGGGTGTGACGTCATCGTTGCTCCGGCGCTGTGAGTGGCCTGAGCAGTGATACCCGGAAGAAGATGGACGCTCCATACTACAGGGGACAGCGGTGACTTCGCTGGCTCCCGTGTCAGGTAAGTGACACATAATGGGCTACTATGCGATGCATAGTAGCCCATTATGCTTTACCTTTGCAGGGAGACAAAGAGGAAGTAAAACCCATCAGGGTTTACTTCCTCTTTAATGGGATAATAATGATGCTGCTTTGCTGGTGATACTGATGGAGTTATTGCAAACTAATTTTCAAAGGCTTTTTTTTTTTCTAGCGATATCAAGAAAAATATTATTATGCTTTTTTTATTTTATTTTATTTTTGCAAGTTACCACAACACCATTATCTCGTAGTTTTTAAGAACAAAGATAAAACTATGTTGGTGTCCCTTCTCAATTTTACATTTTAGTTTTTTAAATGTAACTGCCTACTCCCAAACTGTCTTTTAAAGTAAAACACAAAGTCAAGTATTATTTTACACATTTTTTTTTTTTTTATTGTGCATTAAAAAAAGAAAACAAATAAAATTAGACATGCTATCTGCCAATAGAACTTAACCAAAAATTGCATTCTATGCATCCAAAAATATAGACAATATACCAAATCAAATCATTATTATCCAACCACAAAAATAATGTCAAAGCCAATAATAAATAACGCTTTATCTCCTCCGATTCCGCAACATGTCTGGTTGACGAAACGGCCGTTCAGAAACGAACTGAAAAGCACAAAATGAAAAACGCAAAAAGAAAAGACGAATCAACACTCACCAAACTTCTACTATCAAGAAATTAGCAGAAGGAGCCCAAAGTGTGGCGCTAAAGAGCTGAAAAACCACATAGTACGTCTAGTACGTCACTACCTTCATAATTGTTGGTCAACATTTGTGTGACCGTGTGTATGCAAAACAAGTTTGAGCCAACACCCTTCGAACAAAATTCCACGGTTTTGTTGTCGGAAAGTCCGACTTTCTATGCGAGGTATAACTTTTTTTTGTAAACTGTTAAATTGATCTGCTTTAACAAGATCAATTCTAAAACATAAAAAGAGAAATGGGATAGAGAGAATAGAGACAACTAGGAAGTGTCAAAGAAATAAACCAAACCACTTACATATATGCTCAAGTAAGCACCAAGGTATGGAAAGCATGGACTACTGTTCCAAAGAGCCTAAGGTTGGGCACCAGGGATTTCAGACATCTCATCAATTGAAGCGATAGGATTGGTGGATGATCGCATGAAACATGGACATGGACATATGTATAGTTAGCATAATGCCGCATACACATGATCCGACTTTCCGGCAGACTCCAGGAGACCGGAATCCGTCGGACAATTCGATCGTGTGTGGGCTCCAGCGGACTTTTTTTCCCCCCAAAAGTCAGACGGACCTAGAAATAAAACATGTTTCAAATCTCTTGAGTCCGACGGACTAAAAATCGGGAAAACCGTTCATCTGTGTGCTAGTCCGACGGACCAAAATACGATGCAAGGGCAGCTATTGGCTACTGGCTATAGAACTTCCTTGTTTAGTCCCGTTTAGGTCATCACGTTCAAAACGAACGGACTTAGTCCGGACGTGTATGGCCAAGTCTGTTTCGTTCGGACCTTCGATGAAAGTCCATCGGGAAGACCGTCGGACCTAGTCTGTTGAAAAGTCCGGTCGTGTGTGCTCGGCATAAGACTTCCCAAGGGTGACTAAATCCAGCTTAGTGAGGCCAAGTAAATGGCAATGTTGTCTTATTAACATTACTCTAAGCCCCCGTTCACACAGGGGCGACGTGACTTGCAGCGCGTCTCACAGACGCGACCTGCACACGATTTCAGCGGCGACTTGCAAAATGACTTCTGTATAGAAGTCAATGCAAGTCGCCTGAAGTCGCCCCGAAAATACTACAGGAACCTTTTTCTAAGTCGGAGCGACTTGAGTCGCTCCTATTAGAACGGTTCCGTAGTACAGAACGGAGCGCGACTTGTCAGGCGGCTAAGTCGCCTGACAAGTCGCGGTAGTGTGAACCGGCACTAAAGGGCATCACGTTCACCAAATATTTACAAAACATTTAAAGACATCAATCGGCGTTCTTGAAGCCTTTTAAATATCCTTCAGCTCTGATCAATTGGTGCTTGATAAAAACGTTACGTAACTTTGTGTTTTGTTATAACACCGCCGCTTTTATCTACTAAAGGGAAGCTATTGCCTTTTTATTTTATTTTTTTAAGTTATACTTGAAAGTAATCAGCTTAAATGGACCCTTCATTCAAAATTGAAAAGGAAGTGTTTTAAAAAAATAAAACAGCCATTCTGATAATTGAAGTCCTCCCTGCTCTTTGTTCACTTGTTTTCCCATCTCAGCCGGGGCAAAAGAGGCCTATTTCAAGGTGTCCTCAGGTCACCCAAAACAGATCTCCATATTTAAGACAGGCAGCACTACTTGTGCTTCTGTAGGGGCAAGTTGGAACAAGATAGCTCATTGAGACCATTTACATACCTCCCAACTTTCTGAGATGGGAATGAGGGACACCTATCAGCAAAGGTATGTAGGCATAGGACACACATTTTGCCATGCCCCCTTAAAGGAGAATTGTACAAAAAAAATCTGATTGGTTAAACCCACGAGTGCTTATTTTACCACTACTATTCCTTTATATTGGCTTTTGTAATTTACAAATTTAGAAATCAGATGAAAGTTTTAGCGATGGAAAAACACCCTTTGATAGATAAAAAGTGCATTGTATATACATCTATATAGATCTGACCAAAATGAGGGACAAATGAGGAGGAATGAGGGACAGAGGGACAGTGCTCCAAATCAGGGACAGTCCATCAAAATCAGGGACAGTTGGAAGCTATGCATTTATAATGTTGACTATTTCTCTGCACAATATTACATAACCCAGAAAACAGAAGAAGTGCAAGAGTTTAAAAAAAAAAATGTGTAGCGTTTCCCCCCTCCCCCTCCAAAAAATACATATTCGACCTTTTGAGTCTCGTATGGATTTGAACACACACACAAAAAACAAGTGTGTAAGTTCCCCCATGATATCCATTTTAAGGGGAAACCTCACACAAAAACACAAAAACCCAAACCAGTTTGAACTCCCAAACAGCCAGAATTCAGGCCAAACTTGGGTTCATACTAAACCATTGGCTCATCGCCATTGCCCATCGACACAAGCCAAAACCCTGTCCATAAAGGTCTTAAAACATGCCTGATCCCAGCTTTCTTTATAGTTCCAAGGTGTCCTCAGGTCACCCAAAACAGATCTCCATATTCAAGACAGGTGGCAGTACTTGTGCATCTGTAGGGGGTAAATTGCAATAAGATGGGCCATTGAGACCATTTATAAAGTTGAATGCCTTAAATGCCATTACCCAAGGCTCCAGAAAGGTGGAGTTACATTTTAAATCCCATTTTCTTTGGTGCCAGTACAGTAGTTTATAAAAAAAAGCTTTAAATCTGCTTTTGTACAGTCATGAGCTGCCAGAGAATTGTTGGCTTTCTCGCTGCTGTTGTGTAGTCCAGGGGAACTGGAAGTCCTAACGATGCTTTTATTTCCTGCCAGAGGAAAACTTGTGCCAGCCTCATAAAACGAAAAAATAATTGGAATAACTTGTCAACAACTGGTAAACATCAGCACAATGGCAGACAAGTCTGTGATTAATTGACAAGCTCCGGAGAGATCAGGATAGCAACGGGTGAGCCGGTGCATATGGTCTGCCTGCTGAGCAATTAGGGAGGATCAATGGGGAGCAAATTGTGGTCAATTCTGCTTATTGAAGAGACACAAATTCAGAGCAAAGTGACAGTGAAAGTGTCTGCTGGTTGTCCACCCCCCTCTCGCACCCCAATAAGGTTCAACTGATGTATGCTCCCTTGACTCCTTTCCACTACAGGAGTCCACTCTGGACCCTATGTATGGTCCAGTGTTGGACAGTGTTCACAAGTAGATGGTGTCATCAAGGCTGTTTTTAAGGCAGGGCAAAAGGGGCAGCTGCCCTGGGCCCTGTCATTGTTGTGGGGCCCAAAGCAGCTGCTTCATACTTGCCAACTATCCTGGATTAAATTCCCTTGTCCCTTGAGGTTTTAGTCCTCTGCTGTGTCCCAATATCTCAGTGTGAAGTGCTGCTACTAATGCTGCCCAGCTCTGCCTTATTGTTGTGTAAAGATGGCTCACCTTCAGACCCTGTGTTTACATGTAAATTACCGGCATTCATTTTTAAATAGGGGCAGCCAGTGGCATTGATATATATATCATGCCCCCCTGAGGTCATATCCACAGTAATCTCTAGAAACCAATAAACAAGCAGAAATCATGTGCTGTAACCTTTAGCAACTAATCAGTGAGCCATAATGTGTGCTGTAACCTCTAGCAACCAGTCAGTGAGCGGTAATGATACACTGTAACCTCTGGCAACCAATCGCAATAGCTGCCTGATCTGATTCAGTAAACCTATATTGAGTCTAGCTGCTATTTATTGTATGTCTCAGAGCAGGTGGAGAGCAAAAGTTTTGCCCTCAATATTAAAGACGGCCCTGGGTGTTATTACCCTCGCAAGACAATATTTAAATAGGCTGCTTAGACCTGAAGAATGTCACACTGGGCAGGTCACACGATCCCATACCTCTAAGCACCTCCCCGTTAGATCAACAAAGTTAGGGCTCCAACTAAATGGGGCAGTAACAAAGAAGTCCAGATAGGTAAATTGGTTTTCAACAGTCGTTTTTTCTTGAATCTGGCTACAATTAGCCCCAGATAGCTGGTACCATGCAGGGCATGTTAATGTCCTAATATGGGTCTTAATCCAAACCAAACTCAACTAGAGTAGGCAAGGGAATAACGTTATAGCAAGAGAAAAACAGGCAACCATATGTGGTCCAGAAGAAGCACAGAAGGGGCCAAGTACTCTTTGGTTACATAGTGACTTATACTGGTAACAATAATTTGGGAACCTTTACATGGCTTAAAAACAATTAGTTATCTGTTTCGCTAGGGGGATCCTCTTTGAGATGGTGATTAGTAAAGTAGAGGAGCCTCTTAATAGTTTTGCTTTGAGGCCCCATGACACATAGTTGGGGCTTAGACAGTAGAGCCTTTGTAAAGCTGAAGATGTATGCCTGCCTTGTTTTAATCACGCATCTAAAAACAAAACGGGGTTTTATTGCTCAGGATGGTGGGCAGAGCTATGCAAATGATTCTTTATTACACCAGGCCAACTGTGAATCCCAAACATCTGGTTTATACCACAGATTATACAACCTATTATTATTATACGGCCATTACTCAAAACGACATATAGCATGCTTGTTAACCACTTCAGCCCCAGAAGATTGGGATGCTGAATGACTGGGACATTTTTTTCCGATTCGGTCGCTTTAACTGACAATTGCGCGGCCGTGCAACATCGCACCCAAACAAAATTGATGTCCTTTTTTTCCCCACAAATAGAGATTTATTTTGGTGGTATTTGATTGCCTCTGCGTTTTTTATTTTTTGCGCTATAAACAAAAAAAAACAAAAAAAAAAAACAAAAAAAACACAATATTTTGTACTTTTTGCTATAATAAATATCCCCATTTAAAAAAAAATAAAAAGTGTGAATATTTCTCAGTTTAGGCCGATATGTATTCTTCTGCATATTTTTGGTAAAAAAAAAAAACATAATAAGTGTATATTGATTGGTGTGCGCAAAAGAAATAGTGTCTACAAAATAGGGGAAAGTTTTATAGCATTTTTATTATTTTTTGTTTTACTAGTAATGGCGGCGATCTACGATTTTTTCAGGACTATGACATTATGGCAGACACATCAGACACTTTTGATACATTTTTGGGACCACTGGCAATTATACAGCGATCAGTGCTATAAAAATGCATTCATTACAGTAAAAATGTCACTGGCAGGGAAGGGGTTACACTAGGGGGCGATCAAGGGGTTAACTGTGTTCCCTGCTACATGTTTATAACTGAAAGGGGAGGAGACTGACTAGAGGAAGTGACGGATCGGGGTTCCTAGCTAATAGAAATACACGATCTGTCACTCCTCTCAGAACAGGAATTTGTGTGTTTACACACACTCGTCCCTGTTCTGTCTCTCGTGCTCGCGATAGCTCGTGGCCAGCGGTCATCGTGACCGTCAGCCAAAAGCATCAGCACCCCTGCTGTGCAGTGGGCGTGCCTGCTATCCCAATCCCACAAGCCCACGTATAGCTACGACAGTTTGCCGCAGTAAAATGACAGTGCCTGGTCGGCAAGTGGTTAACCATCATCCGTAAAGTATATGGAAACCATGGCTTTTATGGCATAGGATCCTCTAGTAAACTAAATTCCAAAGCCCATAGACACAAAGATAGTTTTGCATGGCTTTACCCACGTAGCACCCTTTACATAGGTAGGTGCTAGAGTTTAGATTTTTGGTAAGTGCAGGTACATTTAGGCAGGCCTACTGGAATCTCAGCCTGTTTGTTTTGATCTGTGTGGGCTGAGAGTAGCCTCCCTCTGTCTTCTAGAGCATTCTAGAAGAGAGGAGGGGAAGAGGGGTGGACCTGCCTGAGATGTTCTAAGAAGCCCTGACCAATCCCCACCTTGGATTAGCAGGGGGCAGGCCTCCTTTAATACCTAGAGTCAGCCCAGCTGGGGAGGAGTTGTCGGGTGGAAGAACTGGAGATGGAGCACTAGATTGTTGGCGCCTTCGAGGGCGCTCCCCATTCTGGGGGAGGGGTGACCTTGGGCCTGGGGTTGGGGTGCAGGATGGAGCCCTTCTGGAAGGCAGGGATGATATGGTCAGGAGGCACAGAGAGAAACCAAAGAGGACAACAGGAGCTAGTGTTGTTGGGCAAGTCTTCAGAAGGGGAACCACTGGTGTGTGAGCAGCTACGAGGGCTGGTAAGTGACATGTGCTTTCGGGAGTGCAGGAGTGGCATGCCAGAGAGGACTGAGAGGAAACAGCCAGATCTGGGTGTGGAGCCAGTGAGGATTGCAATGTTACAGGCAGTGGAGTCAGGCAGCTGCAGCCAGGAGGGCTGGCAGGGCCTGAAGAGAGGGCCTACAAATGGCAATCTCTAGGGCCTTACGGAGTCAAAGTTGGGCCTTACCATGTGATAGCTGAGCCTGCAGTTAAGTGTTGTGCAGGAGGAGTTTGAATAATTATCATGTACAAAGAGTGTACCTAGTTCTGTCCCAAATTGACTGTTCTAAAATTCTACTGGGCATCACTTATATTCCCATCCCTATCCAATTTCAAATCCCTCAATAAAAATACAAAACAAGCACATGGACTGTTTGTTGACTCCAAGGTAATTGGGAATTGAATGCTAGGCTGGGCAGGGTGACAGGTGGGCCACAACTTTCAGCTGCCCCTTCGGGGGGTACTACTACATCCATTACACTATCAGTGAAGAATAAACATATTTTTTATGGATTTGTGAATGAAGGGAGACATGCAGTCACCCTTGGGCTTAAAGGGTAAGTTCATCTTTTTATGAAAAATAAAAAAGTCAACTCACTCCAAATATCCTGGCCACTACTCTAGAACCCCCTGCACCACAGTAATGCCCTGTGCTGTTGGTGTATTGGCCCATAGTGTACACCGCAATACACAGACCCATAGTGCGCATCCATCATAACGCTCACAATGGCAAGCGCTCACTGGTCAGCACAACCATATGGCTGTGCTGAACAATGAGAAGCACTTCTTTCTTCTTGGACCCCTTAACTGAAAAAAAAAATCCTCAGATGCGCTTCTCATGGGTCAACACACTGCACTGAAAAACAGCCAAGGATTATGGATACTCACTGCAGGGCTGTGCATTGTGGTGTACATTTTACTGCCACACAAGCAGCACAGGGCATCATGGCAGTTATGTGCAGCAGGGTGGGGAGACGCTGCCAGAATAATTTGAGTTAGTTCACCCTTTCATTTTGTTGTGAAATGGTGAACTTACCCTTTAAGAATGTGTTTCACTTTGCAGTGGTTCAATGAAGTGCTTTTTGATGCTTTTAACTCCAACTCACCGTAAACTGCCTGTATATACTTTCTTCTTAAGCCCCACTACACAGAATATATGGTTCATGGATGATGCCCAACAAACCTGAAACATCCATAAGATCTTGAAGTATGTTAATGGCAATTTGTGCCCATTTAGTTAAAGGAGCATTTGTGAGTTCAAGTACATCAATGTTGGATGAGAACACCTGGTTTGGTGTTCTAGTTTATGAAAAAAAGTTCATCAAGGTTGAAGTCAGGGCTCTGTGTAGGCTACTCAACTTCCTCCACACCAAACTCATCAAACCATGTTTTTATAGATGGTGATCAATAGGATTGAGGTCAAGTCCACGTGCAGACCACTCACGTTTCTCCACACCAAACTCATAAAACCATGTCTTTATAGATGGTGATCAATAGGATTGGCATGAAGTCTCTGTGCAGGCAACTCAAGTTTCTCCACACTAAAACCATCAAACCATGTGTTAATGGATGGTGATCAATAGGATTGAGGTCAAGTCTCTTCGCAAGCCACTCAAGTTGCTAAACACCACACTCATTAAACCATGTCTTTATAGATGGTGATCAATAGGATTGAAGTCAAGCCTCTGTGCAGGCCACTCAAGTTCCTCCACGCCAAACTCATCAAACCATGTCTTTATAGATGGTGATTAAAGGGATTGAGGTCAAGTCTCTGTGCAGGCAACTCAAGTTTCTACACACCAAATTCATCAAACCATGTCTTTATATTTGGTGATCAATAGGATTGAGGTCAAGTCTCTTCGCAGGCCACTCAAGTTGCTCAACACCACACTCATCAAACCATGTCTTTATAGATGGTGATCAATAGGATTGAAGTCAGGTCTCTGCGCAGGCCACTCAAGTTCCTCCACGCCAAACTCATCAAACCATGTCTTTATAGATGGTGATCAACAGGACTGAGGTCAAATCTCCATGCAGGCCACTCAAGTTTCTCCACACCGAAATTCATCAATCCATATCTTTAGAGATGGTGATCAATAGGATTGAGGTCAAATCTCTGTGCAGGCCACTCAAGTTTCTGCAGACCAAACTCATCAAACCATGTCTTTATGGAGCTGGTTTTGGGCACAGGGGCACAGTCATGCTGGAACAAAAAATGGCCTTCACCAAACTGTTGCCACAAAGTTGGAAGCAAAAAATTGTCTAAAGTGATTTTGTATGCTGTAGCAGTATAGCAGTATCCCCCACTGAAAACACCTGACCTCAATAATTTGAAGGGGTGTCCACATACTTTAGGATCAGCATACTTCGAGCCCTTGTACACACGGTCGGAGATTCCGACAACCAAATCTGTTGGATTTTGTCCGACGGATTTTGTCCGAAACTGTTGCATACACACGGTCGGACAAAGTTGTCAGAAAATCCGACATGATGACGTTATTTCGTTACGACGGGACTACGTTCACGCTAGTAGCCAATAGCTTTGGTGTAGGAATTTGATCTGAGCATGCGTGGCACTTTGTCCGATCTGAATTCTCTACACATGATCAGAGTATGTCCGATCGGAGCATTTTGTCGAAAAATTTTACCAACAAGTTGGAAAACTTGGTCCGTCGGATACTCCGACGGAAACAGTCCGATGCAGACCACACACAGTCGGAATATCCGACAAAACGGTCCGATCGGACACATTCTGTCGGAATCTCCGACTGTGTGTACAAGGGCTGAAAGTCAATGTGTGATGGTCAGGTGTTTGCAAAACGTTGGCCATATTGGGTAACTTAACCAATGTTGTATTTATCAAACTGAGATTTTCCGACAACTTGCAAATCAAGTGACGCTACTTTTTGAGGGGAAAAAAGAGAATAAAGACTTTCCCACAAGCAATAGTATTAGTATTTCCCATTCTATATGTTCCAATAAAGAAATTAAATCTTCCCAAGTTTCTACAATTTTTCTGTCACTAAAAGAAAAAAGCAGAAAGAATGAAGGTACATGATTAGTACAATTCACCAGCTGTGCCAAACAAGGCAACTGTTTTCCAGTTTCATGCTAAACACCCCTGAACTCTGGAATAAAATGCAAAGAAATATTCTGTTAATTGGTCCCATGAGGAATTATATAGTGTTTTGACTTGACGGAGATTGTTTAAACTCCCTTTTATGAATACTGTGAGCCTTTTGTGTTCTTCACGGAGAACGCGGGAGAGAGGGCGAGTATTTAGAGAGCAAAAGGAGAGGAAAGGCAGCGTGAGGAGCAATCTGCTATACAGAGAAAATTTCTTTTATTTCTCAGCCCCACTGGCCAAATTGTTCATTTTCCCTCTTCTGAAAGGCTTATAATTGAGAGCATGGGGAAAGTTCCAGGTCAAAACCAATATATTTTTGTGGAGCCTGGATTTGTTTATTTCGGCTAAATTGCCGCCATGAAACGCATGAAAAATAATTGGCACATTTGATGTTATTTACAAAAGAAACAGGTTCAAGGTAGGTTATTTTCTTATTGTGATATATTATAAATGATTTGTGCTGCCGCATTAGCGTTTCTTCTCTTTTGAGTGTTTATATGGTAATACAATATTGTGCATCATTGTTCTAGGCTCATATATTACATCACCTATAAGACAGGATTTAGAGACTTCTTTAAAGAAAACCTGGAATAAAAGAGCCAATGTTGACACCCCGAATGCTGAACTTAAAAGTCTGCTGACCCAGAAGTATGTGGACTCCCCTCCAAATGAATGAGGTTGGGTATTTTCGGTAAAAGGATACTGTTAATGGATACGGCATACAGACATATTTTAGGCAATTGTTCCCTTCCAACCTACTGGTAAGAGTTTGGGGAAGGTTCAAGCATGACTGTGCCCCTGTGTACAAAGCCAGCTCCATAAAGACATGGTTTGATGGGTTTGGTGTAGAAGAATTCGTAAATTCATAAAGTTGAAAATTCGTACATTCATAAATTCAAAAATGTGAAAGTCCGAAAACCCAAAATTTGAAAATCTGAAATAATAACTAACTAATAATAACTTAACTATTACTAACTATTAAATTGTAGGTATTGGAATTTCCTTCCAAATTTGGCTGTTAATGAACATAACGAATACGAATTTATCTGAAGTTATGAATAATAATAACTTGCCATATATGAATGCCATATCTAAACAAATAGAATGTAATGAATTACTGTACTTATTGGCGTATAACACACACACTTGTTCACCCTGAAAATTGGGTGCAAATAGCGTGTGTGTGTTTTATACGCCAATACTTCAATTTTAGCTGCCTCGGAGGGGGCGGGATGAGACGCCATCAGATTACATACAGTGAGAATCTCCTGTTTCCTTGGTGGCCTCTGTAATAGGAAGTCCTGTCCCCTGGGCCGCCATTGGACCACTGTTCTGTCTATCATGGGACATTCTCACTTTAAGTAATCTGTCGGCGCTCGTCCCACCCCCCTCCCTGTCCCCTCTAGGCTGCAGATGGGCATTGATCAGTCTGCAGTGATGGCAAGTGTGAGGCTGCTGCATTGAAGCCAAAGGTGAGGCTGCTGCATTGATGGCAATGGTGAGACTGCTGCATTGATGGCAATGGTGAGGCTGCTGCTTTGAAGGCAATGGTGAGGCTGCTATATTGAGGGCAATGGTGAGGCTGCTGCATTGATGGCACTTGTGAGGCTGAATTGATGTGGATTGATCAGGCTGCATTGATGGCAATAGTGAGGCTGCTGCATTGATGGCAATGGAGAGGCTGCTGCATTGAGGCAATGGCGAGGCTGCTGCATTGATGGCAATGGCGAGGCTGCTGCATTGATGGCAATGGTGAGACTGCTGCATTGAGGGCAATGGTGAGGCTGCTGCATTGATGCCACTTGTGAGGCTGCATTGATGTGGACTGATCAGGCTGCATTGATGGCAATGGCGAGGCTGCTGCATTGATGGCAATGGCAAGGCTGCTGCATTGATGGCAATAGTGAGGCTACTGCATTGATGGCAATGGTGAGGCTGCTGCATTGATGGCACTTGTGAGGCTGCATTGATGTGGATTGATCAGGCTGCATTGATGGCAATGGTGAGGCTGCTGCATTGATGGCAATGGTGATGCTGCTGCTGCATTGATGGCAATGGTGAGGCTGCTGCATTTATGCCAATGTTTGAGGCTGCTGCCTTGTGAGGCTGCATTGATGTGGACTGATCAGGCTGCATTGATGGCAATGGCGAGGCTCCTGCATTGATGGCAATGGCGAGACTGCTGCATTGATGGCAATGGTGAGACTGCTGCATTGAGGGCAATGGTAAGGCTGCTGCATTGATGCCACTTGTGAGGCTGCATTGATGTGGACTGATCAGGCTGCATTGATGGCAATGGTGAGGCTGCTGCATTGATGGAAAGGGTGAGGCTGCTGCATTGATGGCAATGGTAATGGCAATTTTCAGATTTTCGATTTTTCGAATTTACTAATTTTCCAATTTTCAAATTTACAAATTGTGATCATAACGTATGACCTGAAAAATGGAAAAAAAAAAAGCAACTAGCAACTTCCATTGATTTGACTTCAGTAAAATAAAATGCAATTAGCTGTTATTGATTTCCTTACGTTATCATTGTCCTTCCTAGTTGAATGGACCCACTACGTGTTTGTGATGTTTTTGTGCCATAACCTACAATGTTCGGAATGAGGTACGGTAACACTTTATTTGCGTATTCTAATTGTCCTCTAATTAACTTATAACGAGAACCAGAAGAAGACTGACTGTTACATTACTTAATGAGAGGTCTTAAAAAAAGGGGATATAGATTTTCCGGGAAGATGACATTATCAAACTAGATTTAAGATGAGCAAATTTAGAGCCTTTACTGACATTTACAAGCCAGGCTGTGGAGGATGTTAGGAGACTTTGGCATTTTAATAGCTCTCACATGATCCAATATCAACAGTATCAAAGGAAAGGTCAGGTTTAACAACTGGTTAAATATGAGACACTGGACTTGCTTCCTTTCAGGTCCTCGGCTTAAGGGATCAGTCCTCTTCTCCGTGATATTTTGGCCAGGGGGCCTAATTAGGTTTCTTGTTCTCCAAATACCATTTGTGAGTTTGTGAGATGTCCACCCCACAGAATGCAAACTCGTTTATTTTTTTCAAAATGTGAACATAAGGAGAGGAAATCAGTCTTTGATGAGCAAGTAAACAGATTTGCACAGCACTGTGGCTTAGGGGTTTAGTAGCTCTACCCTACAGCACTGGGGTCACTGGTTCAAATCCAAGCAAAAATTCCCAGCTCTCTTACCAGCCAACCTACAACAAAACCGAATTGACCCTGTCTAACAGTTCACATTAAAAACAAAGGGGTCTAGTTGCACACACTTGCAAATTTACTGATGTGTAAGCTGCAGTAGTCATGCCATAGCACCCTGGTGTACTACAGTCCTACTTCTATAATTATAAGAGTCTGCTAAGTTGGAGCACATACAGTATAGTAATAGATAGTGTCATGTACCTGATGGTTGAGCCTGATGAGCAGAGGGAGGCCTCTAGTCTCGTACAGCCCCGGCTCAGGGACCACCAATGTTGCAACAGTGGCCTTTGAAAGCATGGTGGTGTAAGGGGGTCTGAACCTTCTTCCTTGTGCAGGCTGTGGTACCAATTTGGACCATGAAGCCAGACAGCAGATGTGGGTAGATCAGCAGACTCTGAGCTGAAGGCGGCAGGTGGTAGGAGGTATCAGATGCGTGGTCAGACAAGCCAGGTTGGCAACAGACGGCCAGATGCAGGCATAGACGGCAGGTAAAGAATGGTCAGGGAGCAGGCAGAGATCGACAACATTAGTTCAGGCAAATAAGGCAAGAAGCAAAGCAAAAGTCCAAATACAGGCAAAGGTCAGGATAAGAGAGGTACAACGGAGTCAGAGGCAAGGCGGGTCAACCACAGAAATCAGCAGGATCAGATTTCAGGTTCACAGGTACCACTGCAGATCAGAAAGCAAAGTACCAGTGCACAAACATATACGGTATTTGGGAGCCAACCTTATTGGCCACGCATTTGTGTGCCTGGCAGGATGGGCACCTGTGGAATCCTGCCTTTGGGCAGCCGTTGAACCATGGCCAGCACGTCCCTGACATATAGATTACACATAGGTGTGCCTGGAGGGAGCCCAACCCTCCTTAAAGGTACAGGGATGCACTGGACGCCAAGCAAGGGCACAATGGCAGAGAAGTAGGGTTTCCACCTCATCCCTTTCAACCAGAGGCTTAGCTTAAAGCTTGTGGGCCCCGATGCAAAAGTTGACCTGCCCCCCCCCACTACCACCACTTCCACCGTGTCTGTAGATATACCCACCGCATGCCAATATACTCAAGTGGCTTAAGAGTTTAAAGTTCCTCCTTACGTTAGAGGATAGGGATCACTGCTGGAGAATCAGAGGACAGGGATCACTGCTGGAGAATCAGAGGACAGGGATTACCCCTGGAGAATCAGAGGACAGGGATCAGCCCTGGAGAATCAGAGGACAGGGATCACTGCTGGAGAATCAGAGGACAGGGATCACCCCCGGAGAATCAGAGGACAAGGATCACTGCTGGAGAATCAGAGGACAGGGATCAGGGATCACCCCTGCAGAATCAGAGGTCAGGGACCACTGGCAGGTCATTTGGCAGAGCTCCTTTCCCACATTCCAGCACTGTAAACATTGATTTAGCAATTACTGAAGGGTTCTCTGTCAGTGTTGGCTCGTGTTGGCAGAAGGTCACCTCCCAGAGATGTGTGTCTTTACCCCAGTTGTCAGGGAAGTGGGGTAAGTGGACATCCCCAGGTGGGGGGTACAGAGAATCCCAGCTAGTGACTAGAAGACACTGAGCATTGTCTTACCTTGCCAGTGACATCGGTCCCATTGTGGCTACAGGACGGCACTCTCCTCCCCTTGCCTCACTGAGCTTGGTTACCATTCCATGTTGCCAGCACACAGCACAGACACTTCCCCATCCGGGGCTGTTCTCACCCCATGCTCCTCTCCATTCAGGAAATGGCTCACAGCTTCTCCCCAGCCAATGAGAACAGAGGGGTGTGGACTGTGGAAGGCAAAGTGGAAGCCCAGTACTGGAGCGTGGCTATGGGGCCCTAGGGCAGATCGGAGCCAGACTTTGTGGAGGATATGATAATATGACAGGGAGGCTGCAGGGGCCCCCTGGAGCTAGGGGCGGGGTTTGCGATTGTGACCCCTGCAACCCCTTATGCTACGCCCATGCTTTAAACACATATGAATTACACATATGAATTATGCAAATTTAATGCAGATAAGGCACCCGAGTGAGTTTAACTACCACCTTAATCAGCCACAGAACCTACATAATTAAAATGTGTTCGGTTTTAAAGGGATGAAGTGGCAACCCTACTAGTGCACCCACGCTCCAACACTCCAACTATACAAAAAAATGGCAACCACTCCAACCTAAAACCAGCCTTTGCAGTGCGGAGCAACGCATGTCAAAAACAAAACAAAATTCCCTTCTCACTGGTTCAAATCTCAGTCACTGAATGAATGGCGTTTTTATGTCCTCCTGTGCTTGCATGGGTTTCTTTCTAAGCTGCGGTTTTTCGTGCATGGGCAGACCATTTAAAAGGAACAGCTGCCTGATCTCAACACCCCTGAATGCACAAAAACCAAGTGTGGCTTGATGTACATATGTATAGGGGTCTTCGGGCTAGCTGGGCAACTTGGGTCAGATGGGGTAGCACAACATAATTGGCCCAGGGATCAGGAAGTGTAAGGGGGGGATCAGTTCCTCTATATGCCGCCACCTCTCCTGTCCAGGTGGACATGGGGGCCACATGAGCCCCCTGGACCATTGGGTTGGGACGCAATTGTGACCCCTGCGACCCCTGTAGTTACACTGTACTGAAATTACTTATTCTGATTTCATGGCACAATGTGCATTAGAGGCTTTAGCGTGTCAGAGCCCACCTCCTAGCTGGAAGATGTCCAATGAATCTTTGTATCATATCTTCATTAAAATAATGGCTAACGTTTGACACAACACGGGTTCATGGCACACGAGGGACACAAAGGGGGCATAGAGCACCTATCCTGATGATTACCAATCACTCCCTTGAGACAAAGACATCATTGTGGCAACTTTGCCTAACTGCCATAATTTTAGGTCTGGGGATTAATTAATCCCCCCCCCCCCCCCAAAAAAAAAAAAATGTCCAAAAGCAGAGACCCTGAGGAATAAAATTCTGGCTTTTCACAATTTTTATTTCCACACAATATTAGCACAACAGTTTATCAAGTACACAAAAATAAAATAATGTTAAGCCTGGGGATTACTTAAACCCCCCAAAAATGATATTTTCTAAGAGCAGAGACCCTGGAGAAAAAACATTCTTGTTGTTCCAATTCTTATGTCAGACAATATTAGCACAACAGATTATCAAGCATGCATGTTTAAATAATCATTTAATACCTGATGATTACTGAAACCCCTCAGTGATCATGTTTTCTTAAAGCAGAGACCCTGGAGAATAAAATTCTGGTAGTTCCAATTTTTATGTCACTCAGTATCAACGCAACAGTTTTTCAAGCACAACATTTCAGTAAAAAGTACACTCCAGTTCATTTGGGGCACACAAACACAATATTGTACCCATATACTGTACCATTTTATTGGAAAAATAGGAAAGACGAGGTTGTGCCGAGTAAATAGATACCAAGCATGTCAAGCTTCAAAATTGTGTGTGTCCTGTGAACATGGCACCAGATTTCAGTACCCCTAAAATTTCTATAGGAGACATTTTAAAAACCCCCCTACAGGTCATCAGTTTAGAGCAGGGGTCTCCAAACTTTATAAACAGGGGGCCAGTTTACTGTCCCTCAGACTTAAGATGGGCCGGACTGTGGCCAATGGGAGCAGAGAAGGTCCTGACTTTGGTGGGAATAAACAATGCCCCATCGTTGTTGTCATTGGTAGGAGTTGTGCCCCGTTGTTGGTGTCATTGGGTGGAATTGTGCCCCATCATTGGTGTCAGTGGGCCCCATGAGGAATTGTGACCTATCATTGGAGTCATTGGGCCCTATTGTTGGTGTCACTGGGAGGAATTGTGCTGGGGGGGGGTGGATTATGCCCCTTCGTTGGCGTCAGTGGCAGCAGATGTGCCCCATCGTTGGTGTCAGTGGCCAATGGGAGTAGAGAAGGTCCCAATGTCATTGGGAATAAACAATGCCCCATCGCTGTTGTCAGTGGGAGGAATTGTGTCTCATCATTGATGTCATTTTGACAAATTGTTGGTGTCATTAGAAGGAATTGTGGTCCTTCATTGATCTCAGTGGTGGGGGGGGGAGATTATGCCCCATTGTTGGTATCAATGGGTGAAATAGTGCCCCAAGGGCCAGATAAAAGCAAGCAAAGGGACACATCTGGAACTTTGCCTCGAAACTGTGGCCTGGGGGACGGATGTGGCCCTTTGCTTGCTTTTATCCAGCCCTTGGGGCATTATTTTACCCTACTGTCAGCAACAGTGGGGGGGGGGGGGTAGTTCCTGCCACTGACAGTGCGGCACTATTCTTCCCACAGACACCAGTGATGGGGTACTATTCCTCTCATTGACACCAATGATAGGGCACTCTTCCTCTCACTGACACCAATGATGGACCACTATTATTCCCACTGACACCAATGATGGACCACTATTACTCCCACTGACACCAATGATGGGGCACTATTCCCCCCAATGACACTAATAATGGGGCAGTATTCACCCCATGGACACCAATGATGGTGCACTACCCCCCCCCCCCCCCCCCCCATTGATGGACCACTATTACTCCCCCTAATAGAAATTATGGGGCATAGTTTTCTCCCTCTGACACCAGGACATTTCCTACTCCCAGTGCGGCCCCCTAAAGCTTGAAGAATGGTAAACTGGCGCTTTGTTTACAAAGTTTGGAGACCCCTGCTCTATTGGAACTAAAATTTGAAATATTCGTTTTGAAATGCACTAAAGAGTTAAAAGCTACTACAAAAAAATAAAAATAAAAAAAACAACAAGAAAAGAAGGGAAAGAAAAAAAATCAAGCCACGGAAAGAGTTTAAAATGTATAAAACAAATATTATGGATAAAAATGAACTTCATTTGTCGTCTTCACAGGAAAAATGGAGCAAACATTTAAATGTTCGTTAAAATGCAAAGTCAAGAACAGTATGTACCCAAGGGAAATATCTCTGTGTTTTCTCACCACCGAAGTACGCTCTGGCAAATTAAAATTCATGCCCCCCTTTGGCTTGTCTGCGCTGCCGCTATTTATGAAAACAGTACTGTCTAATATGGATTTTGATTGAAACTTAACAAAGGACCTCCTGGGCGCCAGAGCTTCACTTTCTTGTACTTTGCTGAAGCCCCGCAGCTAAAAGTCACTGCGTTCTCCTGACAGTGTCAGTAATGGAGAAGTATGAAAGGAGATTTACCTGGAAGATGCACAGCAGCTCTGTCTGCTATATCACCCACTTCTTTCAAAGTAGCAAAATCAGTCCAAAGAAAACTTTGCTTGTATAAGGAAAGTCTATTGGCAATACATTTTACACGTGAATTCCGTGCAAGAACACTCCCGTTTCCTTCCTACTCCTCTCTTGTCTGCGCTCTCCTCTCTACTTTCTAATCTCACCTCTCTACCCTTTCCTCTCTCCTCCTGTTTACTCTCTCCTCTCTACTCTTCTCTACCCTCTCTCTCCTCTCTACTCCTTTCTAATCTCTACTCCTCTATCCTCTCTACTCTTCTCTACCCTCCCTCTCCTCTCTTCTCCTTTCTAATCTCTACTCCTCTCTCCCCTCCCTCTCCTCTCTACTCCCTTCTACTCTCTACTCTTCTCTACCCTCCCTCCCCTCTCTAGTCCTTTCTAATCTCTACTCCTCTCTCCCCTCCCTCTCCTCTCTACTCCCTTCTACTCTCTACTCTTCTCTACCCTCCCACTCCTCTCTAGTCCTTTCTAATCTCTACTCCTCTCTCCCCTCTCTCTCCTCTCTACTCCCTTCTACTCTCTCCTCTCTACTCTTCTCTACCCTCCCTATCCTCTCTACTCCTTTCTAATCTCTACTCCTCTCTCCTCTCTACTCTTCTCTACTACCCTCCCTCTCCTCTCTACTCCTTTCTACTCTATACTCCTCTCTACTCTTCTCTACCCTCCCTCTCCTCTCTACTCCCTTCTATTCTCTCCTCTTCTCTACCCTCCCTCTCCTCTCTACTCCCTTCTACTCTCTCCTCTCTACTCTTCCTTACCCTCCCTCTCCCTCCCTACTCCATTCTGCTCTCTCTTCTGTACTTTCTACTCTCACCTCTCTACCCTCTCCTCTCTACTCCTTTCTACTCTGGACTCCTCTCTACTCCTTTCTCCTCTCTACTCTTTTCTACCCTCCATCTCCTCTCTACTCCTTTCTAATCTCTACTCCTCTCTACTCTTCGCTACCCTCCCTCTCCCCCTCTACTCCTTTTTACTCTCTCTTCTCTACTTTCTACTCTCACCTCTCTACCCTCTCCTCTCTACTCCTTTTTACTCTCTCCTCTCTACTCTCCCTCTCCTCTCTACTCCTTTCTACTCTCTACTCCTCTCTACTCTTCTCTACCCTCCCTCTCCTCTCTACTCTTCTCTACCCTCCCTCTCCTCTCTACTCCTTTCTACTCTCTACTCCTTTCTACTCCACTCTACTCTTTTCTACTCTCTACTCCTCTCTCCCATCCCTCTCCTCTCTACTCCTTTCTACTCTTGACTCCCCTCTACTCCTTTCTCCTCTCTTCTCTCTATTCCTTTCTACTCTCTACTCCTCTCTCCTCTCTCCGCTTTTGCATGAACTGCAAGTGGTTAAAAATGTTTAGGTCACATCAAAAATCTATTTAAGATAACTAAAAATACACTATATTCTCAAAAGTATTGGGACACCTGACTTTACACACACATGAACTTTAATGACATCCCAGTCTAAGGCTGGATTCACACCTATGCATTTTTTTGTGCTTTTTTCATTTTGCAGATTTGCACTACAGATCATGTTCCATAGGAAGCCATGTTAAATGGACTCTGGTGCAAATGCAAAAAGCACTAAAACTGCATAGATGTGAATCCAGCCTTAGTCCGTAGGGTTCAATATTGGGTTGGTTCTCCCGTTGCAGCTATAGAAGCTTCATCTCTTCTGGGAAGGCTGTCCACAAGGTTTAGGAGTGTGTCTATGGGAATGTTTGACCATTCTTCCAGAAGCACATTTGTTAGGTCAGGTACTGATGTTGGACAAGAAGGCCTGGCTCGCAGTACCAACTCTAATTCATCCCAAAGGTGCTCTATCAGGTTGAGGCCAGGACTCTGTGCAGGCCAGTCAAGTTCCTCCCCTCACAAAGCTCAGTCATCCATGTCTTTATGGACCTTGCTTTGTGGTGCGCAGTCATGTTGGAGCAGGAAGGGACCATCCCCAAACTGTTCTCCCTGTTCTATTGTTAGAAGGAGCAGTAAAGCACAGCCATTGTATATAGGGTTGCCACCTGTCCCGGATACACTAACAATCCCCCCACAAACAGATGGGAGAGGAGAGAGGGCTCGATCTGCTCCTCTTCCTCCCACCCCTACACCTCTGTGCCTGCCCACACTCCAATACCCAGCACTGTGCCCCAGAGTCACCCGAGTTTTTCCTTACATCAGAGTCTGCAGAGTCTCGCCTTACAGTTAATGGGAACTCTGCAAGTTCAGATGTAAAAGGGGAACTCTGTGGACTCTGATGTAAAGGGGGACTCTTGTGATTAACTTAATATGATTAAAAATGTTGTTTAAATGCAAAATATATGTATACCATATTTATCGGCATATAACAAGCACAGGCGTATAACACACACCCCAATTTAAGAGGGAAGTGTCAGGAAAGAAAGAAACCTTTTTTTTTTTTTTTTTTTTAAATAAACCACTTTGAAGCAAAATAAATGTCAGTGAGCATCAATGCAGCCTGATCTGCACCCATCTGCAGCTTCAGTGCAGCCTGCTCTGTGCCCATCTGCAGCTTCAATGCAGCCTGATCTGCGCCCATCTGCAGCTTCAGTGCAGCCTGCTCTGTGCCCATCTGCAGCTTCAGTGCAGCCTGCTCTGTGCCCATCTGCAGCTTCGAAGCAGCCTGATCTGTGCCCATCTGCAGCTTCAGTGCAGCCTGATCTGTGCCCATCTGCAGCTTCGAGGCAGCCTGATCTGTGCCCATCTGCAGCTCCAATGCAGCCTGATCTGCGCCCATCTGCAGCCTGATCTGCGCCCATCTACAGCTTCAGTGCAGCCTGATCTGCACCCATCTACAGCTTCAATGCAGCCTGATCTGTGCCCATCTGCCACCTGATCTGCGCCCATCTGCAGCCTGATCTGCATCCATCTGCAGCCTGATCTGCGCCCATCTACCGCCTGATCTGCGCCCATCTGCAGCCTGATCTGCGCTCATCTGCAGCCTGATCTGCGCCCATCTCCATCATCAATGCAGCTCACCATCTCTCATCTCTCGCAGAAAATCACAGAGCCGTCTCTCTTGTTCGCTCGGCTCTCAGTCCCACCTCCGCCATCGGCATTGGACCAGCTCCTGTGATAGACAGAACACTGGTCCAATGCCGGTGGCGGAGGCGGGACTGTGTGTGTGACGTGAGAGCCCAGTGGAGAGGAGATGACGACTCAGTGAATTCCGCCGGCACTCACCCCCCTCCTTCCCCTCCGAGGTACGCGGTTGGCGTATAACAGATACTCATGATTTCCCCCCGATTTTAGGGGAAAAAGGTGCGTGTTATACGCCGATAAATACTGAAGTTTATACTATAAAAAAAATTGCTGAGTGCCGCTAAAGTGTTCGGGTTTGCCTTGAAGAAAAGGCGGCAACCCTAATTGTATAGCAAAGTAAGTAGAGATCCAAGAATGTAATATTGAATGCCTATATACATATTCCATTACTCCATTAAAAATAATACATAGAAACAAAGTACAAACGCACAATAGTGTATTAAAAAACACAGAGCTGCATTAATCTGTGTCTTTTATACCTGCATGGAGTTTGACTTTAAATTCATGAAAGCCATGGGTAAACATGTTCTTTTAGGTAAAGTTGTTATTTTATGGTAATTACTAGTGATGGACGAACTTCCGACGGGACGTTTCGCGAACGCGAAATGCGAACGGACCCAAACGTTCGCGAAACCGACCGTTCGCCGCGGGCCCCATTGACTTCAATGGGAGGCGAACTTTGCAAACCTTCATGTCGAATTTGCGGCCACGTGGTAATTATTAGGGGGTAAAACGTAGTCCCACCATCTGGACAATGACATAATACATGTATGAGGTGAATTTGGGATCGATAACTACAAGCATTTTTATTTTATTTGGGAAATTGTTCTAACAATTCAGGACTATGGAGCTAATGAAGGCAATGGAGGAGAGGGAAGGTCAGGGACCAGGGTAGGCAAAGAAGAGGGTGCAGGAGATGATCACCAGCAGCGTGACATACCGGAATGACACATGCACCGTGATAGAGGCATCTGACAGCAGCACCGTAATACAGAGCACTGACAGCAGCACCGTGACATACAGCGCTGACAGCAGCACCGTGACATACAGCGCTGACAGCAGCACCGTGACATACAGCGCTGACAGCAGCACCGTGACATACAGCGCTGACAGCAGCACCGTGACATACAGCGCTGACAGCAGCACCGTGACATACAGCGCTGACAGCAGCACCGTGACATACAGCGCTGACAGCAGCACCGTGACATACAGCGCTGACAGCAGCACCGTGACATACAGCGCTGACAGCAGCACCGTGACATACAGCGCTGACAGCAGCACCGTGACATACAGCGCTGACAGCAGCACCGTGACATACAGCACTGACAGCAGCACCGTAAGCAGCCCCAGGAGGAAGTCAGCACAGCACAGGGATGGTGTGATCCCCTCATAATAAGAACCCCCAGGAGGAAGTCAGCACAGCACAGGGATAGTGTGATCCCTTCATAATAAGAACCCCCAGGAGGAAGTCAGCACAGCACAGGGATATCATAAGCAGCCCCAGTAGAAATATGACACCGCTCAACCTCTTCAAAGAGGAGGGTAGGGGCATATAGTACGGTGTGCTTTTTTGGGTCAAGGAAGTGAGCCAAATGAATTAAGAAGGTCTGTGTGCTTGATTAAAAAAATAGTTTATAGACATATACATGGTCTACTGGTCACATGTGTTGAATTCCTCCGAGATCCATGCCTCATTCATTTTTAGAAATGTGAGGTAGTTAACACTGTGGTGAGCTAGGCGAGTACGCTTATCGGTCACAATCCCCCCTGCTGCGCTGAACGTCCTTTCGGACAGGACACTGGATGAGGGGCAAGCCAACAGTTCGATTGCAAATTGGGCAAGCTCTGGCCAGAGGTCAAGCCTGCCCACCCAGTAGTCTAGGGGTTCATCACTCCTCAGAGCGTCCACATCGGCCGTTAACCCAATGTAGTCGGACACCTGACGGTCTAGGCGTTCCCTGATGCTGGATCCGGATGACACCTGTCGATGGGTCGGCTGAAAGAATGACCTCATATCCGAAGTCACCAACACATCTTCAAACCGGCCTCTTCTTGCAGGCGCTGTTGGATTGGTACCCGCAAATCCTTCTCTGGGAGTGGGAATTGCTCCTCTGCCAGCGCACGCAAAAGCAGAATGCAGCATTTCTCGAAGCAAGGCCTGGAAGTGCTGCATTCTGACAGCCCTCTGCGACGGCGGTAACATTTCCGCCATTTTGTGTTTGTACCGGGGGTCTAAGTACGTTGCCACCCAGTACTGGTCCTTGACCCTCATGCTTTTTATACGGGGGTCCCTATTAAAACACTGGAGCATGAAGGCCCCCATTTGCACTAAAGTGGAAGCGGTGTGGTGGCCTGGCTCCTGCTCATCATCCAGGATAATGTCGTCCTCTTCATTCTCCTCTCCCCATCCTCGCACAACAGGGATCCCAGAAAGGTTTAAAGCATGCTCTTCTTGCTCCTGCTCATCCGCCCCGGCACCATCCTCCTCTGACTCCTCATCAGACTCCTGTTGTTGACTTGTCTCAGATAGAGTAGCCCCCCCTGGGAATTCATCCAGCATTGCGACTTCCTCATCTTCCCGCTCCTGCTCCTCCACAGCCTGATCAATGACACGACGCAATGCACGCTCCAGAAAGAAGGCATAAGGTACCATGTCACTGATGGCGCCATGGCTGCGACTGACCAGTTTGGTGATCTCCTCAAATGGCCGCAGAAGTCTGCATGTGTCGCGCATGAGCAGCCACTGGCGCGGTGAAAAAAAACCCAGCTCCCCAGAACCGTTTCTTTCACAGAGTTCATACAGGTAGACGTTAACTGCACGTTTCTGCTGGAGCAGCCTATCAAGCATATAGAAGGTTGAGTTCCATCGCGTCGGGCAATCGCAAATAAGACGTCTGACCGGCAGATGGTGTCGCCGCTGAATGTCAGCAAGGCGAGCCATGGCCGTGTAAGATCTTCTGAAATGGGCCGAGATTTTCCTTGCCTGCCGCAAGATGTCCTGGACCCCAGGGTATTTGACAAGGAATCGCTGCACGACCAAGTTTAAGACGTGTGCCATGCACGGCACGTGCGTGATTTTGCCCTGTTTCAATGCGCTAAGCAGATTGGCACCGTTGTCACACACCACTTTACCAACTGTCAAATTGAGCGGTGTTAGCCACTCATCTGCCTGTGAACGCAAAGCTGAAAGGAGTGCCGGGCCAGTGTGGCTCTTTGCTTCCAGGCACAACAGACGCAGCACGGCATGGCAACGTCTCACCTGGCATGTGGAATAGGTTCTGGGGAGCTTGGGCGGTGCAGTGGAAGAGACGCTAGCAGCGGAAAAGGAGGAGGCAGCTGAGGAGGAGAGGGAGGAGGATGGAGTAGGAGGAGGAGAAGAAGAGTCAGGCCTGCATGCAATCCGTGGCGGTAAAACCAAATCTACACGGGTGCCACGGGTTACATGCTTGACGGCCGTCAGAAGGTTCACCCAGTGGGCAGTAAAACTGATATACCTTCCCTGCCCGTGTTTGCTAGACCACGTGTCTGTGGTCAGATGTATCTTGGCACCGACACTGTGTGCCAGAGATACATTCACTTGCCGCTGAACATGGCCATATAGCTCTGGGATGCCCTTCTCTGAGAAATACTTCCTTCCTGGGACCTTCCATTGTGGTGTTCCAATGGCCACAAATTTGCGAAAGGCCTCCGAGTCCACCAGTTTATATGGCAGTAGTTGGCGGGCTATGAGTTCTGACAAGCCAGCCGCCAACCGTTGGGCAAGAGGGTTATCCGGCATCATCATTTTTTTACGCTCAAACATTAGGCCCACGGAAGCCTGCCTTTTTGCAGAAAAATGTGAGCTTGGCGTGATGGAAGGTGGAGTGGAGGACAATTGTGAGGAGAGAGGAGAAGGAGAAGTAGAAGACGAGGCTGGACGGTGAGAGCCTGCAGTGTGGCTTTGTGTGTTCCGTTGCTCCCACTGGGCTCGGTGATGGCTGCTCATGTGCCTTCTTAAGGCGGTCGTCCCTAGGTGAGTATTGGGCTTACCGCGACTAACGCGTTGACTGCAAAGATTGCAGATGGCAACGCTATTGTCAGCAGCGGACACGTTAAAAAAAGCCCACACTGCGGAGCCATGTGCCGGTGTCCTGGGAGCGCCAGATGTGACCGTACATGGTCGATGACTCGCTCCTGATACATTTGCAGTCTGCTTTGTCCCTGCTGTGCAATGTAAGTCATTGCTGCTTCTCCTCCCTATCTGCTGGTCCATATCTCCCTCTGAACTCCCCTCCTCTTCCTCTCTTGTGGGCACCCACGTGACATCACTAGACACGTCATCATCAACGTCACCTTCCCCACCGCTATAAGTAGAGATCTCGGAGTAGGCAGCAACACCGGGGACCAACCTCCTCCTTGGGCTGATCTGGGTACTGGCGTCAGACTGCTGAGTAGCGCTTGTTGCTACCTCCTCTTCCTGATCCAATACCAAGAGTGGCTGCGCATCAGAAATGTCCTCTTGATATGGATCGGAAAATAATTCCAGTGACTCAAGCGGAAGGTATGTGGTGGTGGTGGTGGTGGTCGTGTTGTTGGTGGTAGTGTCTTTGGGGGTGCACATAGCAGAGAGTGAAGAAGAGGGTGCAGATCGAGAGGATGAGGAGGGTGCAGAAGAGTAAGGCTGAGCGAGCCACTCAACCAAGTCTGGTGCATCCTTTAAAGTAATTGAACGCACCTTCTGCAACTTCCCACTTTGGCTCAAGCCTGTTGCTCCTGCCCTACCCCTACCACCCCTGCGGAAGGGCCTGCCTCTTCCTCTGCATGTCATTTTTTAAATGACCCTGTGACAAAACTCTTAGTCCCTATACCGCTGAAGGACTGCTGCAGTATAGGTGAGCGGTCAGCAGTGGTGCACGTCAACCCTATCTATTGTGGACCTATAGCGGTCCTTACAGAACAGCAGACTGTACCGCACTCAAGCCTATGTACCGTAGCACCCTATACCAAGTTACCAGTCCTTATAAGAACTTTTGTGGACCAAGCAGGTTGTGTATTAGTGTTTAGCAGACTGTACGTCAGTCCCTATACCGCTGAAGGACTGCTGCAGTATAGGGCAGCGGTCAGCAGTGGTGCACGTCAACCCTATCTATTGTGGACCGATAGCGGTCCTTACAGAACAGCAGACTGTACCGCACTCAAGCCTATGTACCGTAGCACCCTATACCAAGTTACCAGTCCTTATAAGAACTTTTGTGGACCAAGCAGGTTGTGTATTAGTGTTTAGCAGACTGTACGTCAGTCCCTATACCGCTGAAGGACTGCTGCAGTATAGGGCAGCGGTCAGCAGTGGTGCACGTCAACCCTATCTATTGTGGACCGATAGCGGTCCTTACAGAACAGCAGACTGTACCGCACTCAAGCCTATGTACCGTAGCACCCTATACCAAGTTACCAGTCCTTATAAGAACTTTTGTGGAACAAGCAGGTTGTGTATTAGTGTTTAGCAGACTGTACGTCAGTCCCTATACCGCTGAAGGACTGCTGCAGTATAGGTGAGCGGTCAGCAGTGGTGCACGTCAACCCTATCTATTGTGGACCGATAGCGGTCCTTACAGAACAGCAGACTGTACCGCACTCAAGCCTATGTACCGTAGCACCCTATACCAAGTTACCAGTCCTTATAAGAACTTTTGTGGAACAAGCAGGTTGTGTGTTAGTGATTAGCAGACTGTACGTCAGTCCCTATACCGCTGAAGGACTGCTGCAGTATAGGTGAGCGGTCAGCAGTGGTGCACGTCAACCCTATCTATTGTGGACCGATAGCGGTCCTTACAGAACAGCAGACTGTACCGCACTCAAGCCTATGTACCGTAGCACCCTATACCAAGTTACCAGTCCTTATAAGAACTTTTGTGGAACAAGCAGGTTGTGTATTAGTGTTTAGCAGACTGTACGTCAGTCCCTATACCGCTGAAGGACTGCTGCAGTATAGGTGAGCGGTCAGCAGTGGTGCACGTCAACCCTATCTATTGTGGACCGATAGCGGTCCTTACAGAACAGCAGACTGTACCGCACTCAAGCCTATGTACCGTAGCACCCTATACCAAGTTACCAGTCCTTATAAGAACTTTTGTGGAACAAGCAGGTTGTGTATTAGTGTTTAGCAGACTGTACGTCAGTCCCTATACCGCTGAAGGACTGCTGCAGTATAGGTGAGCGGTCAGCAGTGGTGCACGTCAACCCTATCTATTGTGGACCGATAGCGGTCCTTACAGAACAGCAGACTGTACCGCACTCAAGCCTATGTACCGTAGCACCCTATACCAAGTTACCAGTCCTTATAAGAACTTTTGTGGACCAAGCAGGTTGTGTATTAGTTTTTAGCAGACTGTACGTCAGTCCCTATACCGCTGAAGGACTGCTGCAGTATAGGGCAGCGGTCAGCAGTGGTGCACGTCAACCCTATCTATTGTGGACCGATAGCGGTCCTTACAGAACAGCAGACTGTACCGCACTCAAGCCTATGTACCGTAGCACCCTATACCAAGTTACCAGTCCTTATAAGAACTTTTGTGGAACAAGCAGGTTGTGTGTTAGTGATTAGCAGACTGTACGTCAGTCCCTATACCGCTGAAGGACTGCTGCAGTATAGGGCAGCGGTCAGCAGTGGTGCACGTCAACCCTATCTATTGTGGACCGATAGCGGTCCTTACAGAACAGCAGACTGTACCGCACTCAAGCCTATGTACCGTAGCACCCTATACCAAGTTACCAGTCCTTATAAGAACTTTTGTGGACCAAGCAGGTTGTGTATTAGTGTTTAGCAGACTGTACGTCAGTCCCTATACCGCTGAAGGACTGCTGCAGTATAGGGCAGCGGTCAGCAGTGGTGCACGTCAACCCTATCTATTGTGGACCGATAGCGGTCCTTACAGAACAGCAGACTGTACCGCACTCAAGCCTATGTACCGTAGCACCCTATACCAAGTTACCAGTCCTTATAAGAACTTTTGTGGAACAAGCAGGTTGTGTGTTAGTGATTAGCAGACTGTACGTCAGTCCCTATACCGCTGAAGGACTGCTGCAGTATAGGTGAGCGGTCAGCAGTGGTGCACGTCAACCCTATCTATTGTGGACCGATAGCGGTCCTTACAGAACAGCAGACTGTACCGCACTCAAGCCTATGTACCGTAGCACCCTATACCAAGTTACCAGTCCTTATAAGAACTTTTGTGGACCAAGCAGGTTGTGTATTAGTGTTTAGCAGACTGTACGTCAGTCCCTATACCGCTGAAGGACTGCTGCAGTATAGGGCAGCGGTCAGCAGTGGTGCACGTCAACCCTATCTATTGTGGACCGATAGCGGTCCTTACAGAACAGCAGACTGTACCGCACTCAAGCCTATGTACCGTAGCACCCTATACCAAGTTACCAGTCCTTATAAGAACTTTTGTGGAACAAGCAGGTTGTGTATTAGTGTTTAGCAGACTGTACGTCAGTCCCTATACCGCTGAAGGACTGCTGCAGTATAGGTGAGCGGTCAGCAGTGGTGCACGTCAACCCTATCTATTGTGGACCGATAGCGGTCCTTACAGAACAGCAGACTGTACCGCACTCAAGCCTATGTACCGTAGCACCCTATACCAAGTTACCAGTCCTTATAAGAACTTTTGTGGAACAAGCAGGTTGTGTGTTAGTGATTAGCAGACTGTACGTCAGTCCCTATACCGCTGAAGGACTGCTGCAGTATAGGTGAGCGGTCAGCAGTGGTGCACGTCAACCCTATCTATTGTGGACCGATAGCGGTCCTTACAGAACAGCAGACTGTACCGCACTCAAGCCTATGTACCGTAGCACCCTATACCAAGTTACCAGTCCTTATAAGAACTTTTGTGGAACAAGCAGGTTGTGTATTAGTGTTTAGCAGACTGTACGTCAGTCCCTATACCGCTGAAGGACTGCTGCAGTATAGGTGAGCGGTCAGCAGTGGTGCACGTCAACCCTATCTATTGTGGACCGATAGCGGTCCTTACAGAACAGCAGACTGTACCGCACTCAAGCCTATGTACCGTAGCACCCTATACCAAGTTACCAGTCCTTATAAGAACTTTTGTGGACCAAGCAGGTTGTGTATTAGTTTTTAGCAGACTGTACGTCAGTCCCTATACCGCTGAAGGACTGCTGCAGTATAGGGCAGCGGTCAGCAGTGGTGCACGTCAACCCTATCTATTGTGGACCGATAGCGGTCCTTACAGAACAGCAGACTGTACCGCACTCAAGCCTATGTACCGTAGCACCCTATACCAAGTTACCAGTCCTTATAAGAACTTTTGTGGAACAAGCAGGTTGTGTGTTAGTGATTAGCAGACTGTACGTCAGTCCCTATACCGCTGAAGGACTGCTGCAGTATAGGGCAGCGGTCAGCAGTGGTGCACGTCAACCCTATCTATTGTGGACCGATAGCGGTCCTTACAGAACAGCAGACTGTACCGCACTCAAGCCTATGTACCGTAGCACCCTATACCAAGTTACCAGTCCTTATAAGAACTTTTGTGGAACAAGTGAGTTGTGAATGTTTAGCAGACTGCAGCAGAAGGGCAGCAGTCAAGTATAATATCCTTTCTATATTTGGAAGAAAGAATATTATACATGTACAAGCCTATTACTGTACCACTGATACCAGTCCTGAAAAGAACCTTTGTGGAACTAATAATAACAGCAAGTCTTTAAAATTACCCTCACTGCCTGACAACACTGCTTCCTTCCTGTCCCTATACAAATTGGCAAAAAAAGAGAACGATTAGTGGTTACTGGAACAGCTCTTTTGTGGACCTTGATAGTAACAGCTAATGATGATGATGATGATGATGATGATGAAAGACTAATCTGGCTGTCCCTGTAGCATACACCGTCCTTTCCCTTTCTCTAAACTAACAAAAGACACTCAGGCTGCTGCAAGAATCAGCAGCACAGCAAACCTATCAACACCTAACACCTATACCAGTCCTGAAAAGAACTTTTGTGTACCAAATAGCTAGTGGTTTATCTCTCCCTACTCCACACAGGAACCTGTCCCTATCTTAACAGAAGAAAGAATGTAAAATGGCCACCGGATCGGGTGTATTTATAGGTTAGGGGGAATGTACAAGTGTCCATGTGCTGTCATGTCTCAATTGGCTGTCCTGTATCACATGATAAACGTGTCACCAAAGGTTAAAGTTCTTGTATACATTAAACACGTAAGTCCGCCGCGGCGAACGACGGAAAAAGGCGTTCGAACGTGCGGACCGCGAATGTCGGAAATTCGCCGCGAAACGACCGCCGGGCGAACCGTTCGGCCATCACTAGTAATTACTCTTATTGGGTGATACAAATACCTGAAGCGGCACCTTGGAGATAAAATGAATGCAACGTCCTAACTACGCTCCCTAAGCATTTCTATGAGCTTTCATCCTCACAGCCTTGACAGAAAATTACTCAGTTTGTTTTCCCTATTAGGTTTAATGAATTCTGGCAAAATGCACGTTTTGTTTTTTTAATAATTTTTTTTTCTTAATCTTTTTTTTAAAGCGGGCGCTTGTCGTTGCTAAATGGAACACTCGCATTTGGCTATTTTTCTCTAAAAACACGTCTTTGTAATTTTGTGAGCCGCCGGTTATATCAGGTTATAACTTTTTTTTTTCCATAAAGTTTTTCAGATTATAACTTTTAAATAAAAGAATAGTGACGTACTTACCACAGACCTTTTTTAGTATTTTTCTATTTTGATAAAACACAAAATGTCCCTACTTTTCCAATTGGAAGGCAGATGTGCAATTATTAGATTTTCACCTTCAATGTGTGTGTGTATTTGCATTGAGCAATTCTAAACCTTAAACCCCCCCCAAAAAAATCCCATCCCATAATGCACTGGGAATATTGCTTGCTTAGTTCCTGTCTAAGATGAGCTGCCATTCAGTGTAAGGTAAGGAATGGGGTACGGTGGGAACAGGGATTTCGTTTTGTGAGGACTCGTTGACACTTGCAAGTTGGGGGCTGTAAAAACAGTTGAGATGCATTTTGTGACTGGGATATACTAATGAGATGGGGGTACACTGATGTGATGGGGGTGTCTCATCATTAGGGGGCTTCTGATGTATGGGAGGGACTCTGAAATGATGACGGACCTGTGATGTGATGGGGGGACTCTAATGTGGTGGTGGACCACTGATGTGGTGAGAGAACCTTTTTATGGGATTACTCTGATGTGATGGGGAGCTCTCATATAAAGCATGTCCTCTGATGTATAGAGGGGCTCTGATGTATAGAGGGGGGCTCTGATGTGATGGATGGACCTCTGATGTGATGAGGGGGGGGTTCTAATGTGAGTGAGGGCTTGAATGTTATGGTGTGACCTCTGATGTGAAGGGCAGACATCTGATGTGATGGAGGGCCTCTCATATGGTGGGAGGACCTCTGATGTTATGGGGGGATTTGACATGACGGGGGGGCTTAGTTGTAAGGGAAAATGACCTCTGACATTATGGGGGGACCTCTGATATGACCGGGGCCTCTGACATGATGGAGGCTCCTCTGATGTGATGTTTGCATTAGCTCAGGCTCAGATTTCCCATTGAGGTGAAAGGGTGCTCTTATGTGGTGGATGGACCTCTGATGTGATGAAGGGGGCTCTGATGTGGTGGATGGACCTCTGATGTGATGAAGGGGCTCCAATGTGAGGCAGGGCTTGAATGTTATGGTGGGACCTCTGATTTGATGGAGGGCCTCTAATGTGGTGGGAGGACCTCTGATGTGATGGAGGGAATTTGATGTGATGGGGGTGGGGGGCAGGGGTTCAGTTGTAATGGGAGAGGACCTCTGACATGATGGGGGGACCTCTGATATGATAGGGCCTATGATGTGATGGGGGAAACTCTGATTTGAAGTTTATTTAATCAAGGCAGTTGTTTGCATTATCCTTGGCTCAGATTTCCCATTGAAGGGACCTATGATGTGAAAGGGGGCTCTAATGTTGTGGAGGAACCTCTGATGTGAATGGTACCTCTGATGTGATGGGGGGACACTTGTGTGATGGGGGGGGGTCTCTGATGGGATGGAAGGGCCTCTGATGTGATGGGAGGATCTCTTATGTGATGGAGAGACCTCTGATGGGATGGGGGAGCTCTGATGTGAAGGTGTGCTTCAGATGTGAAGTTAATTTCATCAAGGCAGTTGTGTACATTGTCCAAGGTTCAGATTTTCCATTGAGGGTATTTCTATAGCTCTAATCTGGTGGTTGAACTCAGTGGCAGCCATAAGGTGCGCAGGGGCGTCGCCCCCCCCCCCCCCAATCCACACGCCTGGCCCCCAAATTTCCATGCACCATATGCATGGATTCCAATGCATTTTTCGTTTTGTTTTTTGAAGCACATGATTAGGGCCTGAGACTCTAACTGGCTTGAAAAAAAGGGTGGGCTCAATGAGCAGAACACTGTGCCCTGAGCCCATCCAGTTGTGTGAAAATAGCAAATTAATATTTGCTATTGCCTTCCTGCTTCTCCTCCCGGCCAATCAGATAGCAGGTCCTGAGACCCGATTGGCCAGGAAGTCCATCTCCCAAACGCGCGCGGGTGGTAGTGGCATTAGTGTGAGTGAAAGGGGGTGGCAGCGGTGGTGCGAGTGAGGGGGGAGGTTTGTTTGACACCCACACGCCTACACCCCAAATATTGAGCACCAGTGGCCACTAGTTGAACCTCTGATGTGATGGGGAGACTCTGATGTAATTGCAGTTGGGGCTTCTGATATGATGGGAGGAGCTCTGATGTGATATGCGGGGGAGGGGTTGATGTGATGGGAGGACCTCTGATGTAATGGGGGAGGAGGGGGTGATGTCATGTGAAGTTTTTACATTTTAGACTGAGGTGCCTCTGGATTCTACATACTCCTAAACGGTGCCTTAACTGGAAAAAGCTTGAGAAACACTAATAGATGGTGTGGCTGCTTGGTGGAGCCACCCACTACCATGCTAAATTCAAATATAGACATAATGCTGCATATGTAAGCACACCACAATTCAGGCAAGAGGGGCGGTTTAGGGTTTGGGGATGTTGTAGGTGACCGCGCTTTATGTTGCACCCTAAGCATGAACGTAACATGAAACATGGTCTGAGGTGGATTTATCCTTTAAATATGTGTTTTCTCTGCTACTGTTTACTCTGCCTTCCTGTTAAAACCAAATGTAACAATCTGAGACAGGAGCCACCATCTGAAAATAAAAATAATAGGAAGGCAATGAAGTAGATCACTGGTAGAGATGAGAGACCGTCGCGGGAGTTGCTGTTTTCCAGATCCTCCACCTCTGTGTGATCAGAACAGTCTATTAACTCCACAAAACCAGAGTGTTACTGTTTGTACAGCAACCAGTGGAGTGGAGCATGCTTCATTATATTATAAGGGGCTTAACTTGTGGTTTTACTGGGCAGAGAGTGTCAGGATAATCTGAACAACCCCAGAGCTCTGTGCTTTGTGTCCAATATAAAACCCCAATACCAGTGCTGCCGTATCGTGTCACACCCTTGCAGTAATTAAATCAATAAAAGTAATATCGTTGTTAAATACAGCGCTGTAGTGTAAATAGGTGTCCATACTGTGCAAAGTTAAAGTGGTATTAAAGGTTCTGATTTTTTTTCTTTTTTTTTAAACTTACCTGCTCTGTGCAATGATTTTGCACAGAGCAGCCCCGATCTTCCTCTTCTAGGGTCCCCCAGTGGCGCTCCTGGCTTTTTTTCCTTGACCAGTGCCCCTTAATAGCAAGCCTCTTGCTATGGAGCCACTGGTGCATGCTTGCTCCCGAGCAGTGGCGGTAGATCCATAAGGGGCGCAGGGGTGCCCCCTTAATCCATGTGCTAATTTGCATGCAGGGTGGATGACGCATGGATTCCAATGTTTTTTCTTTTTTTGAACACGTGATTAAAGAGGAAGTAAACCCTGATGAGTTTACTTCCTCTTTGATTCCCTGCAAAGGTAAAGCATAACATCGCCTAGTAGTCCATTATGTGTCACTTACCTGACACAGGAGCCAGTGAAGTCACCGCTGTCCCCTGTAGTCCGGAGCATCCATCTTCTCGGTGGGTCTCGCTGCTCTGCCACTGTCATTCGACGAAGCCACGATGATGTCACTCCCACGCATTCGCACGGGAACCGCCACGCGCGGCATATCGCCATTGACAGCGGCACGCTCAGTGCGCCTGCGCGCCGCTGTCTACGGCGCATGCGCCGTAGACAGCGGTGCCTGTGTTTTGGCAAATATCTCCTCAACCGTATAGGTTTAGGAGATATTTCAGGGACCTACAGGTAAGCCTTAATCTAGGCTTACCTGTAGGTCAAAGTGGTTTGTAAGAGTTTACAACCACTTTAAAGCCTAAGGCTCTAATTGGTTTAAAAAAAGAGTGTGACAATAGCAAATGAATATATAATATTGTCTATATAACCTCAGATTGTGAGTAACGCGGTTCACGAGCGGTTTGCAATACAAGCTATTTAAAAAAAAAAAATCCTGACTCGCTTTACGAGCATTGTCACGCAAGACAAGCAGGATTCAAGCATTTGGCCAGAGGTGCAGGGGAGCACCAGAGACACTCAGAGACGCTCAGAGACCACTCTGCATTTCGCAACACAAGCTATTTTTGAAAGAAAATCCTGACTCGCTTTGCGAGCATTCTCTCGCAAGACAAGCAGGATTCAAGCCACTGGGGTGGGCAGTACCTTATTTGGACAGAGGTGCGGGGGGCACAGGAGACACTTGGAGATGCTCGGACACCAGTCGGACACGCTCTGAGACACTCAGAGACTCTTGAAGACCACTCAGAGACAGTTGGAAACTCAGAGACACTTGGAGCTGTTTGGAGACTACTCAGGAGACAGTCGGAGATGCTCAGAGAGGCTCTGAGACACTCGGAAAAGCTTGGATACCACTCAGAGTGTCTCCGAGCATCTTTGGGTGTTTCTGAGCATCTCCGAGTGGTCTCCGCACCTCCGGCCACATGTGGTACTGCATAGACAAGCAGTGGCTGTGGAACAGATTATCTGAGTTTCCATTACTTCCTATGGGGAAACTCGCTTTGATATATGAGTGTTTTGGATTACAAGCATTCTTCTGGAGTGAACAATGCTCGTAATCCAAGGTATTACTGTATAGTAAATCATAAGGTAGCATGGGGATTGTCACTCTCTAAAACGGTTCCACTATACGAAGTGTGAATCAGGCCTAAGGAAGGGCTTAGGTTGCAATTTGGCAACACCAACTGGCTTTGCCAAATCAAATGAGCTGGGTGAGAAATGCTCAGCTGAATAGTAATTGCATCCTTTCATATGTATTATCCAATCACATGCAGTCACTGTCCATGTATTCAGACAGACAGTCATGTGTGCTGCAGCTGGTTTAAAACAAAAAGCCGGCAATGTAGAGTCCGTCTATCCATGCTGTTTAACCTGGATGGAGGAACCTATTGAGTTTATCTCTTTAATTTCTAAAACAGATTAAGTGCGTCCATCTGTTTTCCAAGTCATAACAGCGAGTGGTGAATTTCGTTCCACTATTATTATGTGCAGGTGTGAGCTTCATCATATAATCAGAATGTTTCGGATGAGTCATAATCCTCACAACATCGAAAATCAAGACATCTATACATTTCATAGGCAACTACCGAATGATGAAACAAAAATTACGCAGGGCGGTAGAATGTCAGTTTTAAAGATACCGTATGTACCGTACCTTTAGCCAACGCACCGCTTTTGCGCTCAATGAGGAAAGGGCTGGAATCACGGACAATTTGAGATTTGGGATTTGTAGTAGGACGCTAATGTAACGCTTTGTGCAAACACCTGAAATCTGCCCACCGCATCTCTGATGGCTTGGAATTGCCGGGAGAGGGGTGGGTTTGTATACAGAGTATCTCCAACAATTTTGGTTTGCAGTGGCAACTGAAATACAAATGAGTACAACTCGAAATCACAGAAAAAAAAAATGTCTTGTTAATGGTAAACTCTGGAAAAACATCAACTAATGCAGTTATGGTGTCATTAAAGTGGTTGTAAATCCTTACAACACACTTTGACCTACAGGTAAGCCTAGATTAAGGCTTACCTGTAGGTCCAAGAAATATCTCCTAAACCTACACGGTTTAGGAGATATTTGCCGAAAGACAGGCACCGCTGTCTATGGCGCATGCACCGTAGACAGCGGCGCGCAGGCGCACTGAGCGTGGCACCGTCAACGGCGATATGCCGCGCGTGGTGGCTCCCGTGCGCATGCGCGGGAGTGATGTCATCGCTGCTTCGCCAAATGACAGCGGCGGAGCAGCGAGACCCACCGAGAAGATGGATGCGCCGTACTACAGGGGACAGCGGTGACTTCGCTGCCTCCTGTGTCAGGTAAGTGACACATAATGGACTACTATGCGATGTATAGTAGTCCATTATGCTTTACCTTTGCAGGGAATGAAAGAGGAAGTAAACTCATCAGGGTTTACTTCCTCTTTAAACAACCATTAAATGTTTTTTTTATATTCAGCTAGTGTAGGTATCAAAACTGATCTTGGCTTTGGGCTCCTGAAATCTCCTGCACAGCAACAAACAGACTGACAGAGGACACGGCAATATTTAATCTGAATCCCAGGTCTGGATATTTTTGCATATTACATTGGCCTACCTGAGAACATTGGCCTACCTGAGAACCTTTATTAGGTACACCTTGCTAGTAACGGGTTGGACTCCCTCTTGCCTTCAGAACGGCCTTCATTCTTCTTCATAGACATGTGCATTTTGTTCCATTCCGAATCAAAATCCGGACGAATTTTCATTATTCGGACATTCGGATGCATCCGAATTACCGAATTACAATGCTAACAAATTCAACCGAATTCGGACGAAATTCGAATCAAATTCGAAAAATTACATTTTGTGACCCAAATTTGGGGCCACGTATCTTGGGGCCACTTGTAGCTATAAACACCAAATTTGGTATACAAACACAATAGAACTAGCACTACAACATCTCCAAATTTGGGGTTTCTAGCACCACGTGACCCCGAGATACATGACCCTAAATTTGGGTCACAAAATATTTTCAAATCCGGTTGAAATAATTTAGAATCATGTTGAAATCATTTAGAATCTGGTAGAAATATTTTCGAATTTGATTGAAATATTTTCGAATGTGACCAATTTTTCGAATTCGGTAGAAAACAAAACGAAATCCGAAAACGAATTTAACGAATTTAACGAATATAACTAAATGAAATTAATTAATTAACTAATTAAAACGAAACAAAACTAAACACATTTTTTCCTTTTGCACATGTCTACCTCTTCATGGCATAGATTCAACAAGGTGTTGGAAACGTTCCTCAGAGATTTTTGTCCATAGTGACATCATAGCAAGTAGTTGCTGCTGATTTGTCGGCTGCACCTCCATGAGGCCAATTCCCCGTTCCACCACATTCCAAAGGTGCTCTGTTGGATGGAGATCTGGTGAGTGTGGAGGCTATTGGAGGACAGTGACCTCATTGTCCAGTGGTGAGATCTGGTGAGTGTGGAGGACATTGGAGGACAGTGACCTCATTGTGCAGTGGTGAGATCTGGTGAGTGTGGAGGCCATTGGAGTACAGTGACCTCATTGTCCAGTGGTGAGATCTGGTGAATGTGGAGGCCATTGGAGTACAGTGACCTCATTGTCCAGTGGTGAGATCTGGTGAGTGTGGAGGCCATTGGAGGACAGTGACCTCCTTGTCCAGTGGTGAGATGATTGGAGCTTTGTGATATGGTGCATTATCCTGCTGGAAGGAGCCATCAGAAGATGAGGACACTGTAGTCATAAAGGGATGGACATGGTCAACAACAATACTCAGGTAGGCCGTGGTGTTTAAATGATGCTCAATTGGTACTAAGGGGCCAAAAAAATATCCCCCACTCCATTATACCACCACCACCAGCCTGAACCGTTGATACAAAGCAGGATGGATCCATCCTTTCATGTTGTTTTACACCAAATTCTGACCCGACCATCTGAATGTCGCAGCTGAAATTGAGACTCATCAGACCAGGCAACGTTTTTCCAATCTTCTATTGTCCACTTTTGGTGAGCCTGTGCGAATTGTAGCCTCAGTTTCCTGTCTGCCCATTCTCCTCTGACCTCTGAAATTTAAAAATAAAATTTCCTCCACACAACTGCCGCTCACTGGATATTTTCTCTTTTTATGACTATTTTCTGTAGACCCGAGAGATGGTTGTGGGTGAAAATCCCAGTAGATCAGCAGTTTTTGAAATACTCAGATCAGCCCGTCTGGCACCAACAACCATGCCACATTCAGAGTCACTTAAATCCCCTTTCTTCCCCATTCTGATGCTCAGTTTGAACTTTAGCAAGTTGTCTTCACCACGTCTAGATGCCTAAGTGCATGGAGTTGCTGCCATGTGATTGGCTGTTTAGAAATTTGTGTCACCAAGCAATTGAACAGGTGTACCTAATAAAGTGGCCGGTGAGTGTACGTGCTTCATGCCTGGATGCAGGGGTCAAGTCCTGGGGAAAAAAGTGTGGGAACTCCTACCCAGGATCCACTCCCCCACCAAAAAAAAATGATACGCTCATATGCACGAACGCTTCAAAAGTGGTATTTTTCATCCAATTTTCGTATTAGGTTTATAAAGATTAACTGTTAGTACATAAAAAAAATCCTCAATAAACATAAATACGGTAATTCTCTGAATAATCAGCATTCGTTCAATTGTACTTCCTTGCAAATGTGAACATCATGTTCTGATCTTTATTGGGGAATGTTATTTTGTATATAGAGTGTTTATGTGGTGAGTTTACACTTTTCATTGAACAGAGTTTGGATAACACAGGGTTAAATGGAAAGGTCACAAATTAACTGCACATTATCTGGACAGAATGCTTGGGGAGATAGTGATGTGTTCCTGCTTAGGAGATGTATGTTAGCTTGGTGGGGGCTGCAAACTCTGCAGGGCTCCAACACACACTCGCTGCTATTCCAACCCTTCACATATTTCCACATAACCTTCCCTCCGGGCATTACACTTTGCCAGGTATTGTGCTCAGCTTACCACCCCAAACTGATGTTCCTCCTTCAGCTCACCTCTCTCCCTGCATGTCCTGTGAGCAGAATAGCTGATCTACCCATCAGATAGCTGTGATTGACAGGTAGATCGAAGCGGAAGCTGTCATGGGGCCCCCTACTGGCAATGCCTCAATGGTCAGGTGTGCAGCACTTACTATTGTGAGCTGTGTCGGCGGCTGCTGGTGTAGCACCTGCCACATAGCTCGCATACTTCAAAGTCTTGCAGGACACGGCTGCTAATGGGAACTGAGTTCCTGTTGTGGAAAAAGTACAGGAACTCCGTTCCCATGCGTTCCCGCAGGACTTGAGCCCTGCCTGGATGATCCCCATGGAAGCTGAAAATCATTGTACACATTTTTCGTTATTCAGAAATTTGGATGTATGCGAATTTCCGAATTACAATAGTAACGTAATTAAATTAATACGAAATAACCAATCAAAATTTCCGATGAAAATCAAATACTAATTGTTTTTTCCTTAAATCAAATTTGAATAGCTTTAGAATCAAATGTAAACAGTTTTTGGATCAAAGTTCAGTTGTTTTGAAATCAAATTAGAATTTCAGAAGAAAATGAAATAGAATAGTAAATAAAGGAATAGAATCAAAAAAGTATATAATAGAATAGAAAAGAAAAGAATAGAAAATAAAAAAATAGAATAGCATAAAGCACAATAGAATAGAAAATAAAAGAATAGAAAAAAAATATAGAAAAAAGAAATAGCATAGAAAAGAATATAACAGAATAGAAAAGAATAGAATAGAAAATAAAAGAGCAGACAAATAAAATAGGAAATAAAGGAATGGAATAGAACAGAATATAATAGAATAAAAAATAATAGAATAGAGAATAAAATAATATAATAGAGTAAAACACAACAAAATAGCAAATAAAACGAATAAAAAAAATAGAATAGAAAAAAAAGGGATAGAATAGAAAATAATAGAATAGAAAATAAAACAATAGAGTAAAATAGAATAGAAAACAAAGGAATGGAATAGAAAATAAAATAATAGAATAGAAAAGAACCGAATAGAAAATAAAAGAGTAGAAAAAAAAATAGAACTGAAAGAAATAGAATTGAAAAAAGGGACAGAATAGAAAAGAAAATAATAGAATAGAAAAGAAAATAATTGAAAAAAAATTGAATTAAAAAAAGGGATAGAATATAAAAGAATATAATGGAACAGAAAAGAATAGACAATAAAAGAACAGATTAAAATAGAACAGAAAATAAAGGAATGGAATATAAAATAATTTAATAGAATAGAAAACAATAGAATAGAGAATAAAATAATAGAATATAATAGAGTAAAACACAACAGAAAGGGAAATAAAAATAAGAGAAAAAAATTGATAGAATAGAAAAGAATAGAATAGAAAAGAAAATAATAGAAAATAAAACAGCAGAGTAAAATAGAATTGAAAAAAAGGGATAGAATAGAAAAGAATAGAATGGAATAGAAAAGAATAGAATGGAAAAGAAAATAATAGAAAATAAAACAGCAGAGTAAAATAGAATAGAAAACAAAGGAATGGAATAGAAAATAAAATAGAATAGAAAAGAACAGATTAGAAAATAAAAGAATAAAAAAAAATTGAATTGAAAAAAAGGGATAGAATAGAAAAGAATATAATGGAATAGAAAAGAATAGAATAGAAAATAAAATAACAGAATAAAAAGGAATACAATAAAAAAATAAAATAGAATAATAAATAAACCAGAAAGAATATAAACATCTTCTAAAATTTGAATTTGAATAAGATAAATTAAAATTTGAATAGAATAGAAAATAATAGCATAGGATAGAATAAACAATAGAAAATAATAGAATAGAGTAGAATAGAAATATTATAACAATATAACTGTTTCCCGAACTTCATATTTTGCATAGAATAAACTAGAATTTGAATAGAATACAAAATAATATAATATAATGGAAAAAAAAGAATAGAACAGAAAATAAAATAACAGAATAAAAAAGAATAAAAAATAAAGGAATAGAATAGAAGAGAAAAAAATAGAATAGAATAAGAAATAAACCAGTAAGAATATAAACATCTTCTAAAATCCGAATTTCAATAGGATAAATTAAAATTCGAATAGAATAGAAAATAATAGCATAGAATAGAATAAACAATAGGAAATAATAGAGTACAGTAGAATAGAAATAATATAACAATATAACTGTTTTCTGAACAAATTTTGCATAGAATAAATTAGAATTTGAATAGAATAGAAATGAATATAATATAATGAAAAAGAAAAGAATACAACAGAAAAAAAATTTGAATAGAAAAAAACAATAGAATAGACTGGAAGAGAAAGAATATAACCATCTTCCAAAATTCGAATTTCAAATACAATAAATTTGATTTCAAATGGAATTCGATTCAAATGCAATGTGAATGAAATTAGAAAAATTAGAATTAATTTGAATAAACAAAACAAAGTCCGAAAAAACGAATTTAACTAATTTAACTAAACAAATTTATGTAAATAACAAACTGAAATGAAACAATTTTGGGTGGTTGGGAAAGGCTGCTATAGGTCACCTGCACTTCGGCCCATCTTAGTGGTAATTGCATATTTTATACACAAAGTCTTTTAAAACCTTTTGCATTCATTGTATTCCCTTTTCCAGTAACTCAAGGTTTGTACTTAAACTAATAATATGTAGACATTTTTTTTTTTTTTAATAAATACTGGTCATTTTCAAAAGCAGATATTAGTACTTTACTCCCACATATAGTTAAACATTTACAATTGTGCATTTCATTGCTGGTCATATTCAAGGTCAGCGCTTAATAGAGAGGCAGGAATGCCCGCTAAGTACAGTTCTAATAGAAGCGCATGCAAGAAAACTATAATTTGGTAAAATTGCAGAGATCGCTGTGTCAAATTATTCCAATATATCCGTTTGCCTCAATTTATTCCAAGGCTTTTTAGAGTCCATCAGGCCCGAGCGAAACACACAAGCGAGAAATATCTTTATATTATCCATCCGTCGCAAAAAAAAAAAAATGCAAATCACGGCATGCTCGAGCCGCGTCCTCCAGGGTCAGACGGATGAGCGAGGTTTAGCTTTTTAACGGCGGTACATAAAACATAAAACAAAGAAAGCTTGCAAATAAATCAAGCCTGACGCAAATACCACAGGTTAGAGGGGCAGGACGCCCATAAAAATAAGCAGGGATTAATTAACTTTTAGCAGTGAGCAGATCATGATTTCGAAAAAAAAAAAAAAAAACAGATGGCAAATTACAGAATCAAAAAGTGGAGTTTAGCCTCTTGGTCACAAAAAAAAAGATACATAATAAAATAGACTTCTGCGAAAACCTTAGCATAAAGTTAACCTGGGTGACATGGTCAGAGGGTCAGGCTTGGAGACCAATAGCTATAGCAGTAGAGAGGCTCCAACAGACCAGCTGGATAGGTTCAGCAGTAGGTCGCCCTGGCGGTTGACACTGGCTCATCCGAGGTGAGGAATAGCCCGTGTCAACCGCCAGGGCGATTAAGCACTAACCGGTGTTCACCAAAGATCCTGATGGTGGAGATTGCATGTTAGTACCAGGTCACGGTCTTCAGGATCGCCCCACCAGGAGGTGAGTAAGCCGGGGTCCGGTAGCAGATTTTGCAGGTAGGGATCAAGCAGAAGCATAGTCAGTAAAAAAGCCAAAGGTCCGTAACAAGTGGTTGCAGGTTGGGGGTTAACCATAAGTGTAGTCGAAGAACAAGCCAAAGGTTAGTAACAAGTGGTTGCAGGTTGGGGTCAAACAGAAGTGTAGTCGAAGAACAAGCCAAAGGTTAGTAACAAGTGGTTGCAGGTTGGGGGTCAAACAGAAGTGTAGTCGAAGAACAAGCCAAAGGTTAGTAACAAGTGGTTGTAGGTTGGGGGTCAACCTTAAGTGTAGTCGAAGAACAAGCCAAAGGTTAGTAACAAGTGGTTGCAGGTTGGGGGTCAAACAGAAGTGTACTCGAAGAACAAGCCAAAGGTTGGTAACAAGTGGTCGCAGGTTGGGGTCAAGCAGAAGCGCAGTCAAGGAACAAGCCGAAGGTTGGTAACAAGTGGGCGCAGGTTAGTAACAAGTGGTTACAGGTTGGGGTTCAAATAGAAGTGTAGTCGAGGAACAAGCCAAAGGTTGGTAACAAGAGGTCGCAGGTTGGGGTCAAGCAGAAGCGCAGTCAAGGAACAAGCTGAAGGTTGGTAACAAGTGGCCGCAGGTTGGGGTCAAGCAGAAGCGCAGTCAAGGAACAAGCCGGAGGTTGGTAACAAGTGGCCGCAGGTTAGTAACAACAGGTTACAGGTTGGGGGTCAAACAGAAGTATAGTCGAGGAACAAGCCAAAGGTTGGTAACAAGAGGTCGCAGGTTGGGGTCAAGCAGCAGTGCAGTCAAGGAACAAGCCGAAGGTTGGTAACAAGTGGCCGCAGGTTGGGATCAAGCAGAAGAGCAGTCGAAGGAACAAGACAAATGGTTGGTAACATGTGGTTGCCGGTTGGGATCAAGCAGAAGTGTAGTCGAGGAACAAGCCAAAGGTCGGTAACAAATGGTTGCAGGTTGGGATCAAGCAGAAGTGTAGTTGAGTAACAAGCCAAAGGTTAGTAACAAGTGGTTGGAGGTTGGGAACTAGCCGAAACATAGTTGAGGAGCAAGCCCAAGGTTAATAATGAGTGTTAGCGAAGATACGGATGGCAGCAGGAGTGACAAGAGCGACATTTTGGCTGGGGAGAGCACAGTAATCAGGCAAACAGGAAGTGCAAAGGCATTGGCTAAAATAGGAAGTTCACGGGAGGAGCAAGGGGTTCAGGGTTCAAGAGAAACAAGGTTCAAGGCAAGATCATTCAAGACATTGTTCGGGGCACTGTCCAGCATCCTAGATGGTTCAGCAAGAAGAGACATCACCAGACACAGCAAAGGTTGCAGGTTTGGACCTTGGTCCTGCCACTAGGTGCTTGGTCATGTGATCTATGCTGAAGGCATGAAGTGATGGGAGGGGCAAAGTTTACCTTGGCTGATCGCCCCGTCAAGCAACAGCATTCCTTATTAGATGAAGGAAGGAAAACATATGCATTGGTCAGTTCAGTTTAAAGCCCAACTCTTAGAAACGTGAATATTCATCTTGGCAGCGGGGAAATGCCTACACAGCAAGGGTTAGATGCTCATTTAGGTCTAGAGGGCATAGAAAAGAAGACGATCATATGGCATCAGTTAAAGAAACCCTTTCAGTAAATAAATCATATTCCTATTTACATTTATATATTTTTTTTTTGTTGAAAGATTTTATGGAATTTTTACAAATTACAACAGGGTACATTTATATGAACCCTTAGTGGTTTGCACTGGGCTAAATCATTTGGTGGAGGGGAGATTATGGTGTGGGGGTTGTTTTTCAGGGGTTGGTCTTGGCTCCTTAGTTCCAGTGAAGGGTATTCTTATGACATCAGCATACCAAGACATGTTGGACAATTTCATGCTCCCAACTTTGTGGGAACAGATTGGAGATGGCCCCTTCCTGTTCCAACATGACTGCGCACCAGAGCACAAAGCAAGGTCCATAAAGACATGGATGAGCAAGTTTGGGGTGAAGGAACTTGACCAGCCTGCCCAGAGTCCTGACCCCAACCCAATGGAACACCTTTGGGATAAATTAGAGCGGAAACTGTGAGCCAGGCCTGCTCGTCCAACATCAGTGCCTGACCTCACATATGCGCTTCTGGAAGAATGGTCAAACATTCCCATAGACACACTCCTAAACCTTGTGGACGGCCTTCCCAGAAGAGTTGAAGTTGTTATAGCTGAAAAAGGGTGGGCCAACCCCATATTGAACCCTACGGACGAAGACTAGGATGCCATTAAAGTTCACGTGCGTGTAAAGGCAGGTGTCCCAATACTTTTGGTAATATAGTGTATGGGCAGATGCAGAACCTTATTGAACTGTGTTCTCTCCGCCTGTGTCTGATTGGCCATTTTGATAGCACACCCCATCCAATCAGATAAGATAGTGCAGCTGTGACAATGCTTCGCTCACTGTTGTCTCTTGCCATTACTTTGAATACTACTCTATGTAATTGTCGAGTAGGTGTGACTTATGCCTAAACATTTTGCCTCTGTGTCAATGCCGGTAAATTAATAGCCCGGGGTGAGTCGTCGATCTAGAGATCTAGAAGTCCAATTTTCTCAGCATCACCATTTATGCCAATAACTTTTTGAAAAACACATCACAACTTAACGTGTAAACGTGTAGGAGGAACTGAGCCGTTCTGAGTAATTTACACACAGTAATTGCAGGATTCCGCTAAGTGTCGCTCACGATGATGCAAGCACTATGAAATTATTTTATTTTTCCTTTTTTTTTTTTTTTTGCAAAAGCATTTGGGAACAACAAAGAGAGAAGTTTTAAAGCTGAACTCCAGGGGATGGAGATCATCTACCCCTCTACACTGCAAGCTTTAACTGCTCGTTCCTCCTAGGGGTTGATGGAAAAGGTGGTGAGAAGGTGATATACTTACCTTATTCCTCGCTTCTGCAGGCTTCCTCCTCTTCATGCAACTGGTCAGACCAAGCCAGGGCTGTAGGTATATACAATCAGTTTGACTTCTACATTTAACCACTTCAGTTCCGGACCAATAAACACCTTAAGGACCAGAGGTCTTTTTGCAATTTCGCACTGCGCTGCTTTAACTGGTAATTGCGCGGTCATGCAATATTGCACCCAAACGAAATTTGCGTCCTTTTCTTCCCACAAATAGAGCTTTCTTTTGATGGTATTTGATTGCCTCTGCGATTTTTTTTTTTTGCGATATAAATGGAAAAAGAGCGAAAATTTTGAAAAAAAAAGATATTTTCTTCTTTTTGTTATAAGAAAAATCGAATAAACTAAATTTTAGTCATACATTGAGGGCAAAATTTATTCAGCCACATGTCTTTAGTAAAAAAAATGTCAATAAGCGTATATTTTTTGGTTTGCGCAAAAGTTATAGCGTCTACAAACTAGAGTACATTTTCTGGAATTTACACAGCTTTTAATTTATGACTGCCGATCTCATTTCTTGAGGTGCTAAAATGGCAGGGCAGTACAAATCCCCCCCAAATGACCCCATTTTGGAAAGTAGACACCCCAAGGAAATTGCTGATGGGTATGTTGAGCCCATTGAATATTTATTTTTTTTGTCCTAAGGGATTGAATAATGACAAAAAAAAAAAAAAAAATTTTTTTTACAAAAAGTTGTCACTAAATGATATATTGCTCACACATGCCATGGTTATATGTGAAATGACACCCCAAAATACATTCTGCTGCTTCTCCCGAGTACGGGGATACCACATGTGTGGGACTTTTTGGGAGTCTAGTCGCGCACGGCACCCCGAAAACCAATCACCACCTTCAGGATTTCTAAGGGTGCAAATTTTTGATTTAACTCCTCACTACCTATCACAGTTTCGAAGGCCATAAAATGCCAAAATAGCACAAAACCCCCCCAAATGACCCCATTTTGGAAAGTAGACACCCCAAGCTATTTACTGAGAGGCATGTTGAGTCCATGGAATATTTTATATTTTGCCAAAAGTTGCGGGAATATTACAAACTTTTTTTTTTTTGCACAAAGTTGTCACTAAATGATATATTGCTCACACATGCTATGGGCAGAAGTCAAATTACACCCCAAAATAAATTCTGCTGCTTCTCCCGAGTACGGGGATACCACATGTGGGGGACTTTTTGGGAGCCTAGTTAACTAGCTACCTAGCGACACTAGCGACACTGATGCAGCGTTCAGAAAAATTATCGCTTAGTGACACTGGCAAAAGGGGGTGAAAGGGTTAACTAGCGGCAATCAGGGGGTTAAAAACATTATTGGGTAGTATATCGGGGTACCTAGCGATATAAAAACCTGGCGGTGAACCTAAAAAAATAACTAGCTACCTAGCGACTGTAGCGACACTAATGCAGCGATCAGAAAAACGATCGCTTAGTGACACTGGCAAAAGGGGGTGAAAGGGTTAACTAGCGGCAATCAGGGGGTTAAAAACATTATTGGGTAGTATATCGGGGTACCTAGCGATATAAAAACCTGGCGGTGAACCTAAAAAAATAACTAGCTACCTAGCGACACATGCAGCGATCAGAAAAATGATCGCTTAGTGACACTGGCAAAAGGGGGTGAAAGGGTTAACTAGCGGCAATCAGGGGGTTAAAAACATTATTGGGTAGTATATCGGGGTACCTAGCGCTATAAAAACCTGGCGGTGAACCTAAAAAAATAACTAGCTACCTAGCGACTGTAGCGACACTAATGCAGCGATCAGAAAAACGATCGCTTAGTGACACTGGCAAAAGGGGGTGAAAGGGTTAACTAGCGGCAATCAGGGGGTTAAAAACATTATTGGGTAGTATATCGGGGTGCCTAGCGATATAAAAACCTGGCGGTGAACCTAAAAAAATAACTAGCTACCTAGCGACACTAGCGACACATGCAGCGATCAGAAAAATGATCGCTTAGTGACACTGGCAAAAGGGGGTGAAAGGGTTAACTCTAGGGGCAATCAGGGGGTTAAATCTTTATTGGGGGGTGATAGGGGGCTACCCTGGACCTAACACTAACTGTCCTGACAGTTTTTACTGTCACAACTGACACTGAATGCATTGATCAGTAAAGAAATGATCAATGCAATCAGTGACACTGTGACTGGGGGGGGAGGGGGGGGCGGGGGGGGGATCGGGGGGCGATCGGGGGGGGATCGGGGGGGGATCGGGGGGGGTTTGTGTGCCTGTGTGTACCTACATGTCAGTGTAGTGTTCGTGCAGACTTACTTTTACTCTTCTCCTCGTAGTCCGGTCAAAAAGACCGCCCGAGGAGAATGACATCACTTCCTCCTTCCTGTGTAAACAATACACAGGGGAGGAAGCTTCTCATTGGCCAGGAGCGATCCAGAGGGGGTGGCCGAAAACGAACGGCCATCCCCTCATCACGGAGCGCTCCTGGACCGAATCGGACCGCCGTAACCAGCGGGAGGGGGTCCGATGGGACCCCCCACCCGCTGGAAGGCAATCACGTAGATGTACGTGATTATGCCTGCCTGTGCCATTGTGCTGACGTACAATGGCAATACGGCGGTCCTCAAGTGGTTAAATCACACCAAACTTTCTAAACAAAGGGCCAGTTTATTGCCCTTCAGACTTTTAGGAGTGACAAACTGTGGCCAGTGGGGGTATAAAATGCCCCCCAGCATCAGTTGGAGTGGACAATGTCTCTGATTTGGTGGTAAAAAAAAATTTGCGCCTGTGGTCAGTAGGATGAGAAATAGTGCCCCATTTTTGGTGTCAGTGGGAGGAATAGTCCCCCATCGTTGGTTCCAGTGAAAATAAGAGTGCCTCATCTTTTATTTCAATTAAAAAAAAAGGGCATCCAAGAGGCGCTAGGACTTCTATATACATTTAATTTAGGTAGAGAGAGGGCAAGAAACATTCAAAGAGCCCACTTCCTTAGGTTATCTGCTCACAACAGGTAAGGGTACCCTACTGTGAATACTCCAGCAGATTACCAGGAAAAGGCAAGCATATACCAAATTGTTGATGTGAGGCCGCGTACACACGCGCGGACTGTTGGCCCAACTTTGTCCGTCCAACAGTTTGAGCGAACAGTCCGCTCAAACTTAGCATGGACGGACATGGCCACACACGACGAACGAACAGTTTGCTGAAACCGTGCGCGATGACGTGAACGGCACGTACGACGGGACGCAAAATACGACGTCCTATACACTGCATTATAACTTTCGGCTTGAAAATCCTTTCTGAGCATGCGCGGAACTTAGTTTGACGAACAAGCCTGCACACGGGCGGACTGTTCGTTGAAACAAGGTTTCAGCGGACAGTTTTTCGGAATTTCCGTAAAACCTTGTCCGTCCAACTGTCCGCTGAAACTGTCCGCTGAAAGCCCACACACGAGCGGACTGTCCGCCCAAACACTGTTCAGCGGACAAGGTTGGGCCAACAGTCCGCGCGTGTGTACGCGGCCTCAGTGGAAGAAATAGTTCCCCACTGTCGGTGTCAGTGGAAAGAATAATGCCCCATTGTTGGTGTCAGTGGAAGGAATCATACCCCATGGTGGTGTCAGTGGGAGGAATAGTGCCCCATCGTTGGTTTCAGTGTAAGGAAGAGGGGCTCATCTTTGATTCCAATGAAAAAAAGGGCATCAAAGAGGTGCTGAGGCTTTTATATACATTTAACCACTTGCCGCCCGCCCTATTACAAATTGACGGTGGCAAAGTGGTTTCATATTCCTGATCGGACGTCATATGACGTGATCAGGATTATGAGCCGCTGCGCATCGCGGCGATCGTTGTTGCGGGGTGTCAATCTGACACCCGGCAACTACGATCTCGGTAAAGAGTCTCCGACGGAGACTCTTTACCACGTGATCAGCCGTGTCCAATCACGGCTGATCACAGTGTAAATAGGAAGAGCCGGTGATCGGCTTTTCCTCACTCGCGTCTGTCAGACGCGAGTAGAGGAGAGCCGATCGGCTGCTCCTCTGACAGGGGGGGGTCTGTGCTGATCGATTATCAGCACAGCCCCCCCGAGGATGCCCACACTGGACCACCAGGGATGCCACCAGACCACCAGGGATGCTAAGCAAAAGGTAATCCTCCCTAGACCACCAGGGATGCCAGTCAGCACAATGGATGCCAATCAGTGCCCATAATGGATGCCAATCAGTGCCCACAATGGGCATCACTGATTGGCATGCATTATTGTTTGGCACTGATTGGCATCCATTAGTACAGTGTAACACCAATGCTGCCTATCAGTGCCCACCTGTGCCGCCTATCAGTGCCCACCTGTGCCACCTATCAGTGCCCACCTGTGCCGCCTATCAGTGCCCACCCATGCCCATCTATGCCGCCTATCCATGCCCATCTGTGCCGCCTATCCATGCACATCAGTGTAGCCCCATCAGTGCCCATCAGTGAAGGAGAAAACGTACTTATTTACAAAGTTTTGAAACTGAAACAAAAAAAACATTTTTTTTTCAACATTTTCGGTATTTTTTTAATTGTAGCGCAAAAAATAAAAACCGTAGAGGTGATCAAATACCACCAAAAGAAAGCTCTATTTATGGGAAAAAAATGATAAAAATTTCATTTGGGTACATTGTAGCATGACCGCGCAATTGTCATTCAAAGTGCGACAGCGCTGAAAGCTCAAAATTGGTCTGGGCAGGAAGGTGTTTAAGTGCCCGGTATTGAAGTGGTTAAACAAGGTAGAGAGAGGGCAAGAAACATTCAAAGAGCCCACTTCCTTAGGTTATCTGCTCACAACAGGCAAGGCTACCCTACTGTGGGTACTCCAGCAGATTACCAGGAAAAGGCAAGCATATATACGACATCGTTGATGTCAGTGGGAGGAATAATGCCCCATTGTTAATGTAAGTGGAAGAAATAGTGCCCCGTTGTCGGTGTCTATGGAAGGAATAATGCCCCCTTGTTGGTGTCAGTGGAAGGAATCATACCCCATGGTGGCATGACTTCATTCATCATCTCTTAGGAAAAACCAGCGGTTAATCCTTGTGGTGGGTTGGGGTGACCCACTGCAAGGTTATACATTTTTTTTTGTCCCCCGGCATTCAGCTTTAATGCACACTGGAGCAGTTTGTTCTACTGGGAGGATAAAATAGCATAAAATATTTAGAAACTTGGCATGTAATTATAAACCTACCATTGTTTGTCCAATAAACGTGCTCGACTGGCTTGAATCCACATAAAGTGCAATGAATGTGATTGGAAATATGAATACAATGTTTGCTCTGTAATTATAGACACTAAATATAAAACTGCATGGGATTTACGGGAGAGGAGAAAGGAAGGCGAAGGGTACAACAGACCGAAAAGGCACTTGGTTCTGTGAATGTGATTTGGCAAAGCTTCCGACTGATTCTGAATTCCAGAGATGGTCCACTGGGTATCCAGATTTGCATACTTGTCAATTGTCCTGGATATGCCAGGACAGTCTCATATCTTGGAGCTCTTTTATCAGATCAGAGGTGCCTCCATCACATCAGGGCACCCCCTTGACATCAGAATCCCCCTTTATGTCAGAGGTCCCCATCATGTCAGAGGTCCGCCCTTCATGTTAGTGTCCCCAAATCATGTCAGAGTCCCCTCTATACTCCAGAGTACCCCTATGCATCATAGTCTCTCTATATATCAGAGTCCCCATCTCAATAGTATACCCCAATCACATTAGAGTCCCTGCATCACATCAGAATGTTCCAGTCACAGAGTCACCTCAAAACTGAACCCCCAATCACACAGCATCCCCCAACACTGAGCCCCCAATCACACAGCCCCCTCATCACTGGGACTCCAATCACACAGTCCCCCCATCACTAAGCCCCCAATCACACAGTCCACCCTCATCACTGAGCCCCCATTCACACAGCCCCCGATTACTGAGCCCCTCAATCACACAGGCTTCTATCATTGAGCCCCCAATCGTATAGCCCCCCATCACCGATGCCCTCAGTCACACAGTTCCCCCCATTACTGAGCCCCCAATTGCACAGTCCCCCCATCACTAAGCCCATCAATCACACAGCCTCCCCATCACTAAGCCCATCAATCACACAGCCCCCCCCCCCCAACACTGAGCCCCCAATCATACAGTCCCTCTCTTACAGAGCCCCATAACTACACATTTCTCCCATCACTGAGCCCCTCAATCACACAGCCCCCTCATCACTGAGCCCCAAATCACACAGTCCCTCCATCACTAAGCCCATCAATCACACAGCCCCCCATCACTGAGCCCCCAATCATACAGTCCTTCTCTTACAGAGCCCCATAACTACACAGTTCCCCCAACACTGAGCCCCTTATTCACACAGCCCCCCATCACTGGGCCGTCAATCACACAGCCCACATCACTGAACCCCCAATCACACAGCCCCCCATCACTGAACCCCCAATCACACAGCCCCTCATCACTGATGCTGGTGGCTGGCCTGACTGCACTATGGCAACTCATGATACTGATCCATGCCCAACTGGGTCCTGTGCTCGCTGAACCTCGGGTGGCGGGAACCAAAATGGTACCCAGGCTGAGATACAGTGGCATAGCTAATATGCAGTGCCAGGACAAGGTCATCTAGAGCCCTGGCTTTACATGCCAAATTCCCCTAAGCATAAACTCCCCCTCCAGCAAAAATCTTTGCCCTCCTCCCCCCATTCCCCCCATTCCCCCCAACACAAATTACCTCCCACCAATCGCCTTTTGGTGCCCCCCCCACCCCACATAATACTGCAGTGCCCAGAGCAGCCACCCCTTGTTCTGGCCCGTTAATATGCCATAAGCCATAACTAGCCAAGAATTTCAATCTTTAGTGAAATGCAACGTCAGAATCGGTAACACCGATATAACACCGATAAGTACCTGCACTGGTAGAGAGAAGGTAGTATAAGGTAGAAAATGGTCATCATATCTGCTAGTAGTAAGTATGTTTCCTTTTTAGCTCCATTCTAGCAGAATGCAGTATAATGTGTTCACATCTCATTCGGATGGCAGTATGACAGTCCCTGGGATAGCTGTGAACCAGTCAGGTGCATATAAATTAGAATTTTACAGCTCGGCACAAAAAAACAGCCACAAATACTCAAAAATGTACAATGTGTTTATAACGAGAGACATCCTACACACCTTTCAAATAAAATGCCAGGAGAATAATAGTACACGGGAGGAAAGATCACGTCAGCTGACATCTTTTCTACCAAAATTAATTTACAGAGAACCAACCCCCTGTGTTTTTTTATTTTTTATTTTTTTTTGATTCTCCTTAAAACTTTTTTTTGTTAAAATAGATGTAAACCCAGTCACTAAAAATCAGATGTACTGTAGATGCCCAAGTGAGGGGCTGTAGCTCTGACTCATAGAAGGCTTGAGATCGGACAGGAGCTTACCTATGGGGCACAGCAGTCTGGCTAAGGGGCAGACGTTTTATTATGGCCATGAGCAAAATTACCATTTAACAAGTTTGTGAATTAACCAATGGGAATTAGAGACACCAACATCCCAGGAAAGAACATCTTTGGTATAGCACAAAAAAGGGGGACTTTAAGGATGCCATAAACACATACTTCATGAAAATATAAATTTTTTATTTTACTCCAACATTAAAAAAAATGTAAAAAAAGATGTAAATAAACAGATATTAAAAGCAAGCAAGTAATATTGTATACAAATGTTTATGCTCTTTGCTTGACATGTTTCGCCAATCGGCTTCTTCAGGAGCTTTAAAGCATCATGTTTATTATCACAACTATAAAGACATAAATGCACTGTATTAATACACAATTATAGTACAGTTGTTTCAACAACACAGTAGAAATTATGAAAAAAAAAGAAAAATACAATTAACAAATCAATATTGGCAAAGAATATACACTATATTAGCAAAAGTATTGGGGCACCTGCCTTTACACGCACATAAAATATAATGGCATCCCAGTCTTATGCCACGTACACATGATCGGAATTTTCATCGGAAAAAGCTCTGATGGTTTTCCCGACGGAATTCAGTCGGAATTCGGCTCAAGCTGTCTTGCCTACACACGGTCACATCAAATTCCGATCGTTATAATGCGGTGACGTACAACAGGTATGACGGGACTAGAAAAAGCAAGTTCAATAGCCAGTAGCCAATAGCTTCTGTCTCGTAGTTGAATCTGAGCATGCGTGATTTTTGGCATGTCGGAATTGCATACACACGATCGGAATTTCCGATAGAAAGTTTTTCCGTCGGGAAAATTGAGAACATGCTATCAATTTTTGGCTGGCAGGAATTCGGACAGCTAAATTCCGATGGAGCATACACACGGTCGCATTTTCCGATGAAAAGCTCTCATCTATCTTTTTCTGGCCGGAATTCCGATCGTTTGCACGCCGCATTAGTCTGTAGGGTTGAATTTTGAGTTGGCCCACTCTTTGCAGCTATTCAAGGGCTGTCTACAAGGTTTAGAAAAAAATCCCTATATAGGGACAACAGTACCCCCTGGTACAGTGGGACTTTTAAGGCGAACAAGTCATTTTAAAAAAATATTATTTATTAGAAAAAAATCTTTAAAACAACATAAACAAACATGGTAATGATCCATACAGAGCATCAATGCATAGGTGCATAAATATATTTTTAACAGACTTGAATATATGATTATACAAATGTACTCCATTAGCCTAACATGTTTCAGGAGAACTTCCTTTCTTCAGAGGCGTAGTTTTAGCAGAGAAGATATAAATATAATCTGAAAGAAAGGTTTGAAGAATTTTAAACAGGAATGTTTATCCGCGTAGAACCATCATTACTACATTCAACCATGTCCAATATACATACCACTGTTAGTTTGTGCATGAATATTTCTGCAACTATTTTCCTTTAATATTTAAAAAGTATTGTCCCCGTCCAGACTCAGGCCAGCCCTCACCAAGGTGCCAAAGAGGACAACCAAAGCCACACAAGCATAGAAGAAATCTATAGAATAATAATAAAAAATAATTTGTTCAATCAAGTTCCCTATTTGAGAGAGCTGAAAGAGATGTCTCTGGTGGGTGGACCTCCTCCAGTCCCCACACCCTCCTTGGATAGGTAGTCCATATGGACCAAGGTTCCAAAGAGGACAACCAAAGCCATACAAGCATAGATGAAATCTATAGAATAATAATAAAAAATTATTTGTTCAATCAAGTTCCCTATTTGAGAGAGCTGAACGAGACCTCTCTGGTGGGTGGACCCCCCTCCAGTCCCCACACCCTCCTTGGATAGGTATTCCATATGGACCAAGGTTCCAAAGAGGACAACCAAAGCAACACAAGCATAGATGAAATCTATAGAATAATAATAAAAAATTATTTGTTCAATCAAGTTCCTTATTTGAGAGAGCTGAACGAGACCTCTCTGGTGGGTGGACCCCCCTCCAGTCCCCACACCCTCCTTGGATAGGTATTCCATATGGACCAAGGTTCCAAAGAGGACAACCAAAGCAACACAAGCATAGATGAAATCTATAGAATAATAATAAAAAATTATTTGTTCAATCAAGTTCCTTATTTGAGAGAGCTGAACGAGACCTCTCTGGTGGGTGGACCCCCCTCCAGTCCCCACACCCTCCTTGGATAGGTTTTCCATATGGACCAAGGTTCCAAAGAGGACAACCAAAGCAACACAAGCATAGATGAAATCTATAGAATAATAATAAAAAATTATTTGTTCAATCAAGTTCCCTATTTGAGAGAGCTGAACGAGACCTCTCTGGTGGGTGGACCCCCTCCAGTCCCCACACCCTCCTTGGATAGGTATTCCATATGGACCAAGGTGCCAAAGAGGACAACCAAAGCCACACAAGCATAGATGAAATCTATAGAATAATAATAAAAAATGATTTGTTCAATCAAGTTCCCTATTTGAGAGAGCTGAAAGAGATGTCTCTGGTGGGTGGACTCCCTCCAGTCCCCACACCCTCCTTGGATAGGTATTCCATATGGACCAAGGTGCCAAAGAGGACGACCAAAGCCATACAAGCATAGATGAAATCTATAGAATAATAATAAAAAATAATTTGTTCAATCAAGTTCCCTATTTGAGAGAGCTGAAAGAGACCTCTCTGGTGGGTGGACCTCCTCCAGTCCCCACACCCTCCTTGGATAGGTAGTCCATATGGGCCAAGGTGCCAAAGAGTACGACCAAAGCCACACAAGCATAGATGAAATATATAGAATAATAATAAAAAAAAATTTGTTCAATCAAGTTCCCTATTTGAGAGAGCTGGAAGAGACCTCTCTGGTGGGTGGACCCCCGTCCAGTCCCCACACCCTCCTTGGATAGGTATTCCATATGGATCATATACCAGATCCTTTGCTAACTCCCTCCAAAAGGAGAGGGGTGAAGGTATAGAATCGATTACGTTGATTATGTTGATCATTTTACTTATCGGGACGTTGGACCCGGGAGTCAGCAAGGCTTTGGTAATGGTCAGTGGTGCGTTAACTGAACCAGCAGGCCCAAGCGGATGTGCTGTTCCCCTTCCTTTGCCCCCGCCATTCCCCACACTGCAATTACCGTCTGGTATGCAGGTATGGGAGGTGAAGTGGTTAAAGACGTGAAGGATCAAATCCAGCTTTTTGTTTAGTAAATACAGATAAGTGACACTATTTTGTTTTGTAACATACAGCTGGGAGCATTTCCAAGCCAACGTTGCCTGCTAGTAGAGGGTATCTTTGATGAGATAGTAGCTTTCTTCCATTGCCGGGGTCCCGGTGAGACAGGCAGGGAAAGCTGGCTAATTGCACCCAGCGATCGCTGTGTTTATATGTACAAACACTCGGCAGTGATAACACAACAATTTGAAGTCAGGCTGAGAGAAGGAGCAGATTATAACCCACTTTAACCTGCAATTAGCCGAGAAGTGAAAGCCCGAAGTGAGCTCAATCCATTAAGCCGCGCACATTCGACTCATGGCTAAGCATCGCCGCCTCCTAGAATTTTTTTTTTTGTTGTTGGAATGAATTTTAAAAAGTACCATTGCTTTTTTTTTTATCTTTGGTCTTCCCGATTTAGTAAATGCACTGTTATAAACAAGAATTTCAAGTAGGCTACATCATTCCATTAGAACACAGTCAGTGTAATGACACGCTGGCCTTATTAATTGAGTTGTTGTTTTGCTAACAGTTTTTGAATGGAGTCCTACGGACCTGCTACAGTTAGAAAGTCATCCACTGCAATAACTAGCTCTGGGGTTGGTATTATTAAGAAGTCCCCCAGTACAAAAGTTCATATCAAGTCTTTTTGAAATGTTTATTGATTTCCAACGTGTTTTGGAGGAAAAGCCTCCCCCTTCCTCAGGGCTAGTGTACCAGACAATAATAAAAAAGTAAAACTCTCCATAAATAACTCATACTAAATATTACTGTATTATATAGTATGAAAAGTTTTGCATGTTATTGCTTTTTATATTTGCTGTTTTATTGGTTAAGAGTTTCAAGTAAATCCAACGTGTTTCGGAGGAAAAGCCTCCCCCTTCCTCAGGGCTAGTGTACCAGACAATAATAAAAAAGTGAAACATTCCATAAATATCTCATACTAAATATTACTGTATTGTATAGTATGAAAAGTTTTGCATGTTATTGCTTTTTATATTTGCTGTTTTATTGATTAAGAGTATCAAGTAAAGTCAACGTGTTTCGAACAAAAAGCCTTCCCCTTCCTCAGGGCTAATGTACCAGAGAACAATAAAAAGGGAAACATTCCATATGTATTGCATATTAAATCGTACTGTATTGTATATTACAGTATGACATGTTTTGATGGTTATTGCTTTTTTTATTTGCTGTTTTATTGGTTAGGAGTATCAAGTAAAGTCAACGTGTTTTGAATGAAAAGCCTTCCCCTTCCTCAGGGCTAATGTACCAGAGAACAATAAAAAGGGAAACGTTCCATAAATATCGTATATTAAATCTTGCTGTATTGTATATTACAGTATGATATGTTTTGATGGTTATTGCCTTTTGTATTTGCTGTTTTATTGGTTAGGAGTATCAAGTAAAGTCAACGTGTTTCGGAGGAAAAGTCTTACCCTTCCTCAGGGCTAATGTACCAGAGAACAATAAAAAGTGAAATGTTCTATAAATATTGTATATTAAATCTTACTGTATTGTATATTACAGTATGATATGTTTTGGTGGTTATTGCTTGTTGTATTTGCTGTTTTATCGATTAGGAGTATCAAGTAAAGTCAACGTGTTTCAGAGGTAAAGTCTTCCCCTTCCTCAGGGCTAATGTACCAGAGAACAATAAAAAGTGAAACGTTCCATAAATATCGTATATTAAATCTTGCTGTATTGTATATTACAGTATGATATGTTTTGGTGGTTATTGCTTTTTGTATTTGCTGTTTTATTGGTTAGGAGTATCAAGTAAAGTCAACGTGTTTCAGAAGAAAAGCCTTCCCCTTCCTCAGGGCTAATGTACCAGACAATAATAAAAAAGTGAAACAAACCATAAATATCTTATATTAACCTCTTGCCAACCAGCCACCATCATTATTCTGTAGGTGTATGTTAGCCGCTTTAAGAGGTATAGGGGGCCTATGGCGCAACGCCGGAGCTGATGCGCGTGGCCGGCGGCCGTAATGTCCGCCGGCCATTGGCGATCACTACGGAGAGCCAGAATGGAGATCTGTGTATGTAAACAAACAGATCCCCTTTCTGACAGGGTAGTAGAGAGAGATCTGCTGTTCCTAGTGATCAAGAAACAGCGATCCCTCTCTCCTCCTCCAGTCAGTACACTCCCCCCCCACATTTAGAAACGCCTCCATAGGACACACTTAACCCCTTGATCTCCCCCTAGTGTTAACCTTTTCCCTGCCAGTGACATTTATACAGTAATCAGTGGCTATGTTTAGCTCTGATATCACTGGTAGCAAAAAAGTGTCAAAAGTGTCCGATCTGTCCGCCACAATGTTGCAGTCCCGCTAAAAATAATAATAATAATAATAATAAAAATGCCATAAATATTTCCCCTATTTTGTAGATGCTATAAC
>NW_027507748.1:30659195-30691695 GCF_037356315.1 Lithobates pipiens | reverse complement strand
GACATCATTGATGGGGCACAGTTCCTTCCAATTACACCAACAATGGGGCCCAATGACACCAATGATGGGGAACATTTCCTCCCAATGACATCAACAATGGGGTCCAATGACATCATTGATGGGGCACAGTTCCTTTCAATGACACCAACAATGGGGCCCAATGACACCAACGATGGGGCACAATTCCTCTCAATGAAACCAACAATGGGGTCCTATGACACCATTAATGGGGCACAGTTCCTTCCAATGACACCAACAATGGGGCCCCAATGACACCAACCACGTGGCACAATTCCTCCCAATAACACAAACCAGGGGGGTATTATTTATTCCAAATAAAGCCAGGACATTTTCTACTGCCGATAGTCCCATTCTGGCCCCCCTAAAGTCTGAAGGACAGTAAACTGGTCCTTTGTGTAGAACGTTTGGAGACCCCTGATCTAGAGGGATGCAAGTGAAGTTTTTCTTTTCTTTTTTTCTTTTTTTAATATACTGTACTTTGTTCCATGGACAAATTCCTTTAGCCAGATCACAGAGAGCCACAGAAAATTTCCTTTGGGATTGAATAATTTCCCTTGGGATCAATAAAGTCTTCCAAAGCTGAGAAGGTCTCCGGGGGACAGCAACAAACAAGGCAAAAAATAAAAAAAGGTGAAACATTTCCAAACTTTCTTGGCTGTGTTCTAAGAGCTCAATTGTCTTGAAAGCGCCCCGTATTCTTTATACTACAGAAAAATAATTGAATTTTAATACCTTCAAATTAACTCGCCATAAACGGATTTTATTTTGCTAATCAAATTAATTCCGCCACGACGAGAAGCCCGGCGAAGCCATAGACATTTCCTTAACAGCCTTCCAATAAAAACAAAACAAAATCTATAATTATAATTATATAATAACTATGTGATGTTATAGGGGACGGATTTGGTCAACTACATTGTGGCGAAGCTGCCAAGTCGCTCCGATCGCACGTCGTCAGCCTTCCCTCCCCTGGAACAAAAAAAAAATATTCTTTTTTTTTTTTTTTTTTTTTTATTCTTTTTTTTTTTTTTTTTCAGGACGCCGTGTTTAAAATTAACTTGTTGGCCCATTAAAATAAATGGGGTCCAGTTCCTATTCATTTCAACGGTTGATAAATCAGACAGCGGCGACAAAACAGGCATTTAATTTCTTGGCAGTGGCAGCCTCATTTTTTTTATTTATTTATTTTTTTTCTCCGGCGCTGAGGAAAATCGCGTGCGAGCTCGAAGGCTCGGCGCCGCCGCGGCAGTGCGCAGGGAAGTTGTCATCTTGTATCAAACGCGGGCCCCGCTTTTAGCACCCAAACAGGGAGTAATTGCCAGTCAGAATCGGTCAGCATCTTAAAGGACGAACAAATGCAAAATTCCGCCTCGCGGATCCTGCCAAGGAATCAAATGTCATTAATGAAGATCGGTGGGGAAAGGCTCCCCCGTATCTCGTTGAGTGTCAGCTAAATGGGAAGCTACAATCTCTGTAAATTTTATTAGCTATAAATAGGAAAGTGATGCAGTTAAAGCAGACCTATGCTCGCATGTTAATGGACTTGCTGGGGGCAGAGCAGTGCAGAGGAATGGACGGGTTCAGCTGCTTGCTATTGCTGGAGAACGCGCTGCTCTTTGCTTCCTCCGGTGCTAGCCTTCTGCTTGGTTCATGCAGCGGAATGTGCTGCTCTTTAGCAGGTGCACCGGGGTGTTCCATTATATGGTAATGGCACTCCCACGCATCGGAACATCGCAGATGTTTTTTGTGCGTGCCGCGCAGTATGGTGCGGCACGATTTTAAAATAAAGGTCAAGGACTCCTTTCCATCCATTTCTCATGGGTAGGTCAGCCCATTTACTTCATTCTTCCCACTGGCCACCAATGTACCACGTGGCACACAAGTACAAATGTAACATGCATGCATAGATGTCAACCAGGGCTTTAGGCAAACTTTCACTTAAATGTGAAATACTGCTCATCCCCTCCTACCAACCCACCCCACCGCCACCCAGGGCTCATCCCCCACCTACCACCCCATCCCACCGCCACCCAGGGCTCATCCCCCACCTACCACCCCATCCCACCGCCACCCAGGGCTCATCCCTTCCTACCACCCCACCCCACTGCCACCCAGGGCTCATCCCCCACCTACCACCCCACCCCCACCCAGGGCTCATCCCCTCCTACCACATCAGCCCACCGCCACCCAGAGCTCATCCCCTCCTACCAACCCACCCCACCGCCACACAGGGCTTTTCCCCTCCTACCACCCCACCCCACCACCACCCAGGGCTCATCCCCTCCTACCACCCCACCGCCACCCAAGGCTCATCCCCTCCTACCACCCCACCACCTCCCAGGGCTCATCCTGCCTACCACCACACCGCCACCCAGGGCTCATCCCCTCCTACCACCCCACCATCACCCAGGGCTTGCCCCCTCCTACAACCCCACCCCACCGCCATCCATGGCTCATTCCCTCCTACCACCCCACCGCCACCCAGGGCTCATCTCCTCCTACCACCCCACCGCCACCCAGGACTCATCTCCTCCTACCACCCCACCGCCACCCAGGACTCATCTCCTACCACCCCACCCCACTGCCAGCCAGGGCTCATCCCCTCCTACCACCCCACCCCACCGCCAACCAGGGCTCATCCCCTCCTACCACCCCACCGCCACCCATGGCTCCTCCCCTCCCACCACCCCACCCCACCGCCACCCAGGGCTCATCTCCTACCACCCCACCGCCACCCAGGGCTCATCTCCTCCTACCACCCCACCGCCACCCAAGGCTCATCTTCTCCTACCACCCCACCCCACTGCCACCCAGGGCTCATCCCCTCCTACCACCCCACCCCACCGCCACCCAGGGCTCATCTCCTCCTACCACCCCACCGCCAAACAGGGCTCATCTCCTCCTACCACCCCACCCCCCCGCCACCCAAGGCTCAACCCCTCCTACCACCCCACCGCCCACCCAGGGCTCATCCCCTCCTACCACCCCACCCCGCTGCCACCCAGGGCTCATCTCCTACCACCCCACCCCACCGCCACCCAGGGCTCAACCCCTCCTACCACCCCACCGCCACCCAGGGCTCATCCCCCCCACCACCCCACCGTCACCCAGTGCTCATTCCCTCCTACTACCCCAACCCACCGCCACCCAGGGCTCATCCCCCCTACCACCCCACCGCCACCCAGGGCTCATCTCCTCCTACCACCCCACCCCATCACCACCCGGGGCTCATCGCCTCCTACCATCCCACCCCACCGCCACCCAGGGCTCATCCCCTTCTAGCACCCCACCCCACCATCACCCAGGGCTCATCCCCTCCTACCACCCCACCCCACCGCCACCCAGGGCTCATCCCCGTCTACCACCCCACTCCACCACCACCCAGGGCTCATCCCCCTTACCACTCCACCGCCACCCAGGGCTCATCCCCTCCTACCACCCCACCCCACCGCCACCCAGGGCTCATCCCCCCCTACCACCCCACCGTCACCCAGTGCTCATCCCCTCCTACCACCCCAACCCACCGCCACCTAGGGCTCATCCCCTCCTACCACCCCACCGCCACCCAGGGCTCATCTCCTCCTACCACCCCACCCCATCACCACCCAGGGCTCATCGCCTCCTATCATCCCACCCCACCACCACCCAGGGCTCATCCCCTCCTAGCACCCCACCCCACCGCCACCCAGGGCTCATCTCCTCCTACCACCCCACCCCATCACCACCCAGGGCTCATCGCCTCCTACCATCCCACCCCACCACCACCCAGAGATCATCCCCTCCTAGCACCTCACCCCACCCCACCGCCACCCAGGGCTTATCTCCTCCTACCACCCTACTGCCACCCAGTGCTGCCGCTAGAGAGGTTATGGTACAGCATACCTGACAGACACCCCCCCCATTCCAAATATTACTATTTTAACCACTTCAGTACAGGGCACTTCCCCCCTTCCTGCCCAGGACAATTTTCGCACTTTGAATAACAATTGCGCGGTCATTGCAACACTGTCTGTACCCAAACTACATTTTTAGCGTTTTGTTCCCACAAATAGAACTTTCTTTTGGTGGTATTTCATTACATCTGGGGTTTTTATTTTTTGCTAAACAAACTAAAAAAGGCAGTTTTCTTTGTTTCTGTTATAAAATTTAGTTTTCTCCTTCAGTGATGAGCACTGATGAGGCGGCACTAATAGGCACTGATGAGGAGGCACTGATAGGCAGCACTGGTATGTAGCACTGATGTGCGCCTATAGGCTACACAGATATTCAGCACTGATGGGCACTGATAGGCAGCACTGATGGGCACTGATATGTGGCACTGATGGGCACTGATAGGCGGCACTAATGGACACTAATAGGTGGCACTGATAGGCAGCACTGATGGGCACTGATATGTGGTACTGATAGACGGCACTAATGGGCACTAATAGGTGGCACTGATAGGGAGAACTGATGGGCACTTATAGGCAGCACTGATGGGCACTGAAAGGCGGCACTGACGTGCACTCATGGGCACGGATAGATGGCACTGGAGATGAGAAGCATTCCTGATTGGCATCTGAAGGGCACTGACAGGCATTACTGATGGGGCACTGATTGGCACATTTATGGGCACTGATTGGCACTTTGATGGGCACTGATTGGCGTTACTGATTGGCGTTACTGATGGAGCAGAAGGTCACTTCTCATGGGGGCTGCGCTGATAATCAATGTGCTGATTATCAGCACAGACCCCCCCTCTGACAGGGAGAGCTGCCAATTAGAACCGAGGAAAGCCGTTTACTGGCACTCCCTGGTTCATACTGTGATCAGCTGTGATTGGTCACAGCTGATCACATGGTAAGGAGCCTCCGTCAGAAGCTCCTTAACACGATCAGAGATGCAGTGTCTCAGAGTGACGCACGGAACCACAGATCGCCGCGCTGAGCTCCCCCCACAGGCGCATGCCGGAATGTTATCATGAAGACGTCATATGACGTCCAGTCAGGATAACAGAACCGCTGCCTGGCCATCATTCTGCTATAGGTTGGGCGTGAAGTAGTTATTTTTCCATTTTTAATATTTTTTCCATTTTTCTTTCTTTTTTTATTAATTTCAATTTTAAAACTGATTTTTATTTATTTTTTACATTGTAAATTTTTTTTTACCATTTTTTTGTATTTCTACACTAGTTGTCATGGTGGGCTTGGTCGGGGCCTCTGCTACCTCCCTGGGTAGTCCGATGCCTCTACTGGCTTAGTTGGGAGCTGGTTGGCATACGGTATGTGGGTTGCCCTTTGGACTGCAGCAAAAATGCAAATCTGGCAATATTTGTAGATGATGTGTACAGAGTTTCTTTGATGAAGCAGATATGTTCTGCGAAACACGTCGGAAAAAATACTTTAGATCATGAACATCAAATGCTGCTAATTTTAGGGATTGGGCGGTGAAGGGCCAAAACAAAGCATTCCATCCCCGTTGAAAGACAATTTAAAGACACAAAAAGGGTGCCAAAAAATCTAATTATCACAAAATATAAAAAAAAAAATTTTTTATTTTAAAACAAGTTTAAAAAGAAGGGTAGTAAAATTTACATACGTTTCATACAACAAGGCAGCCACTTTGGCTCTACATGTTTCGCCCCAAAGAGCTTCCTCGGGAGCCTTAAGAGTGCTGCATACAGTTGATACTATAGATAAAGAGAAAAAAACATTTACGAACATTTGCAAAATGTTACATACCAATCTATAAATTGCATAACAATGATCGGTATATTATTTCATAATTTTCAGCAACTTTTCACATAGATCAATAAATAATGAACTAAGGGACAGGCCTACCAGATGCTTAAAAAACAGAACTTGACATGTCAATTATGTACAGAAGTTCTGGTGCATAATGAGGCTTGTGGGATGTATTTCAAATACTGCTAGTTGCTCAACATTTAATTGTTGTTTTAATATGGTTGTATCTTTTAAAGGATAATCTGCATAGTTATTGTGGGCTATTTTAATATGTATATGTATTAAACCTTGTTTTTTTTTAAATTTAATCTAATTGTGTTACCTCAAAGAGGCGCGGGGACAGGGGCTGGGGGCACAGAGGGGGGATTCAGATGTGGCCAGGACACAGAGGGGGGATCGATGTAGCAGGACAGGAGGACAATTACAGAATGACGCACTGTGTCTATGTCTCTCCCTCCAGCAGCTGAAAGATAGTGGGAGGGAGATGAGGAGAAACTGGCTTTCAACTGCTGGAGGGAGAGACATAGACACAGTGCATCATTCTGTAATTGTCTTCCTGCCTCGCTGCACCGATTCTCCTGTTGTTCAGGCCCCCTAAGGGAGGCCCGTGGTACCCCCTATTGTCAGCCCTGCCTCCACCATATTTGTAAGTCTTCTGACAGGGACTTGCTCTTGCAAAATTTTTTCCTTGGTGAGAATGATGCCTACCTGCAATCTCCTGGGTTATGTCACATGTCCCAGGAGTCTGCAAGACCAATCTGACTGCACGGCGCAATCTTGTGCCGAACCCCCAAAGGGAATCTGTAGATCATCAGCATGGACCATCTGTGCACACGTGAAATTGAACACATTTCATTCTCACCTTCAGAAGGAAAAAAAAAAAGATTTTTAATTTTCTAATTTTGAGGTGGGCCACCACAGGGAAAAATATGCAGAAACAGAAGATCCCCATTAAAATTTGTTTGTAAACCCTTACATATAGCCAGTGAGCTGACTTGCCTGAGGTAATACACGGAGATGAAAGAAATCCTCCTATATATGTTGTACCAGTTTATCTGCTGCACTCTCTCCTCTACAGTCACTCAAAGTACATACTTTATACAGCTTGCCTGAGCTTTTTAGAGCGGAGGGGGTCGAAAGCTGAAATGACTGAGCTCTGAGAGATGATTGGAGGGAAGAGACACACCACCCCCCCCCCCCCCCCCTTCACAAAGCACACAAGAACATAGCTGAGCTTGTCAATGACAGGCTGTGTGCTGGAGCTCCCTCCCCTGTCACCTTTTTATCTCTTGGTGTCAGGAATACTTTTTAGAAATGACTCATGCAGATAGCAGAGGAACGTAGTAGCAGATAGAAATGGCACTTAGTGCTCTGGCTTGAGATACATACACATTATAGAGGGATATGCTTTGTTCATATTTCATGTCAGAGGTTTACAATCACTTTGAACTATTACTGCCATCTCTTGACCTTTAAGTGGTCCTCAGTGCTAAAACTGAACTCCAGGTAGATAGGAAAGGCACAAACTAATGCAGATATCTATTCATTAAAGCTGAATGGATTTACACAATATTTGCTGACCCCGGAGTTCAGCATTAATACCACATTAAAACATTTTTTTTTTTTTAATGTGAGCGTAATTACAAATTTGTCTTGGTTTCAGTCTCTTGCAGTCCTTGTACAGCAGAGCTGAGACTGGGGAAGGGAAAAGCAACACAAGGACTCGGTTGTGTTGCATTATTCACATGTGTGGGGGGGGTAGCAAAACCAGGTGGTTGAGCAGCGGTTTTACTACCCCTTGATTGCCTACCTGGAGGGTGACATGCAGCTGCTCATGGCTGTACACATGCCATGGCTGTAGAAAAAATGTGCACGCTGCTTTTGGCAGGTGTTGCCACCACCAACTGCGACAAATGTAGATCTAAGGGGCTGCCCTGTAATTGCAGGTAACTGATGCGCGATAGTGCAGCATTTAAAGGGTTAATTTGGGTGGTGAGAAGGCAGCACATCACCTCTTTTAATGCCTGTCAAACAAAGCAATTTGAGCGTGAATTGCTTTTCAGAGGAGCCACCAGTCCTTGACAAGCCCTAAGAAATATGCTGATAGGAGGAGACAGCAGAGAGACACAGAGATGGGTAAGGAAAGAAGTTGGCTATTACACACCTTGGTATGCAAAGGCAATGGGGAAAAATTGATGATTGCAAAATAAATGACTGTATACAGTCCATAAAGTCTGTGATAAGGCACTTGAAGGCAGCCCAGTAGAGATTAGAAGCAATACTCTGAAGAGGCTGGGGAAAAAAGCACAAAGTGCCACTCTAAGTGCAGTAAATTTGAACAATTCATGCATCTGTTGCCTAAATAAATTGTTCAAATCTACTGCACTTAGACCCTGTACACGCGGTCGGACATTCCGACAACAAAATCCGTCAGATTTTGTCCGACGGATTTTGTCCGAAACTGGTGTTGCATACACACGGTCGGACAAAGCTGTCGGAAAATCCGATCGTTCGTAACGTGATGACGTTATTTCGTTAGGACGGGACTACGTTCAGGCTAGTAGCCAATAGCTTTGGTCTCGTAATTTGATCTGAGCATGCGTGGCACTTTGTTCGATCAGAATTCTCTACAAACGATCGGACAAAGTCCAATCGGATCATGTTGTCGGAAAATTTTATAGCCCAGCTCTAAAACTTTGTCGGTCGGATATTCCGACGGAAACAGTCCGATGGAGCCCACACACGGTCGGATTATTCGACAACATGGTCCGATCGTGTCCAGATGACGTCTGTTCATGACGAAACGCGTCGGGACTTCACTGCAGCCTGATTTTATATCGAAAAGCGCTTAAATCCTCTGTATACATGTGAGTTTAATAAGTTTTTATTAAATTATTTTTACGGAAAAAAACGGAATTACACTATTGTGGTCCCTGCTTCTCTTTATATATGCTCAATTATCCATGCGGACTCATATGGGTGGAGACATGTCATCTTTGTGAACGAGATAGCCATACTTGAAATCCCTCCAGAAAAGTGCAACACCGAAGGAGTTTACATATATCCACAAGCTTATGTGATCCTCCAAATATAAATTTGGGTAGGATCCACTAAGTCTGGTAAGCGTCCATTTCGTTTGGTGGAGGGACCTCACGTGGTGACTGCACGGTCTTTCTATGGAGGAGGTGTAGGATCGTTTACATTTAATCGTGTCATTCACGGAAATTTCAGAGACTTTTTCTACCTGTTCCACATTCTTTTTAGTTTTCACTTTTTCATTTTTTGGACATTTGTTTTTTGCTTTATAATTGCATACAGCAAAGTGTGCATGGTGTGGGTATTAGTTTACATTGATATTGTTTATTGAATATATGCACCTGTTATACTGCCATTAAATATGCCATAATTTTCTAAAAATAAGCGCTACACTTTTTATAATATTTACTACGTCACATCTTTATACCTTGATGTTGTGTTAGCTGCTGTTTGTATATTGTTCACATATTTGAATAGCGCAGTGTTTTGTCTTTCCAAAAAAACACGGTCCGATCGGACATTTTCCGTCGGAATGCCCGACCGTGTGTACAAGGGCTTAGAGTGGCGCTTTGTGCTTTTTACCCTGATGGCGCTTTGTGCTTTTTGCCCTGACACAGAGTTGAGCTTCTTCTTGTTTCACTGTCCATTCAAAGGCTGGGGGAAGGCTAAGACCTGTGGCGGACGCTCCTGTAGGGCACAGGGGACGCTGCCCCCTTAACTCATGCGCCTGGCCCCTAATCTACATGCAGGGCACCGGACGCATGGATTCCAATGTTTTATTGTTTTTTTTTTTCAAAGCACATGATTAGAGCCCAAGGCTTCACGCTAATGTCTTCCTGTTTTTCCTCCGGGCCAATCTAGAAAAGGGTCCTTGGCCGGGAGTCCTAAGACCTAATTGGCTGCGAGTCCAAAGTCCTGATTGCCTGGGAAGAGAAGCGACTTCCGGGGCTCAGGAGGAGATGTGGAGGGGGGCTGCCAAAGCCGCAACCTGGATGGGGTAAGTACGAGACTGGCGAGGGGCCTGGCGGGCGACGGGCGAGCGACAGGGGAGCGGAAATGGAGCAAACATGAGAGCGCCAAGGGGGTGGCTGGTTGGTTGGTTCGCTGGATGGGGGGGGGCTGGCTGCTGGCTTCGGGGGCCACGGCCGCCCTCCCAAGGAAATTGAACACCGGCCACCACTGGCCAAGACCTATTAGCCCTTGTACACACGGTCGGACATTCCGACAAGCAAATCCGTCGGATTTTGTCCGAAACTGTTGCATACACACAGTCGGACAAAGTTGTCGGAAAATCCGATCGTTCAGAACGTGATGACGTTATTTCGTTACGACGGGACTACGTTCAGGCTAGTAGCCAATAGCTTTGGTGTAGGAATTTGATCTGAGCATGCGTAGCACTTTTTGCGATCGGAATTCTCTACACATGATCGGAGTATGTCCGATCGGAGCATTTTGTCAGAAAATTTTACCAACAAGTTGGAAAACTTGGTCCATCGGATTCTCCGACGGAAACAGTCCGATGGAGACCACACACAGTCGGAATATCCGACAAAAACGGTCCGATCGGACACATTCTGTCGGAATCTCCGACCGTGTGTACAAGGGCTAAGTGTTACAGAGAAAAATTCAGCTCTACCAGACTGTGCTGTATAACATTTCAGAACTGGATGGCTAGGTAAAATGGCTCCCATGTATGTATTTTATCTGTGTATTTAGCCGCTCTCCCGGAGTCCAGCTTTAATAGTGAAAACCTCTTAGAGTGCTCTTCAGAAGCCGGGGGGAATGATACGACAGAAAGTCCTAGTAAGGAGAAAACAAGACAAAGAGAGAGTAGACAGTGACTGGCGCCGCGAACATTATGTACACAGTTTTAACAAACATGTTCCCCACTATATTATCAGTGCCTACTCCGCACAATTAGCGATGAAGAGGCATATATTAGTAATTTAATAGTCCCAATATTGGTTCACAGCGAAAAGTCAAATTAACCTCTTCCATATATTTGTGCCGGCGGCGCGGGGAGCAGAGAGAGAGAAAAAGATGGATGCTGTTTGCCGTGCCATTAAAGATTTATGAAAAACATTCCATTTCTTCCGCCTAGCCAAGTCTCGATTGCCACAATTAATATTGGTTATTTACATATTTATCCGTCTCTAATCTTCCCGGAGCTTTATGAGTACTTCAGAAAAATCTGTCCGTATTATAGAATGGCTTTAACTTAATCCAAGCAAACGTTGTGCAGTCGGTGTAATTATTTATTGATACTTAGCATAAACGGGAGGCATTGGAGACCAGGGGTTTTACCGCTCCTTCTTTTAAAGTGATACTATCCCCCCCCCCCCCATTCACACTTTTACAAACACGCAATTTATAAAAGTATATATTGTGATAATGTTAGCCAATGTAATTATATATACTTAGCCGCTTCTGCTTTGTATACATTTATATAAGCCTCACCAGTACCGCATGGGAGGGTCCAACTTCTAGAACCACGCGATCAATCCCAATCTCCGCAAACACATGTAGCGCTGGCTCCTGACTAGTAGGCGCTATGATTTTTTTCAAAGTTAATTTTCCTGAAACCACAAGTGGGTTTTGGGGTTAATTTTCAAAATTTCTGGTTTCATTACCAGTCCAGCTGGGTTGCACTGGGTTCTCCTTGACCGCAGGTGTCATTTTCACCACCGGCAAGTGTGAGAATGCCGTTTAGCTGGGTGTGTTGAATGCCACTGTTCTCTCGGAACCAGCCCAGTGGGAGTGTTCTCCTGCTGTGCATTCTGGGAGGTGGTATTTAAGGTACCGACATCATGTGCTTCAGGGTTCCAGAGATTATCTTCTGTCTGTTCAGTTCTGGGGGTCCTCCTGTCCCAGCCCCCTGGCCTGGGGTGCGGAACCATGCATTTAGAGTCTCGGGGCTGGCTGACTCGTGGCAACGCAACTGCAGGGACAGGCCTGAGTGGATTTCAGGGCCGATTGATCCGAGGGTGGTCTGGTGCCGTCTCATCTGAAGGGAGAGCAACCCCAGCAACTGAAGAACCCCAAGGGAGGACTCTTCAGGAGAAGGCCGTGCACAAGACTGGCTTCTCTGAAGGAGCCTGGAGGCTTAGTTGAAGGACGCAACCTCAACACTCATACGGTATCGCCGGATCGGCTGAGAGCTACTGATACCGTATGATAGCTCGTTAAATTTATCTACGTCCCTCAGTGTACACTCAAGTCTGTGGCAGAGACTTTGTCAAACATCCCACACTCAAGTCTGTGGCAGAGACTTTACCGAACACCCTACCGGCTGCTAGGCCTAGTGAGAAGAGGTCCATCTGGGGGTTGTAAAATCCAGTTGTGAAACGGTTGCTATTCTCTGGATTTTCCTATAAGAGACTTTCCATTTTTGCAGTCTAAAGTACCTGAACTTACTCCTAACCTTTTACCCTCCATTGAAAGACTCTGTTTCTGTTTCAAATAAATAACCCAAAAGAAGATTCAGTGTCAGTTTCCACATTTCTTTGGGCCATCTAATCCCTAGACGGTGAAGCCGACCAGTAGGTAACGGTAAGCCCAATAAAACCAGCAGCTCCTTCGGGGGTCGGTGCTACACACCCAATTTTGAAAAGTATACATTGCAATAATTTTCCCCAACATTTTCATAGATACCTAAATGCTTATGTTATGTAGACATTGATATAAGCCTTGCCACTGTACCTGATGAAAAGGAGTACTGCATGGGAGGATTCAACTTCTATAACAGCATAATCAATCCCAATGTTGTTTTCCAACGCACACTCATGAACACACAAATTTCCAAAACAGTTAACATTGCAATAATTTTAGCCATTTTCATTAGTAATACTAAAATACCTAACTGCTTCTGTTTTGTAGACATTGATACAAGCCTTGCCACTGTACCTGATGAAAAGGAGTACTGCATGGGAGGGTCCAATGTCTATAACTGCATAATCAATCCCAATGTTGTTTTCCAACGCAAACTCAAACGATTTCCAAAAGTTAATTGCAATAATTTTAGCCATCTTCACTAGTAATGCCTAAATACCTACCGTAACTGCTTCTGTTTTGTAGACATTGTTTACACTGTACCTGATGAAAAGGAGTACTGCATGGGAGGGTCCAACTTCTATAACTGCATAATCAATCCCAATGTTGTTTTCCAACGCACACTCAAACGATTTCCAAAAGTTAATTGCAATAATTTTAGCCATCTTCATTAGTAATACCTAAATACCTAACTGCTTCTGTTTTCTAGACATTGTTTACACTGTACCTGATGAAAAGGAGTACTGCATGGGAGGGTCTAACTTCTATAACTGCATAATCAATCCCAATGTTGTTTTCCAACGCACACTCAAACGATTTCCAAAAGTTAATTGCAATAATTTTAGCCATCTTCAGTAGTAATACCTAAATACCTAACTGCTTCTGTTTTGTAGACATTGATACAAGCCTTGCCACTGTACCTGATGAAAAGGAGTACTGCATGGGAGGGTCCAACTTCTGTAACTGCATAATCAATCCCAATGTTGTTTTCCAACGTGCACTCAAACAATTTCCAAAAGTTAATTGCAATAATTTTAGCCATCTTCATTAGTAATACCTAAATACCTAACTGCTTCTGTTTTGTAGACATTGTTTACATTGTACCTGATGAAAAGGAGTACTGCATGGGAGGGTCCAACTTATATAACTGCATAATCAATCCCAATGTTGTTTTCCAACGCGCACTCAAACAATTTCCAAAAGTTAATTACAATAATTTTAGCCATCTTCATTAGTAAAACCTAAATACCTAACTGCTTCTGTTTTGTAGACATTGTTTACACTGTACCTGATGAAAAGGAGTACTGCATGGGAGGGTCCAACTTATATAACTGCATAATCAATCCCAATGTTGTTTTCCAATGCGCACTCAAACAATTTCCAAAAGTTAATTGCAATAATTTTAGCCATCTTCATTAGTAATACCTAAATACCTAACTACTTCTGTTTTGTAGACATTGATACAAGCCTTGCCACTGTACCTGATGAAAAGGAGTACTGCATGGGAGGGTCCAACTTCTGTAACTGCATAATCAATCCCAATGTTGTTTTGCAACGTGCACTCAAACAATTTCCAAAAGTTAATTGCAATCATTTTAGCCATCTTTATTATTAATACCTAAATACCTAACCTCTTCTGTTTTGTAGACATTGTTGCCACTGTACCTAATGGAAAGGAGTACCGCATGGGAGGGTCCAACTTCTATACTCACATTATCATTCCCAGCGTTGTTTCCCCACACGTGCTCACAAACACACAGTTTATTAAACGTATACATTGCAATCATTTCAGCCAACATTATTATAGATACCTAACTGCTTCTGTTTTGAAGACAATGGGGGTTATTTACAAAAGGTAAACCCACTTTGCACTACAAGTGCATGGTGTAAATGTAAAGTAGCGAGTGTACATGTTGAGAACAATGGGAACCCACCATATCCTGATCCTCCTTAGAAGAGTCATGAATATTGGTGATGTTCATGGATTGTTACCATGCACATTTTATGATGTTTTTCATTAAGTATCAGGATATCCTGTTTTTTTATAGTTTTCTTTATCAATAAAGACTCCATTGTGTGTGTGAATCTATTGTGTATGTATGCTGTGTAAGTCGTTACTGAGATAGTCCTTTAAAAATCCCCCCTCCCTTCTATGGGTGACCGGGTGAGAACCGGTTTCTCAGTCTTTTTCAGATTCTTCCAAGCTGGAATCTTACAGTCTGGGCTGAATCCCATTCAGTCAATGTATTCCTGAGCACTTATTCAAACATCGAAATGCTGTCTATTAAGTTTTTTTTTTTTTTTTCCTGTTTAAATTATCTTTTCTTGTGCAAATGTTCATTTCAGAGCATGGGGCTCGAAGGTAAGATGAGGATGCGGCTGATGGTGCGATGTGAACTGAATGTCTTTCCAGATATCATCTTGTACCGGATACCCTTTTGTTCTGCCGCGTAGAGATTGCCACTCCATCTTGCTTGACGGTGACAAAACAAATCTTTTCTGTCACACTTAGCCACTTATATTGGAGTCAAAGACCCCGAGCAAGTTCAGCACATTTTTTTTTTTCTTCCCAGTGTTCTCTTTGGAAGTGTCCACATTGAAGAGCAATGCCAGATCAATCAAGGGAAAAGAGCTGACCGCACAAATCATTACACATTCAACTGTCATTTCTGATTGGCTACATACATCATAAATTGGATATGAAGAGTTCGTTTTAGTCTTTTTATAACAATAATGAGCATTAATTGTTACAACTCCTAAAATAAAAATAAATAATAATAAAAAATAATAAAAAAGTGTGAGTGTTACTGGTTGTGCCCATTGTTAAAGCAGAACTGCTCCCGCCACACCGCAAGGTTTAAGGAAAAATCTGGCCTTTTCTTCAGTCTTGCACAAATACAAAGGCTCCTCTACTTTCCTGAAATGGCTTACTCTGATTTCACTGCACACTGTGAGCTGCTCACAATGTGCACTAGAAGCTACAACAAGTCAGATAGAGCCCCCCTCATTTCCCGGCTGTAGAACACCGAGCACTATCTAGCCTCTTTCCTCCCCAGTACTACTATACTTGGCCTGCCCATTGGATTACAGTTCCTTTATTTATGGAGGCTCCGTATCATATGTAGGCATCCTCTAGGGTGATTTCCATGCAAATGCAGCCTGCCTAGGTACGCCATTCTTATTCACATTTCTCTCCCCCACCCATTCTGCTATTAACCTCAAAAATAATTTTTGAGGTCAGGTACTGATTTTGGATAAGAAGAACTGGCTCACCATTGATTTTCCAATTTATCCCAAAGATGTTCAGTAGGGTTGAGGTCTGGGCCCTAAGCAGGCCACTTCAACTCCCCCACATGCAAAACTCATCAACCATATCTTTATGGATGGCGATCAGTAGGGTTGAGGTCAAATCTGGGAAGGCCACTTAAAGTGGTTGTAAACCTTTACAACACACTTTGACCTAAAGGTAAGCCTAGATTAAGGCTTACCTGTAGGTCCAAGAAATATCTCCTAAACCTATACGGTTTAGGAGATATTTGCCCGAAGACAGCCACCGCTGTCTACGGCACAGGCGCACTGAGCGCGGCACCGTCAACGACGGAGATGCCGCGCGTGTCGGCTCCCGTGCGCATGCGCGGGAGTGACGTCATCGCGGCTTCGCCGAAGGACAGCGGCGAAGCTGCGAGACCCCACCGAGAAGATAGATGCGCCAGTATACAGGGGACAGCGGTGACTTCGCTGGCTCCTGTGTCAGGTAAGTGACACATAATGGGCTACTATGCGATGCATAGTAGTCCATTATGCTTTGCCTTTGCAGGGAATGAAAGAGGAAGCAAACTCATCAGGGTTTACTTCCTCTTTAAGTTCCTCCACTTCAAGATCATCAAACCATGTCTTTGTGGATGGTGTTCAATAGGGTTGAGGTCAGGGCTCTGTGCAAGACACTCTAGTTCCTCCACTTCAAACTCACCAGTGCCACATCAAACATGTTTCCCAGGCTCAATGCTCCCATCTGTGGACAGGCAAGGCAAGTGCGGAGGGTAGAGGGGAGTAAGGCCAGTGTTCCTCCACATCAAACTCATGAAATGTCTTGATGGATGGTGATCAGTAGGGTTGAGGTCGGGTCTGTCTGTACAGACCACAAACGTTCCTTCACATCAAACTCATCAAACCATATCTTTATAAATGGTGATCAGTAGGGTTGAGGTCATGTCTCTGTGCAGGCCTCTTATGTTCCTCAACACCACACAAGTTTCCCAGGCTCTTTGCTCCAATCTGTGGACTCAGGGCATGGTGGGTACAGACAGGTATAGAGGAGGTAGACCAGGGGACATCCGGTCTCCAATCTCCCCAACCTAGTTAGAACTTTTCACCTTCAGCTGTCATCCAATTTGTGCTTCAATAAAGGGCAGATTAGACATCAGGGGGTTGAAAATTTGAACTACCACCATTTTTTTCTCCAGGATCTCTGCTTTCAGAAAAATATACTGTATCCTATTTTGGAGTTTTAACTAATCTTCAGGCCTATGGTGATTGTTTAAACATATGTGTGAAAAACAGTTCTGACAGTGAAAGGATTAAGCAGCAGAATGGTCTTAAAGGTCCTAACAGTATGTCAGACTTGGGGCAAGATTGCGTTCCCGGGGAAACAAGAGAGGAATTAAAAGCTGAACCAAACAGGCACTGAGTCCTATTCAATATTTTTATCCTGACATTCTTCCAGCTTCACTTCCATTCAAATACTGTGCCTGACCTTCTTCTTTAAATTTCTAAAGTTTAAAAAAATAATAGAGGACCTTCTCAGTAGGAAAGTGTTAGGAAAGTGTTAGAACCTGCTAACCACTGTACAATGCTACATTCTATTTAAATAAACTTGAACTTTCCTGTAATTGTCCATCAAAATGCAAAGTGATCTCACACAGCTCCTGGTCGCCCCGGGTCAGAAGACTGTGAATGGTTTCTTAATTTGATTCAAAGAAATGAAAAATGTCCCCCTTCTGATAGGTGCGTGCCAAATCAGCCCACTGCCAGTAGACCGACTGCGCAGGAGATTGGCACCACTCTCAAGCATCATCAAAGCGCCACGCTCGCTCAACTTTGGACAAAAAAAAGTAGTATCAATGGAATGAAAAACATAAAGCTAACTAGTAAATGAATTGGGAGGGTAACCTTGCAAAAAACATTTACTATTTACTTTTAGGGTTTGTTTAGTGCTTGGCATAAGAACCGCCTGGTTGCTAAGGACGTGTACTTTTTGTTTTCTTAAATTCCTGCAGAAAAGTTTAGATAATATTGATTGCTGATGAAAGTATGAAAAGATTCACCAGACAAGAGATAAATGTCATAATTCTCTCTGATTGCTACTTTTAAGTTTATTGGTGGAAATAATCTGTGGTTTTCAAGCTCTACTCCCTCCGGTTAAATGCACAGAATCCATAGGCACAGCTTCTTAAGTTCTGCCCCACCTGTGAGATAGGCTGAGATTGCATTTCTCTGTAAGATAAATACCTTAAGTTCTGTTTATGCATTGAGATACCTCCTTAGACCCTGTCTGTCCTGACAGTGTTGTGACCTGATGACTTGGCACCATCTACAGCAGACTTTCTCAACCTTTTCAACATGGAGGAACCCTTGAAATAACCTTTTGGTCTCAGGAAACCCCTGTTAAAAATGGCGATATCTACAACTCACGATACATTGGTGGAATGGCCAGTGTAAGCCCTTGTACACACGGTCGGACATTCCGACAACAAAATCCGTCGGATTTTGTCTGACGGATTTTGTCCGAAACTTGTGTTGCATACACACGGCCGGACAAAGTTGTCGGAAAATCCGATTGTGCGTAACGTGATGACGTTATTTTGTTACGACTGGACTACGTTCAGGCTAGTAGCCAATAGCTTTGGTCTAGGAATTTGATCTGAGCATGCGTGGCACTTTGTCCGATCGGAATTCTCTACACACAATCGGACAAAGTCAGTTCGGATCATGTTGTCAGAAAGTATTATAGCCCAGCTCTAAAACTTTGTCTGTCGAATATTCCGACGGAAACAGTCCGATGAAGCCCACACACAGTCAGATTATCCGACAACACGGTCCGATCGGACATTTTCCGTCGGAATGTCCGACCGTGTGTACAAGGGCTAAGAGTGCTCCTTACATCTGTGTTCTTGGGGAAGAATATCCCCCCTACAGATAGCTAAAAAGATCATTTGTGTCACTGGGAACTTATCTGAGAGGCAAAAATTGGTCATTGCTCAAGGAACCCCTAGCAACCACTGGAGGAACTCTTGGATTCCACTCTGGTTGAGAAACCCTGATCTACAGGCAGCTTAAAGTTATATTAAAGGCTTAGTTTTTTTTTTTTTGTGTTTTTTTTTTGGGGGGGGGGGGGGGGTTTGATAACAAATATGGTATACGTGCGCAGAGCTGGGTCTCAGCCAAAGAGAAGGCAAGGACCCGGTAGAGCAGCCGCTCTTGTGCACATCGTTGGATGGGGATCAGGCCCAGGTAAGTATTAGGGGGGCTGCTGCACACAGAAGGTTTTTTTTTTTACCTTCACGTATAGAACGCATGAAGTTAAAGTGGCTTTACAAAAAAAAAAAGAAGACTTATGTATTCATCTATTATCTAAAGTAATGACTAAGTTATTTGATCATAAACAGGCCCATAAACAGGCCTATAAACAGGCCTATAAACAGGCCCATAAACAGGCCCATAGCAAAAATGTAAAAATTGCTCTGGTCCATAGGCGGTATACAGGTGTGAGAGCAGAATTGGTTAAACCCCCCCCCATTCCTGGCTGGCAAATCTGCTCAGTAATACACTTTGACAATCTGGATTTTCTCACATCATGTACATCAAACTCCTTCTGCCATATGTCGGAGGCCTATCCAAGAAAAGTTTATAATCTTCAAAAAAAAAAAAATACTCAGCAGGAAAAAAATTTCCTCTCTGCAGCCTCTCTCTCTCTCTCTCTCTCTCTCTCTGTGACTGGCTCGGTACTTATTTTCACCTCCTAAAGAACCGGCGAATATTGTCTTGCCTGGTGTGGATTTCTCAGATCAGCCCCGCGCCGTGATTGCCGTAGCGAACACCTGTTATTAGCGGACGAGCCGCGCTGTCTGTTCCACCAGAAGAGCGGGAAGTAATATTAGCTGTGACCTCCCCAGAAATAACACCTGTGCTGGACAGACGGGAGGGGGGGGGAATATAGAGAACGCTGTACAATCGCTCAGACTGAAATTCTTCAGTGGTATAAAGAAAGGAGGTATTATTTCTGCCCCTCGTCAGAGAATACACAGATGCTTTGAAAGAGAGCATTTTATATTAAGCTTTTTGAAGCTAAGGACAGCAGGGGGAAAAAATAAATAAAAAAATAAAATATAATAGCTTGCATTGTGCCAATGTGATTAAAATCAACGGGCCTCACTTTAATGCCAACTCAACCAGCTGCATATATACTCATCTCTTCCATTTTCTCCCCTGTTGAAGAGAGAAACCACTGAGTATACTCTCAGGAGTTATTTGGACGTTGCCCTGTCCCCATGGGGCAGTGCTGGATTAATTATGAATAATATAAATATTATATGCTATATTAAATCACAGTTTGATACAATGTATAACAATATATACATTTAATATAAATATTAAATATTATATAAAAATCTCAGTTTGATATACTGTATAACAATGTATACAGTGCCTTGCAATAGTATTCACCCCCTTGGCATTTTTCGTGTTTTGTTGCCTCACAAGCTTCAGTTAACATGGATTGTTTGAGGATTTGCATCATTTAACTTACAGAACATGCCCACAACTTTGAAGATGTCTTTTTTTTTTTTTTTTATTGTGAAGCAAACAACAAACAGGACAAAATAACAGAAAAAGTCAATGTGCATAACTATTCACCCCCCTAAAGTCAATATTCTGTAGAGCCATCTTTTGCGGCTATCACAGCTTCGAGTCGCTTTGGATAAGTCTCTATGAGTCTTGCCACATTTTACCACTGGGATGTTTGCCCATTCCTCATTGCAAAACTGCCCCAGGTCCTTCGGGTTGGATGGTTTATGCTTGTGAACAGCAATCTTTAAGTCTGACCACAGATTTTATATTGGACTGAGGTCTGGGCTTTGACTAGGCCATTCCAACACATTTACATGTTTCCCCTTAAACCACTCAAGTGTTGCTTTAGCAGTGTGTTTGGGGTCATTGTCCTGCTGGAAGGTGAACCTCCGGCCTAGCCTCAAATCACACACAGAGTGTTACAGGTTTTTCTCAAGAATATCCCTGTATTTAGCACCATCCATCTTTCTCTCAACTCTGACCAGTTTCCCAGTCCCGACTACTGAAAAACATCCCCACAGCATGATGGTGTTCTTTGGGTGATGTGATGTGTTGGGTTTGCGCCAGACATAGCATTTTCTTTGGGCAAAAAGTAAAATTTTAGTCTCATCAGACCAGAGCACCTTCCTCCATACATTTTGGGAGTCTCTCACATTCCATTTTGCAAACTCAAAACGTGCCATTTTGTTTTTTTCTGAAAGTTATGGCTTTCTTCTGGCCACTCTGCCATTAAGCCCAACACTATGGAGCGTATGGCTTATTGTCGTCCTATGTACAGATACTCCAGTTTCTGCTGTGGAACTCTGCAGCTCCTCCAGGGTTACCTTAGGTCTCTGTGCTGCCTCTCTGATTAATGCCCTCCTTGCCCGGTCCGTGAGTTTTGGTGTACGGCCGTCTTTCCGCAGGTTTGCTGTTGGGCCATGTACTTTCCATGTGGTTATGATAGATTTGATGGTGCTCCTAGGGATCATCAAAGATTTGGATGATTTTTTTTATAACCTAACCCTGACTTTTACTTCTCAACAACATTGTCCCTTACTTGTTTGGAGAGTTCCTTGGTCTTCATGGCAGTGTTTGGTTAGTGGTGCCTCTTGCTTAGGTGTTGCAGCCTCTGGGGCCTTTCAAAAAGATGTGTATATGTAATGACAGATCATGTGACACTTAGATTGCACACAGGTGGACATCGTTTCATGAATTATGTGACTTCTGAAGGTAATTGGTTGCACCATAGATTTTTATGGGCTTCATAACAAAGGGTGTGAATAAATATACACATGGCAGTTATCAGTTTTTTATTTCTGAAAAATAAGTTTTAAGTATATATTTTTCTAATTTTACTTCACCAACTTAGACTGTTGTGTTCTGATCCATCACATATAGTTCAGATTAAAAAAAATGTAACAAAATAGGTAAAAAGCTCTTTAAATCAAAGTTTTATACGTTGTATATATATTATTATAAATATTATATATTATATTATATAATATTATATAAAAATCACTGTGTCTACAGTCCTCAACGTTGGCTGTTTCCTTGTACTTCTTCAAAAGAACTTGAACAGCACATCTTGAAAACCCCGGTCTGCTTTGGAATCTTTGCCTGGGAGAGACCTTGCTGATGCAGTACAATTACCTTGTGTTTTGTTGCTGTGCTCAGTCTTTTCATGGTGTATGGCCCGTGACATGAAACTGTCTTCTACAACCTTACTTTAGCAGCAGAGTATGGCTGTTCCTCACCCAGTTTTAAGCCTTCTACTCAGTGGTTTTATATATATATATATATATATATTTCACCAGCCACTTTATTACGTGCACCTTCCAAGTACTGGGTTGGACCCCCTTTTGCCTTCAGAACTGCCTTCATTCTTGGTGGCATAGATTCAACAAGGTTTTGGAAACATTCCTCAGTGATTTTGGTCCATAGTGACACGCAGTAATCACGCATTTTCTGCAAATTTGTTCCACCACATCCCAAAGGTGTTATCTGTTGGATGAGATCTGGTGAGTGTGGAGGCCATTGGAGTACAGTGACCTCATTGTCCAGTGGTGAGATCTGGTGAGTGTGGAGTCCATTGGAGGACAGGGACCTCATTGTCCAGTGGTGAGATGATTGGAGCTTTGTGACATGGTGCATTATCCTCCCAGAAGGAGACATCAGAAGATGGGGACACTGTAGTCATAAAGGGATGGACATGGTCAGCAACAATACTCAGGTAGACCGTGTCATTTAAATGATGTTCAGTTGGTACTAAGGGGCCCAAGGTGTGCCAAGAAAATATCCCCCAAATCATTACACCACCACCACCAGCCTGAACCGTTGATACAAGGCAGGATGGATCCATGCTTTCATGTTATTTATGCCAAATTCTGACCACCATCTAAATGTCGCAGCTGAAATCGAGACTCATCAGACCAGGCAACGTTTTTCCAATCTTCTATAGTCCAATTTTGGTGATCCTGTGCGAATTGTAGCCTCAGTTTCCTGTTCTTAGCTGACAGGAGTAGCACCCGGTGTGGTCTTCTGCTGCTGTAGCCCATCTGCTTCAAGGTTGGATGTGTTGTGCATTCAGAGATGGTATTCTGCATACCTTGGATGTAACGAGTCGTTATTTGAGTTACTGTTGCCTTTCTATCATCTGGAACCAGTCTGCCCATTCTCCTCCGACCTCTGACATCCACAAGGTATTTTCCTCCACAGAACCTCCGCTCACTGGATATTTTCCCTTTTTCCTCACCATTCTCTATAAACCCAAGAGATGGTTGTGTGTGAAAATCCCCAGTAGATCAGCAGTTTTTAAAATACTCAGACCAGCCCGTCTGGCCCCAACAACCGTTTCAAGTTCAAAGTCGCTTAAATCCCCGTTCTTCACCATTCTGATGCTCGGTTTGAACTTGCCTAAGGGGGTGGTGGTACAAAAGGTAATAGATGCGGGGAATGATTTGATGGGGTGGGGTGGGGGGGTGGCTCGGGGAACGTTGTTAGGTGGGAGTGGGATAGGCTTCCCTGGATAAGTGAGTTTTGAGGGATCTCCTGAAGGTGGACAGATTGGGGGCTGATCGGATATACCGGGGCAGGGAGTTCCAAAGTCTAGATGCCTAAATGCATTGAGTTGCTGCCATGCGATTGGCTGATTAGGAATTGGTGTTATCAAGCCATTGAACAGGTGTACCGAAGAAAGCATCCGTTGAGTGTATATACTGTATATGTATATTTTATATATTGTAGACACATTTTTTTTTATATATTTTCACGATGAGAAAAAAAAGTAATTGTTTTAGTGATGCTGGTAATAAATATGGGAACACGCGCACAAACTCGATATATTTCCTTTACTACACCCTGCTCATTCTAAATACTGTTATATTTTGCTCCCGAATCCCCAATGGCGCCGCTCCGCTGGGATGAGATCCCGCCGGCGGCTTGTCGAGAACATTCGGAAAGGATCTTTTCGCACTGCTTTAACGTTTTCTGTCAAGTCTGAATAAAGAGTAAGAGAGACCTGTGCAGCTCCTTCAAGGCATTTTTGGTAAATACAATTATACTTTACTTATTGATTCGATCCGCCATATACTGGGAAGATTTTTCACTTTTCACTTTCTTTTACTTCTGGGGAGAGGAAAAAAAAATAAAAAAAAATCACGCTATCGATTTTGCTGAGCCTTTTACTGGTCTTTGAGGCTGGATGTAGTGGAATTATCTGATGGTTCTGACTGCGGTTCGGCGGCGCGGAAAACATGGCAGCTGCGATGCTAAGCGGGGGAGGAGGGGGGGGGAGGTGCGAGGATTTATGTGAGGACTCTCGTTCTGTCCCAACCGGGGAGGCTTGTGTTAAAGGGAAAGTGTATGTTCATTGAGGAAATATATTTAAAAAAAAAACATTAATAAATACAGAAGCAAACATTTATTATATTGCACTTTACCAATTCTGAGATGTGGCTGCATTCGTTTTTTGTTTTAGTCTTTCTTTCTTTTATTTTCACCTGTCAAGTAGAAATGTCCCTCTGTTTTAACCCCTTATTAACCCTTAACCACTTCAGGATTTACCCCTTTCCTGACCAGAGCATTTTTTTTTTGCGATTCGGCACTGCGTCGCTTTAACTGACGATTGCGCGGTCGCGCGACATGGCTCCCAAACAAAATTGACGTCCTTTTTTCCCCACGAATAGAGCTTTCGTTTGGTGGTATTTGATCACCCCTGCAGGTTTTTATTTTATGTGCTATAAACAAAAAAAGAGCGACAATTTTGAAAAAAAAAACGCTTTATTTTTTACTTTTTGCTATAATAAATATCCCCCAAAAATATATAAAAAAAATTATTTTTTCCCTCAGTTTAGGCTGATACGTATTCTTCTACATATTTTTGATTAAAAAAAATTGCAATAAGCATTTATTGATTGGTTTGCGCAAAAGTTATAACTATAGGGGATAGTTTTAAGGCATTTTTATAAATTGTTTTTTTTTTTTACTATTAATGCCGGCGATCAGTGATTTTTGCCCCCTAGACGGCCGGGCACCCGCGATTGCCCGTGAACACAGCAGGACCGTGGATCTGTGTGTGTAAACACACAGATCCACGTCTTTTCAAGTGAGAGGAGAGCGATGGTGTGTTGCCGGCACAGAGGAACACCAATCGGTCTCCTCCCCTTGTGAGTCCCCGCCCCCCTACAGTTAGAATCACTCCCTAGGAAACATAATTAACCCCTCAATCCCCCCTAGTGTTAAAGTTTTTTTAGGCCAGTACTATTACGCAAAAGAAGGGGGTTGTGCCACATGCAATATTAGAAGAAAGAAAGAAAAAGGCTCTCAGATCTTCACCCCAGGGGTCCCCGGTGGCGTGGTTAACAATTTACAGCTGTCCTCAATGCTGGGAGGCCTGCCGTAGACCCAAAACATCAAATTATTAACCACCTGTGCATGTTCACGCCACCGGGGACCCCTGGGGTGAAGATCTAAGAGACGCCTGTACTCCTGTACATGTTTTTTAAAGTTCTTACTATTGACGTGTTCAACATACACCTCTTGAACATATGTAAGTTCCGTTTGACATTGTATAATATTAAAAACTGTAGTATGACTGTACATTTACTCTATCATTTCATTTTAGAATTATGGTTTCTCCATGCTCTTACCCTTGAAGAAGGAGGAAAGTATAGACTGCGAAACGCGTCGGGTGCGAGAAACCTAATAAACGCATTGTATATTTTTATGTACAGTGGTGTAATAGCTTCAGTAGGTGTTCTAAAATGTCATGCTTTTACGCGTGTGTCATTTTCTTGTTACTTTTCTAAATAAATATATTATAATTACATACATATGTTATCTAGCAAAGGGAAGACACACTAGGGAGAGATACAGGTGCTGCTCACCCCGGTATGGGCAGAAAAAATGGAAATGGTCCCCAGGGGGGGGGGGGTTTTAGGTTTTAGGCAGCTATATATAAAGATGATGAGAAAAATAACCATTGAGTAAAGAATAAAAATTCTTTATTGGAAGATGAGGTGGGTTGATGTAATAACCCACCTCATCTTCCAATAAAGAATTTTTATTCTTTACTCAATGGTTATTTTTATTTTCATCTATATATAGCTGCCTAAAACACCCCCCGGGGGATTTTTTCTGCACATGTTATCTAAACCTTTTTGATTAAATTTTTGACTTAAAAGTCCACCACCTAGGGGATTTTTCTTTCTTTCTTTTACCCCCTAGTGGTTAACCTTTTCCCTGACAGATACATTTACACAGTAATCAGTGCAAATTTTAATAGCACTGATCGCTGTATAAATGTGGATGGTGTCAAATATGTGTCAAAAGTGTCCGATATGTCCGTCGCAACGTCACAGTCAAGGAAAAAAATTGCAGATCGCCGCCATTACTAGTAAAATAAATAAAAAAAAATGCCATAAATCTATCCCGTATTTTGTAGACGCTACAACTTTTGCGCAAGCCAATCAATGTATGCTTATTGCAATTTTTTTTCCCCAAAAATATGTAGAAGAATACATATTGGCCTAAACTGAGGAAAACATTTTTTTTTTAAATTGGGATATTTATTATAGCAAAAAGTTAAAAATATTGTGTTTTTCTAAATTGTCGCTCTTTTGTTTATAGAGCAAAAAATAAAAACCGCAGAGGTGATCAAATACCATCAAAAGAAAGCTTTATTTGTGGGGGAAAAAAAAATCAAAAAAAATTTAATTTGGGTACAGTGTTGCATAACCGCGCAATTGTCATTCAAATGTGACAGCGCTGAAAACTAAAAATTGGTCTGGGCAGGAAGAGGGTGAAAATTCCCTGTATTGAAGTGGTTAATTATTATTTTCCTGCTGATTATTTTTTATTTATTTTTTGTTCACTTCACTAGAGCACCTAAACCCCCCTCCTACCCAGACCAATTTTCAGCTTTCAGCGCTGTCATTCTTTGAATGACAATTGCGCAGTCATGCAACACTGTACCCAAATTACATTTTTAGGATTTTTTTCCCCAAAAATAGAGCTTTCTTTTGATGGTATTTGATCACCTCTGGGCTTTTTATTTTTTGTTAAAAAATGTAAAAAGGCTGAATTTTTTTTTTAAATACAAAACTGTTTTATATTTTGTTAATAAATTTTGCAAACAGGTAATTTTTCTCCTTCATTGATGTACGCTGATGAGGCTACACTGATGGGCACAGATAGGCTGGTGCAAAATGTAAAATAAAAATAAAAAATTGTATTTATTTTATAAATCATTTTTCAATGCTTTGTACCATTACTGACAGCGGAAGTGTAAACAAAACAGTTGCAGTAGGTATCAGTAATTGGTATCGGTACTCATACTTGGAAAAAACATGGTATTGGTGCATCCCTAACAATAATAATATAAAAAAATAAATAAAAAAATACAGACAAAGTCACTCTCTCCCTTGCAAGGCACCAGGTCCCTGTGTTGAGGTAAAAGACACACCAAACTGCATCTCTTATCAGGTCCATCCTTCTGTCTTATTGTGGTAGCCTAATTGCCAGGGCCACCAGGTCCACCTTTATGTCTTATTGAGGTAGCTTGATTGTCAGGGCCACCAGGTCCTTCCTTCTGTCTTATTGTGGTAGCTTAATTGCCAGGTCCACCAGGTTGACCTTTCTGTCTTATTGTGGTAGCTTGATTGGCAGGTCCACCAAGTCAACCCTTCTGTCTTTTTGTACCCAGTAGAGATGTTTTGTGTTAAAAATAGCATGGTGACCCCCAAAGATCCCACCAAAAATATATAAACCACAATTTTTTTTTATAAAACGCTCAGCCCCACAAACTAGAGACCCTATGGAACCCGTTGTAGGAAGTAGTGATGCAGCTATACAAACCATGAGTGGAGCCTGATGTATATAGTGAATAGCAAAAGGAAAAGGGAACAGCGCAATAACTCCTTAACCCTATAGAAAGCAATCAATAATCAACTAAGTTATTGACAGCCATAATAATAAAGCATAATAAAAAAGTGTTATTAACAAAGCACTTTGTTATTATGGCTGTCAATATGTTATTACGTTCTATAGGGTCAAGGAGTAAGTGCAATGTTCCCTTTTACTTTGATATACACCAAAAATATATACTAGACCCATAAGGTGTTTTTTCAATTTTTTAGAAATAAAAACAAACTGGCAGGAAAATTTCTACATTGTACAGGCACGCCTCTTCCCAGGCAGGTTTAAGGTACCCCCCAGGCATGGTTTTCAAAAGAATTATATTTTAATATTTCCCTTTAAGCATTAGTTGAAGGAGCTTCTCCCTGCCAAATTGTATTTTAACATTTTTTTTTTTGCATTAGTGCATGCCCCTCAAGGCAGTATCCAGATCCTTATGCCCATTCATGGACAATCCCTTGCGTATTAGCCTTGAAAACGGTCATAATTGATTTGAAATATTCCACTTCCAATGCCTCCATTGGGGTTTGGAACCAAACCCAGGTACGTAATAACCAACCGTCTTCCTCAGTCAGAGGTCCAGATAAAGGGTGGTCCCCGAAAATGGGTTAAGCTTTCATTTGAGTTCACCCCATGGTTTGGCTGATTTTATAACATTGTGGATTTCATAAGCCATTAATTACTGCATTCTTGGGAGTACTTTTTACATACCGTATTTGCCGGTGTATAAGACGACCCGGCATATAAGATGACCCCCTAACTGTACAGGTTTTAAAAATGTTTTGCCCGTACTCACCGTTTAAGACGACCCCCCATTCTGAGGCTTCCGACGCTTCACATCCCTCTTCTTCGTTCTTGCTGGAGCCATTTCCTTCTTCCTTCTTATGGTGCTGGAGCCAATCACGACGAGCAATGTATTCTTTTAATGAATACAAAACCTGCTGGGATTGGCGGAGGCTGTAACATCATCAGCCCACGCCTCTCTCACTCTCAAAGCCAATCGGAGCAGGCTACTGTGTGTAGCCTGCTCGGATTGGCAGAGATTGCTACTCCAATCCGAGCAGACTCTGTATTCATTTGAATACATCGCTCACTGGGATTGGCTCAGTGGTACATACTGTATGTAGCCGAAGCTACATACAGTATTACCGGACATCCAGAAGGCATCCCAGCAGCTGACCCGGCGTATAAGACGACCCCTGCTTTTTGCCCAGTTTTTTTAAGTGTAAAAGGTCGTCTTATACGCCGGAAAATACGGTACAAGTTTACAGAGAAAAAACATACAAAATATCAGTTAAATTAATAAAATTGACCGAAAGCCATTATCGTTTCCCCTTCAAGCTTTAATTGACATGCTTAATGTTATTGATTCGATAGTATAATATTTCTGTATTGATTCAATTATATAGTAATGGCATTGGAGTGATTACTCCACGATCCACCATCAATCATGTCAATAAAGGGCCCCCAAAGCTTTCCTCACTGAGAAAACGGCAGCTCGCCCCTAGGCATTTAGAGGGCGGTAGTAAAGTGATAAAGGGTTTAAAAGAGTAAGAAGCCAATTAATCAATCACTGCAATAAGACATTATACAGAATGCCAGACTATAGAAATAATATGTAACACAATGTTTTAGCAGGTCAGAGAAGGAGCTCACAATTTAAAATCCCTACCTTACAAAGGGGTCAACTTTAAAGCTCAACATCAAGATATTTAAAACAAAAAAACACCTGCCATGCTCATTCCCTTTTAGGTGCTGTTCCCTACAGTTATGCCTTTCCATCATTAGATGTCCTCATTCATCTCAGTTGAATGATGCTCAGAAGACTGAGGATCCTGTGAGTGCAGGGCATCGTGAACCAGTTTTCCAACCTGCCAATAGCATATGTATTGTCCTAGGAGTTACAGCATTCACTATAGTTCAGTCATTCTCAACCAAGGTTCTTTGGAACCCTTTGTTTCCTCCAGAGATGTCCAGGGGTTCCTTGAGCTGTGGCTGATTGACCTCCCATTTGACAGAGCCTGAATAGTTCTAAAGCCAACCAATGCCATTTGGAAGAGCCAGAGGCATGACATCAATGATATTTTCATCTACCTGTAAAAGTGACATTCTGTCCAATGATGTAAGGGTTGTATTCTTCAGACCACCCACCAATATGGGGCAGTTGTCACGTATTTGTCTGTGGAGACTGAGATGATGAGGTTGGCCTCTTGTGCAATTCCCATCCAAGAACCCCTGGTTTTGGAGACAGGGACTGCTAGGGCAGTGGAAGGACGCAGGTGCCAGGAAGCAGGAGTGGTGAACTTGCGCTTGGAAACACAGTAGTCCTTACAGCAGCAGTTAGGAGTCAGGTTACAAGCTATGTTCTGCAGGAACCAAGCGGACAGGTTCAAGGTCAAGATCAAGTTTAAGGTCAGGAACGTTGGTAACGTGCTGGCGGCAGGGTGGCAAGACAGAAGGGGGAATCATGGTCAGAAGTCGCAGCCGTGTTCGGTAATACAAGTGAGCAGCAGACAAAACAGGCGAAGGGAGATGCAAGAGTGGTCAGACGTAGAAGTATCAGAAACGAGAGAGTAGACTTTCAGGAACCCGGTTTACAGGAACTAGAGTTGAAGAAAATTCAGAACTAAGGCAAGACAGACCTCGGGTTCAAATAGGGCACCAGGTGCCAGGATCTGTGCCATGCATATAGGTGGGGTGCAGCGTGTGCGGCAGCAGTAACTCACACAGGCAAGTTCAATAGTAAACTTGTATTGAAATAAAGCAATGACAGTCCAACAGTTCACCTGCCCAATCGGGCACACTCACAAATTCCAAATATATGAAGATGACAGGTTTCAGTCGAGTTGACAGCACCTGTTAGGAGAGAGCGGAATGCAGCCTAGCCGTGCAGTGCCCCAAACGAGAAGATGTCCAAAGGGGTTGCAACCCTACTCTTTCTCAATCGCTAGTGCTGTCACTAACAGGTGGTGTACCTGTCGCTACTCTGCCAACTTGCATAAAGCATGCCAAGCCTGGGAGTCAGGGCAGGGCCGTCTTTAAGGTAGGGAAAAAGGGGCAGCTGCCCTGGGCCCTGTCATTGTTGTGGGGCCCAAAGCAGCTGCTTCATACTTGCCAACTATCCCTGTTTATATTCCCTTGTCCCTTGAAGTTGTAGTCCTTTGCTGTGTCCTGATATCTCAGTGTGAAGTGCTGGTACTAATGCTGCCCAGCTCTGCCCTATTGTTGTGTACAGATGACTTACCTGCAGATACTGTGTTTAAATGTAAATAACTGGCATTCATATGTAAATAGCGGCGGCATTACTAAGTAAATAGTTGCGGCCAGCAGCATTGATATGTAAATAAAGGTGGCATTCATATGTATATCATGCCCCCCTGCAGTGAGATGATGTGCTGTAACCTCTAGCAACCAATCAGTGAGCAGTATTACTGTTCAGTAATCTCTAGCAACCAATTAACAAGCAGAAATAATTTTCAGGAACCTCTAGCAACTAATCAGTGAGCCGTAGTGTGTACTGTAACCTCTAGCAACCAGTCAGTAAGCAGTAATTATATGCTGTAACCAATGTTAATCAATCGCATTTTCTGCCTGATTTGATCCGGTAAACTGATTTTAAGTCTAGCTGATATTTATTGTATGTCTCAGAGCAGATGGAGAGGAAATTGCATGGGGGGGTCCAAGAAATTTTTTGCCCAGGGCCCAATCACTATTAAAATCGGCCCTGAGCCAGGGCCTTAAGTAGGCTCTGCCTGCTGACCCAAATTGACTGCTGGAGTCACATTGTGACCCAGGAAACCATAGAGGAACTGTATTCTCCAACTTACTCTCCAACTGGGGTGCCACTGTGGAACAGTGCCACCTGCAGTGGAACAAGTAAATGACACCTGCCTACATGTGGCAATGCTCATACGTGTGCAAATTCTTGTACTTGCCCATCTGGTTAGGTTTCTATGCTGAAGAACCTGCACATGCGCATGAAGATGTGCACTTGCCGCATTGGGATTAGCACTTGTTTCATGAGCTCTCTCTCTCTCTCAGCAGTTTTACCCAATGATCTCCAATGAATCGGTTTTAGAAGGGTTTCCTGAGACCTGATAACTGTTTAAGGGGTTCCTCTGGGATAAGAAGGTTGAAAAAAGCTGCTGTAGTGTTGTCTATAGAGAAGAAGCATTATCACCTAGGGCAGGAAGGGTGCTAGGACTAGAGGCCATGTCTCCTTCTCCTCATCCCCGTAGCATAAGGGGGAACCTGTTCTTTAGTTACCAAAGAAGAAGTGGCACAAGCTAATTTCTGGGGAGATTTTGGTGCAGCACTGCCAGCTCATTCCAAGAACTTATCAGCTCCTTGGATTCCTGGCAGGATCAACTGGTATTTTTGTTATACTTATGGAACAGACACATCGAAATCTACCAATGGAATTTTTAGCAGCTCAAAGGGAACTAATAAGAGAAGTTTATTGTAAGAGTTTACATACAAGCGCCAACCACTTAGCCAACTTACTGCAATCCTTCAGCCCCGAAATTTGGTTATCGAGGAAACTGAGACCCAAAAGTGATCAGTGCAGCGAATTGCAGATAATCAGTGCTGGTAATGAAGAGACAGCTGCGTAATGGGCTTCTTAGAGACCGTCACTTTGTAGTTGAGCCTGTTTGATGGACGAGGTCTGGCAGCACTGGAGGTGAATTTCAATCTCCACCTGGGTGCATTTGTGCTGAGGGTTCATCTTTGCCGGGACTCAGACAGGAGATGTGATTAGAGAGAATCTAATTTGTTTGGAGTGCCTGGGCGAGGGGAGGAAATTATTCTGCAGCAATATTTATAAATGCATTCATCATGGAGTGCACCGTCATCCATCAATGGCAAGTAGAGTGGAAAAGATGCCAGTACTCACCCGTCGTGATTAAAGGTGCCGTCACTTTGTTCTGGTG